>NW_020897689.1:2540782-2887915 GCF_003984885.1 Neopelma chrysocephalum | reverse complement strand
CAGCAAAAAGACAACAGGCCATGAAATCTGAGTGATATCATGGGCTCCAAAAAGGACTTGTGCAACGCTATTTGATTTGTGCTAAACTTTTGATTCATGCCTTTGGAAAACCAATGGCATCTGAAAGTGGACAGGCAAAACACGTGTTTATGTTGTCAGGTGTTATTTCTAAAAAACGGGTGACAAAACTATGTCCAAATGAAAGATAGGCAACCTTAATCTCTAACCCAAAGACTGTGAGGTATTTTCACTGCACAGTTTCATCAGATTATAGGGAAGGTTTAAGCTTATTAATATTCCCTGTACCTGGAGTCTGTACCACCCTTCAATCATTATAAAAAGCTTTAATTGGGGAACTGAATACCTCAGGGTTTTACCACAACTGAATTTCACTCTCGGAGAATTAACTTGATCTGCATCTATAATGGAGAGCTGTGGTACTGAAGATAAGTTAATAAGGTTTACACCCCATTTGTGCTCTGAGACTCCTAAAAATAAGTCTCTCATTGCAGTCTCTCACTGGAAATCTTTTCAAGCTAAGTTTGCTTCATAGGACAAAGGATACTTTACTTTTGCTCCTTCAAGCTCAGTAATTCCTTCTTACTGAAAAAAGGTGTCTTTCTTCTTCTAGCTATTAAGACATAACAAAGTTGATAGACCTCTGATATCTAAAAATTAATTGTGAGTTGTCCATCTCAGAACCTAGAGCATTGGAACATATATTCTCACTGCTACAACTCAAATAATTTTTACTATTTTTACCTTTACATTCAGAGAACTGAGTCATAACTAAACTGCTGTAACTGTAAGATGACAAGTATTTTTATTCTACTTTAAATGGCATTGAAAAATATTCCAAGTTTGAAGATTGCTTTAAAATGGGAAAAAGCACATTCTTAGAAGTATGCCAACTCTCTTGCACTAAAAACTGAGAAGACACAGACACTCATTTTCTGCTTGAGATCATGAATTAGCCACAGAGGAGTCCAGATCCTTTGACTTTGTATCATTCGAAGAGTTTATAAGTTCTCTGAAAAAATGTAATATTTTTTACTCAGTGCTTTTATTCTTATTTACTAAGAAAGCTCTGCTTAGCATTTCTGTTGTCTGATGACTGCTTACATTAATTGATTGACGTGATTGTTTCTATCAGGATTTTAGGAAGATGTTGTTGTTTTCTTCCTGTAAGCACATAAATTATGATAACACTTTTAAAAATATGATTACACATAAATATGGCATTAAAATAATGTTTAAGAATGAACAGTAAAAGGATCCAAAAATATCAGGTTTTTTCCTTGCACTTAAAATTAAAATTTACCAATTCTGTATGCTGTCACACCTTTACTTCCTTGGTTTGTCATACATAAGGTTCGAGATTATTGTACAGTTTTGTTTTTACTAAGGGCAAATGACAGTACCAGAGGACTGAAATTTCAAAAAGTGTTACTAAAAAAAACGCAACCCAACAAAATTTGGTGCTTTGAGTATACAGTAAGCGTAGTGGTCAAAAGCTTTCTCTATTGGGGCACAAATGGGATAAATTCTGCCCATATTATGCAGGTTTAGTGTCAGACATATGCATCTTTATCAATATCATTCTCCTGTAAACAAGAAATCCTAATTTTTTAATACACTGAGGCTTTGAAGGTTTGCATTTAAAATAGACTATTTTTTTCTCCATAAAAACACACTGTATACACGGCTTTGTACTGAATTAAAGTTTCTGCAGTATTACCTCCAAAAGGGCCTTTTAACATAGCAACATCCCCACGGAAAGCAGTTGTGCCAAAAATACTTCCCATAAATAAAATAGAGAACAACGTGAACTTGGTGTCCACAAACTTTGCTATAAAAACAATGTTTCATAATACTAAAGTCTTAACTATTCTCAAAAATTTAGTAGTGTAACATTCTGATCTCATATTTCCACATTTTACATGTGACTGCCCAGCTATTTCATTCTTTTCATTGTTGATGGCCTTGTTAATTTGAGGGAGAAGGTGTAGTTGCTATCCGACAGACAAAATGCTGAAAGGTTAAGGCAATAAAGCACACTACTATATTTCACTGCTGAGAAAATTACTTACCTGTAACTGTTCAGTGAAGAAGCGAAACATTCAAGAATCCATTTTTTAATGGTTTTCCTTAACAGTGACCTGGCGTCTCAGTGCCAGATAAAACAAAACGTTGATAAGATTTTCTAATTGCTTTTGTCTCGCTGCTTAACCCAAGTGGCCTTTTAAAGTCCAGCCTGTGAAAGATGTCTTGAGAGTTTGAGCAAATAATTAGGAAGAATAATCCAGTGGTTAAGGAGAGAAGGATGTATGATTAATGTGAAGTTTTGTCATTTGTTCATTTGTCTTTATTACATTTAGGGCTTAGTTTTGCCTGGCCATATGTTGATAAACACCTGGCCCTGAAAGCCCAGCAGCACTCTTTCTTTCATTTTTTTTTCTTTCCCCTCCTGCCATATGCAATTCCCTGTCAGTTTATCTCATGGTCTAGAGTATAGGGACCAAAATTTAGTTCTCTGTTCACTGCAATCCAGCAAGGTTTGAGTGATCTCCAGATGGCCCTGAAGATGTCTGGAGTTTATCTGTAGTCACAGCCCCCTGGGTTATTCTTAAATCTCTTCTCTCATCCAATAATGTGTAGTTTATAAATCAGGTGGTGTATGAAGTCCTTGATAACCTGTAAGTCTTGTACCTTGTAAGTCTTGCAGCTGAAAGGAAGGCAGCCTTGTGTGGAGCCATTCAAAATACTAAGCAATCTAAAAGGCAGATTTCGTTCTTTGCTGCATAGTTGACATCATGTTTAATGCAAAATCATCTGTGGGATTGGGAAAGCATTGGGAATGAAATGAGAGAAAGTTTTGACTAGTTTGCGTGTTCATGTAAATTACACAGCCTGACAAATCTGCTGACAGGACCAAGCTATTAATGGGAATTCCATCACTGTCTAGAAAAGGATACACAGCATTTATTTTTATTCTGTATTTTGTTATGATACTTTTCCTTTAACAATCTGTGAATTACCCTAGACCCACTCTGAGAGTAAAATTATTGCATGTCTTTCATGAATCACTGGTTTTGATTATTCGAGAGGGATTAGGAATAGCTAGCGTCTGATTTCAGAGCTACTTGTATTGAAACACTCCCAGCACTGGCTGTAAACTTTGCTCGTGGGCTGCCCTTTGGTCTCCACCTTGTATAAACCAATTCAGCCTGTGGCCTGTAGTGGCCTACTATGGAAACAGATAAAGCAAGATTTGAGTGCAGGTTCTATAGCTGTGCAAATCTCCAGCATTTCTAGAATTTGTCATTTGACATGAGGAAGGAGTTTGTCTCAGAGGTAGAGAATTCTGTAAAGCTCAACAAATTTTCAGTCTTATGCCATAAAGACAGTAAAAATTCTGTATTCACTTTAATTTAGACAAAAATTATTTAAAATACAGATGTGAACGCATGTGGCTACAGGAGAACTGCCTCTTTCGGGGTAACAGATGCTGGCTTTTAAAGATAAGCAGGTAGTTGTGATATGGGAGATGGACAGCTGCTGTGGGGACCAGATTTGTCAGTGACACAGGTCTATCACTATTGTAAATCACATTTCAAAAATCTAAAGTCTAAAATTATAAATCACTTAAACGTCAAAAAGAAAAAATGTTTTCTAGGTTCATTTCATGCCAGATATATAGAATAGGGAGAAAGTCACAGGTCACACTTTGTGATTTAAACAAAACAAGGTTTTTATGCTATTTATGTCATTTATCTTAATATTGTCTAGCAGAAGAATCCTGGCATGATGTCCAATACCAATATGGGAAGCTCCAAGGGAATACCAATACCAATACCAATTCATGTACACCAAGTGTACATGAATTTTACACTCTACATTAAATATTCATTTTCTAATAATTTCTTAATCACAGTGGTTAACACTGGAGAGTGTAATTATTATTGGCAGCACGTATCGCTTCTAACAAAATTACATGCTTACTTACTATCATATTACCATAGATACATTATTATTACAGAACAACCCTTACTCAGCTACTAACCAAGAGTAATTATTGCAAATTATTTGAACATTGTAATTTAGTGAAAATACCTTACTTCCCTTTAAGAACAACAAAATGTCATCATAGCCAGGTAATAGGATAACTTACATGCTTCAATGTACTCCTAATATAGTTCATACAAATTCCTTAGGCCAAAATGTTCCTTCCTGTATTCCTGCAAAAATAAATAACTACAGCAGAGTTAACCTGAAGGAAAAATCTGATTCTCTTTTCTGGCTGTTAAATCTGTGCTTTTTTTAATGTTGGAATAATGGTTACAGCAATGCACAATACCTAGTTTGTGCTTAGTATGAAGCTTTGGCTGAGTTTTTCTTGAAGGCAGGCTACAAACTGAAAATATCTTCTACTTCTAGAAATGCACAGTTTGGATTTGCTTTTTATATGGGATGTACCTCTAATTATTGCATATTGCTATTTAATGTGTGAAACAGTACTTTGCCTGTAGAAAAGAAAAGTAACTTATTCATATTATTTCGGTATCCAATTGTTGAGACATCTAAGAATAGAACAGGATATGATCAGGCAGCTGTAGTACTGGGATTAGATCAATATACAATAGTTACAAATATACAAAAAAGTGCTTGTTCCAAAAATTCTCAGTGTTGAACAGGAAGTAGATAAGAAAAGCCTGTATTTACTGTGGGATTACGGGAAAAGTTTAAAGAAAGCTAGGAAACCAGTTACCAAAATAACTATATGTAAAGAAAGGCTGAAAAAGAAATAGTAGGTTCCACTTGTAGGTTCACAAGCTGCACACTTGCAGGTGGTCATGCTTGCTACAGCACCTCCCTTTACAATACTTAGGGAGCAAGATAGAATGGGTTCAGGAAAACAATTGTAACAATCCCAGTAAAGCCACAGAGATTTAGGAGAGAAAACGTCTTCTATTGTGAAATGGAAATAAAAAAGACACTTAAGCAGAATCTAGCTCGTACATGGGAAAGTTCTAAAGCATAAATGCAGCTTCTGTATAATTTGTGATAGAAGTAAAGAAATATTGTGGGTTATTTATTGTGAGCTATAAGCTTTAAACCAGTATTAAATAGAATCAAGAGTGCTGTCAAACATATTTTGAGGCTGTGATCTTATGGTTCTGAACCCCTTTGGAGTACTCAACAGGACAGGGAAATGAAAGCTAACATAATTGAGCTGTACATACACAGACAGGACCCCGGAACAGCAGTACTACTGCATGCAAGTGAATCGTCTTTGCATTGCTTGCATGGTTTTTCTTGGTGTGGTCAGGATATAGGAGATGTGTTACATGTGCTTGCACAGATTACAAGTGTGAAATTCAGTTGTTTTTTACCTGTGATGTCAACAATTTGTAAATCTGAAGTAGGTAGTGCTTACTAGATTTTCCACCGAAGTCAATGAGATTGGCAGTTCTTCATGAAGAAGGGAAGATCATTTACTTTATAGTTTTTATGAAGGGGGAGTATGTAAAGAAAAGCAACATTTCTAATCTGCAATAATTACTGTGAAGTATTTAAACAGTCTTTCATTGCAGCTGTCTAATTGATAGGCAGTCTGAATATAGAATGATTGACATTCTCTAAGTTAAACATGCAGACTTATTGTGCAAAAGGAAGCATTGCCTTGAGATAGTGATACAATATCCAGCACTGATGCTGTGTTCTATGTTATCATCTTCAGCCTTACAAGTAATTTGTCTGAAAGGAATTTTCTAAATAAGAACTTGTAAGACATCCTTGTCGGCAGTGACGACTTCTCTAAAAGATGTGTTCCTAGACTTTTGTTTTGTTGCCAAGATTAATTTGTCAAACATATAGAATAAATGAAGAAAGTGCACAGGGCAATCTCTCTCTCTTCAGAGAGAAACAAGAAAGGGAACACTAGTTCTGAAAGATATTTCATCTAACTTTTAGTCATGGAAAACAATTCTTAAAATTATTACATGGTTTTCTATGTATAGAAATATGCTGGAAATCAGATCCAAGTTTCATGTCTAGTTTACTTTTAAAGAAAAGCATTATTCAGACCCAGATTGTAAAGTTCATTTTGATCCTTAAGAATATTTTTTAATGCCACTTAAAACCAAAAGACCAAAAAACCCACCATATTTCTACCTCTGCTGCCAGGTAACCTAGTGAAGAGATGTTGTTTCACTCCTGCACAAGAGCCATGATGCTTTCCCAAGAGCATCAGAAACATCTTAGAAGCTCTACTGATTGTAATACTGAGGGTCCTTCAGAATAACTGAGTTTCTAGATTTTGTACTGCAGATCTGTTCTTGAAGGCATTGACCTACCATCTCTTAAATATCTCTATGTATTATTGCAGTACACCTTGCTTGAACATCACATACACAAGGAAGGTCCTGAGAATAAATTAGCTCTATGGACAGCAGAGGAAGAGAAAATATTTGATTGTTAAGTGTGAAAAGAAGTCTTTCAACTTTAGTATTGTCATCTCACAGCTGGACTTACAGCAATTATGTATATCAACTACTAATCCCTTTTCAATTATATCTATCATCGTATGCTATTCATGCTTATGACTGCCCCATGTCTCATCACATTATTCATTGGTTTCTCCTTAAAATTGTTTAGTTTTCTTTCCACAGTGTTTTCAGCCACTGAGAAGCTATCAGAAGCTAAGCAGAAAAAAAAATAATAACTTCTATGTAATTTTTGTTGCCTTTGTAGATACATAATTTTAATAATGTACTGGCCCATTTTATTATTTTTTGCAGTCTTAGGGCCTGCAGCATTCAATACCAAAAATTGCTCATCATGAACAGCCTCTTTTCTGACTTTCTTTATCCACTTCCTCTTTCAGGCCACTGTTTAAGCGTGTTTAGCAGTCCTGACCCCTGAAATCACTGTACTATTAAATTGTTTTCATTCTAAGAGTTACACATTATCAACCTTGAAAAACTGTTCTTGAAGAATGATACTCTTAACTCTGAAAGAAAGCAGCATATTTTTCCTTATTTATTTCTATTTCTTAAATTCCTGGTCTTTAATTTTATTCATTATAACAGTTTTCAGTATTAATCAGGCAGTAATTTTTCTGAGTCATACTTTGGTAAGGAACTTCTATTAAAAGTTTTTAAAATGTCTGAATAAATTGTAGCTACCTGGTTTACCTTAGACCTTTTATTCTTAAATCTTTAATTACTTACACAGATGAAATGATAAAGACAGAACTGAGATTTGTAATTTCTTTCATGTGGGCTAGCTAGACATCTACACAGTAGCCTTATCTTTCCTAGAGGCAATAAAACTATTTTTTTTTAAACATGAATAATTGCCTGGTTACTAGCCAGGAAAGTTCTTTTGATATATAGATAATGTTGCACATAGGGGAATTGGAACAATAGCTGAATACTGATTATGGCTATTCCTGAATTTTCCCACAATTCTGATACTTGGAAATAAAAGCATAATTATTCTAGACTCACTAAAACTACAACAACATTAATGTAACTTTTAGAACACTGTTTCCTTCCCTCACATCATTTAAGAATATTGTTCTAAATGAGTAAATATTACTTGATTAATATAGTAGTTGTACTTTAAAATGTATCTATTTTATATTTCATATAAAAAGCAACTTCCTCAATGTTTTAAGTGATATTACATAGATATTGCATTAAAGCGTAAGACAGTTTAAGGAATCATGTTATTTGTAGTTTATATGTTGCATAGAGCTACTTCTGGTGCCTAATGGAATGTCAGAGGAAATGTATTTAAATTCTTGATGTTCTAATCTGTATACAGTTGAAAACAAGCTGGAGCCATGTATTTTCCTGTATTTTATTCTTGATTTTTTCACAATTAATGAATAAGCAATATACTTTAGACCAGTGATGAACATCCTTTTCATGATATATGATTTGTTCTTGCAAAGTAATACTTACTGCAAATTGCAAGCACACATGTTAATGACAGCCAAGGCCTAAAATAGTAAAATTTTATTGTGTCTTAATGAGAGAGCAAAGGTAAACAGAACATTTTGGGCACTATTATTTGCTTATGTAACTGATTTTTTAACCCCTTTACAATTGTAAAGGTAACCTGTTGGGCAAAGTAGGTACCAGATACATAGTGGATACAGCAAAGCTATTAGAAAGCTATTGTTTTGGTACTTGCTGTAACATACGGTCATAAAATTCAAGGCATTAGTGTATGTTAATTCCTTAGGAATACAGAAAAGTTTTTCCACAGGCCTTAATGTCTTTAAAAACAGAAAATTTTGGTGTCTGGAATGTGTTCCATTCTGGCATCTTCATATCTTTATCAGTTTGGTTACTGAATTGACACCACCAGACAGATTTTTTTTTTTTTCAGATGTTCTGCTCAACTTCTCTGAGAAGAAATCATTCCTCCTTTTCCCCAAACTCTCTAATCTACCTTTTTTCCTGGGAATTACCTCATTTGTTTTGAGAATAAATATTCTACTAACACCAACCCTATTTGCTGAAATCCTTACTGATTTCTGAAAATAAAATGCCCATATTAGGGAACCAAGGCTTCTTAATTCCAGTCATCATAAGTATTACAGGAGATGCACCATTTTCTAATAGGCATTGAGCCACTCACTCATTGTCCCATCCAGTGGGGTGTGGGAGAGAATTGGAAAGAATAAAATGAGAAAACTTGCGGGTTGAGATAAAGAGAGTTTAATAGTAATAATTAAAAAAAACCCAAAAACCAACAACAAAAACTCACAGAAAAAATCCCAAACTCACCCAAAACCAGTAAAGAGGAAAAGAAACAACACAAAAAAATGCAGCGACGCAAAAGAAAACCCAATTGCTCACTGCCAACCAACCAATTTTCAACCAATACCTGAGCAACAGCAGCCCCAGACAACCTCCCTTCACCCCACAGTTTTATTGCTGGAATGGAAGGATATAGGTTCTTTGGGAAGGACAAGAAGGGGAGACAAGGAGAGGGTGTCTTTATGTCACTGACCAGCTGGAGTGCATTGAGCTCTATCTGGTGATGGATGAGGAACCAACTGAGACCTTATGGGTTAGAATAAAAAGGAAGGCAGAAGCAGCTGACATTTAGCGTTTATAATGGAGGTCTGCTACAGGCTGCCTGACAAGGAAGACCAGGTGAATGAGGCCCTTTATAGACAGATAGAAGCAGCCTCACATTCACAATCCCTGGTTCTCATGGAGGACTTCAACCTCCCCAGTATTTGTTGGAGGGACAGCACAGAAGGGCATAAGAAATCCAGTAGGTTCCTAGAATGCATTGATGAAAATATTCTTTTTCAAGTGATAGAGGAGCCAGCAAGGAGAGGAGCTATGCTGGACCTTATACTCACCAAAAAGGAGGGCCTTGAGAATATGAAGCTCAAGGGCAGTCTGGCCTGCAATAACCATGAAATGATGGAGCACAAGATTCTTAGGGCAACAAGGAGGGTGCACAGCAAGCTTGCTATTCTGGACTTCAGGATAGCTGGGTTTGTCATTTTCAGTCGGAGAATACCATGGAATAAAGCCCTGGAGGGAAGAGGGGCCAAGAAAGCTATGGGTTGTCTCCTCCAGGCTCAAGAGCAATGTACCCCTGTGACTAAGAAACCAGGAAAAGGGGCCAGGAGAACTGCATGTATAAGCAAGGAGCTTCTGGCAAAAAAACAAATAGAAGAAGGAAGTTTACAGAATGTGATAGGCTTCTTGGAATGAATATGGGAACAGTGGCATAGTATGCAGGGATGTGACAAGGAATGTTAAGTCCACGTGGAATTAAATCTGGCAAGGAATGTCAAGGACAACACAAATACACCAGTTGCAAAGGGAAGATTAGGGAAAATGTGGGTGACTCTCTGGTGATGAGGAATACAGAAAAGGCAGAGTTAGTGAATTTCTTCTTTGCTTCAATCTTTACTTCTAAGGCAAGCCCTACGAATCCCAGATGCTGGAGGCAAGACAGAAAGTCTGCAGAAAAAAATGACTCCTGTGATCGAGGAGATTTGAGTTAGGCAAATGACACCCATGGAATCACAGAATAATTTAGATTGGAAAAGACCCTTAAGACCATCAAATCCAACCATTAACCTAACACCAGCATGTTCACCACTAAACCATTTCCCCAAGTGCAAAATCCACACTGCTTTTGAACACTTCCAGGGGTGATGATTCCACCACTTCCCCAGGTAGCCTGACCATCCTTTCACTGGCAAAATTTTTCCTAATATAGAATCTAAAGCTACTCTGGTGCAACTTGAGGCTATTTCCTTTCATCCTATTAGTTGTTACCTGGTAGAAGATAGACTGACTCCCACCTTACCACAACTTCCTTTCAGGTAGTTGTAGAGAGTGAGATGATTTCCCTTGAACCACCTTTTCTAGGGATATCCAAAACCCTCCTGGGTGCGATCCTGTGCAACCTGCTCTAGGCAAATGTGCCTTAGCAGCAGGGTTGGACTAGATAATCTCCAGAGATCTCTTCCAACCCCAAACATTCTGTGTTTCTATGATTCTGTGGTTCTGTGAAACCAGAATTTTATTAAAAAAAAAATGAAGCAGAACATAAGGGAAATTTCTGTTTAATGGTCAGAGGAGACCCTAACCACTAAGTATTGACACATGCAATACCACATATTTTATGTTCAAATTCCCTTACAAAGATGTTGTAACTAAATGTTATTGCACTACCCCGCTGCTCTGTTTCTGTGCTGGGACTTAAATAATAATGAAAACAAATGGGTTCCTTTCTCTGTAAAGAGCCCTGATAATCTCTCTCATGGTAGACACTTAAATGTTCACTTTGAATTCTATAACCTGTGTTATACAACCTTCTCTCAAGCAAATGGCTGAGTTCCTGCTCAATAGCATTAAAAACACCTGAAGAGCTTTTCAATTTAAATATATAAAATTATTTTACTTCCTGAAACATTAAATATTTGTGGCTTCAAAGCACTAAGCATTATCTGGATCACTTGTTAAAGAGGAGCACTGTTCTTTGAAGAATCTGGAAACTGCCCAAGGTAAGTGTCTAGTTTTGAAGTGTTTGTCATTACTGTGGAACTGCTTCAGCTGAGTATTTCATTAAGACTAAAGCTGGCAAAGCCAGTAGCGAATGAAGGGTCTACACATAGCTAATACTCCAAGAATGACCCATGATTTAAGTATTAGATTTGATGGAACAACTTTGAGACACTTTAATTACTATGCTAAGTATGTAAGCTGTGTGGCCTGTTAACATACAAGGGTTTAACAGTAAGTTTGTAGGAACGCATAAATTATACATGGCCACAAACTTGCAAGATACGTAAATTGTACTTGCTAGACTTAGTACAAAATGTAGTGTTGTTAACTAGTAAAAGCCAGACAAAACAGCATGAACCACTAAGGTTGAAGTAATGTTTCTTTGAAGTTTTACTCCAGGAGAATAAATTAACTTATTAGAGATCACTGTCACTAACAGTGACAAACTAAAATAAATCTGAACTCCCCAAATGGTGCATATATTCATAAGTGTTAATAACTTATTTTGTAAGTCTATTTAAATAACAGCCAAAAGGCATAAGATAATGTGTACAATAATGAAACTTATTCCTGACGTAATTGTTCAACTTTCTAATGCAGAATGCATATCGTCAAGGAATACCAGGAAAAAGAAGCAAAGGTAGCAGCATAGTTATCACTGAGACTTTGCCATCAGGTTACAAAATAACAATATGTAGATTTTGAAGGTGCTGAAACAGTTTAGTTCTGTGTCTTCTGTGTATGACAACATCTCTTAGTGTTACATTCTGAAGGAAAAAAAAAAAAGAATTCTTCTCTTTCCAAAAGCAGAGCTCTAGATACTATCAAAGGCAAATTTCATATTCTTTAAGAGGAAAAATTTCATATTCTTTAAGACGTTCATCATAGATAATAATTCTTGAAATGTATGTCTTTGCAGTGTGAATTAGTGATAAAATTTAAGTTCTGATTCTGTTAGATTGGATAAAAAAATTTGCAGACTTATTATTGTCCCTGTTCAAGAAATGTCCTTTCAGAAAACCCACTAATTCAGAGATCAGTTAAAGACTAATAATAAAACCTAACAATAAAGACTAACAATAGGAAACACTGCTCAGATTTCTGAATTCTGACAAGTGAAGTTGGGTGACTCAGGGTTGGAGACTCAGTTTTGTAGTTTGCTTTTCCTATTCTCTTTTGTGACACTGTTTCCACTCACAGTTATGCTATAAAACTTAGATATCGTTAGGTAGTACAGTTATTTTTTGAAAACAACTTATTTTCTTTAAAAATCATCAGAAGGTTTCCTATAAATTCTTTACCACACCTGCAATATTGAGAAAGGCTTTTTCATTGCACATGGATGACCATCGTTTTGATGATATGATTTTAAGTGTCCCTTTCTTATGATGAATAATACTAGGCTGCATTGCTGAAGTGATGAATGACACAAAGAGACTTTGTTCTGATGATGTATTCTAGTAAGGGAACAATTCTGATGTAGTATACATAATAAGAGCAAGTCCCTAGGAGTTATCTATCATCACAGCAATAATCGTCAAAATACTCCATTGGTAACATTGGTCTGACAGTACATTATATGAAATAGAATCTCTTTAAAGATGTGTCATGAATCATATTTAGTACATAAAATTAGCTTGAAATGAGAAAAGTTAATCCATGTTTCTTGGTTTTGCTCTGTTTTTGAAAGCAAGTCTTTCTTGAGACAACAGAGCTATAAAATTAAATGCCATTGGTTAATAACTACTGCCTGTGACTCCAAAATTAAGCACTGCCTGGAATATACAAATTAAGCATACCTTCTGTAGGCAAAATGATGCTTCTGACACCACTGGTCTAATTACAGAATATATTTCATTGGGACAATATGTAGAATGTAGCAGGTTTCATGTAGTCATGCATGACTGTACTAGCCCATGATTTGAATCATGGTCTGTGAACTAAGTGTCAGCGATGGCATGATGGATTTACAGCTTTGGCCATAGGACCTTGTTACATTATAAATATGCATTTAGTCTTTTTATGGAATATTTTGATAAATGTTTGCAATAATGTGTTCGAAGTTATTATACAAATCAAAATGTGAAACTTGAGGTGGAGGTGCTTATGCTACAGCATTGCAATGTAATTAACAGGCAGACTGCACTAAGATGTGAGCAGGCAGGAACTACATTTGCATAATGATATGGTGATAATGAAAAGGACAGATGTAAAGTCATAGCTCATAATGCAAGTGCTAGTCATGAAAATCAGCTTCTTGATGTAGCATTCACATTTGAGAAAGAATGAGCAACTTAGCTGAGAATTACCCTATAAATCTTGGTCACTGGGGCATCCATGTTATGTTACATAGGGTGCTTTATCGATTTTTGTAATAGTTAATTCAGAATTATTAGATAATGTAACATGGAGGCAAAAACTGCTGATCATGAAGAAGTGTGACAGAAAAAATTTATTTTAATAACTCATTGCCACATTATGACTTGCAGATTGGGCTTTTTCACACCCAAATGCTGTTTTCATGTTCAGTTAAATCTGATGCTATGTTCTGAAAATAAACAATTTTTTTTTAAATTAAGTAAAATAGACTTTTTCAAGTAATACATATAAAGTATGTTTTTAGTCTTCAAAGATTGTCTTTCAGAGGACAGATTAAGAAACAAACACATTATATCTCCTATACATATTCTATACATATTCTCTAACAAGGGTTTCAACCCTCATTTACTTCCAGGTACCTTTGAGACAATTACATCTGATATTTTTCATTCAGGCGATTATTTCTGTAAGCACTACATGAAATACAGGTCTTCATTTGACTTCAATAGATAAAGTGATAAGGTCCCAAAAGACTTGTCCAAATACAGTGCTGTAAAAGTACCAAGAACAATCTAGGATGAAGCTGTCAGTAATTTATATCTGACATGGCTGATTCTGCATTGTAGCTTTGGACCATGGATTAATAATTTCATGTTTCATGATGTAATGCTTGACCCAAAGTCTAGAAACCCCCCAGAAACCCTCAGCTAATTTAATTTGGGTGTTTTCAGTGTTAGAAATGCTGAGAAAGTAATGAAAATTTTGGAGGAAAAATGAGAGAATCCAGAGGTGAATGGAATTGACTTGTGTAGAAAAGTCTTTTCTCTTCCTGAGAAAAGATTAATGAATGAATAAATGTAAGATTAATGAATAGAAACTTTTTTATGAACTAGGATAATAAAGAGGACAAAGAAGTATGACACATGGGATTAAAACTACAGCACTGAATGGAATTGAGTTGAAATTTAAGACTGACAGCCAAGTGCTAAAATGTTGCTGGCCCTAACCCATGCCATAACCATACCTATGATTTACACTGACAAGAGTAAGTCATTTTTGTAAAAACAAACAATTCAGGCTGGCTTATGTTCACAAATCATCTTTTCTATCACCACAGCCACTCATCAATACTCTTTAATAAACATGATTTTTTAAAAACCCCAGAGTATATAGCCCAAAGTATCACTTTCCTTAGCAAGACCTTCTTGTTTCTTTTAGGACTTGGTGCAGTGAAGAAAACATGAGGTAGAAATAGCTTCTGGACACATTAATACGGTCAAGAAGATAGAAGTGAGGATGAGTACGATATATATATTGCCAGATGTCATGATCAGTGTAGCAGGCCATCAGTGTATCAGGAGGTCGCAAAATGCTTTCTGTTGCTGAAATAAGTTGTAACTCTTGAATGGGCAGTGTGGTTAATCTAAAGGATCCTTTGAAAATCATCTGAAGGATGATCTAAAATACTACGTTTCATGCCATTTTGTAAAGACAGGGATTACAAAGATTTTGGAAAGTTCTTCTGCCTTGAATCATTCAGAATTGATTGAAGCAGGGATTTTCAAATCTCTCTGACATGAAATGAAATCATTAAGAGTTTTCAGAAATCCTGGAATATTTTCTACTTGGTCTGAGCCTCATAATATCATAAACATTTGCAATTACCTCTGCTCAGCATGTATATGCCCAAGTAACACAAAACATTGTGCTTTAGCTTTGTGACATAACCTAGATTAAAGTACAAACTGTTTAAAAGTACTTTTTAAAGTATTCTTAAATTTTTACTATGTCCAAATTATTTATAGGTGCACTTCATACAATTTACAAGTTAGAAGAATTTACCTGAAACTAGCTTTTCTTAAAAAAAAAAAAAAATCAAACCCAGCATTTTTATCTCATTAAGTGCTTAGATTGTAACACAGTTTTTTGCTTGTACTTTCACCTGTAACAGACATTTAAACTGTACAAAAAACCACATGCATTTATGTATAAATTATTCTTGTGGTTACACTGCAGAACTATTAATTTATGTTAAATTATTTAAGAATGTACCCAGTAAGTCTGTCCATAATAGCTTGAGAAACTAAATTCTTTTTTATTCCAGTGGTTGAAAACCATGGTTTTTATGAAATATTTGAACTTTCTGATAGATATTAAAGAAGACTTTATGGAAGAATATTTTGATTCCTGTGGAGACATCTCCTCAGTCTGCTCAGGGCTCAGTAAATGATTTATTGAGTCAGGTATGAGTTATAGCAAAACCTAATACTTTGAAGGTCACTTATTACTCCTGTTAATATCTTGTGTTCCATGTAAGGGTATGAAAATATTTTAGCCTCAAATCTTGGTTAAAAAACAACTGTGCTACATCAGGCTGATATTTAACCAGTTTGTATGGTTTCAAATGATCAACCTAGATGTTGAGAACTTTTTTTTTATCTAAGGTGTACATAAACACAATTATATAATAACTATTATTTTAATGAGTTGTATAAAATGATGTAATCTTATATACGCTTACTCCAATTTTTTGCAACATAAAAATCTTATTCCCTATCAGTCTCATATAGGCTGCTTTATAAAAGTAGGGTGGAGATTTGCGAATGCTTCTTATCAGCCCTTCCAAAGTGGAAAAATTCAGCAAAGCTTTATATGATGAAAGTACTTTGAATTTGTATTTTGTTCAGTCATATTTAAAGAAGTTTTCCATCTGTAAAACTGGACATAATACTGCTGACTTTGAAACCTCTGGGTACAAATTTCAATATAAAAGCTTATCATTACCCTTTAAAATTAGTCTTCCAATATCTAGCTGACATATCTTGGCAGTAGCTGCTTAAGAAGTCTTTATGTTAACCCTTTTTAGACAGAAATATCAAAAGGCTTATTTTAATTAATTTTTTTACCAGTTTAGTTAAAACTTCTAGTATCTTACAAGACACCTAATCTAATAATTTCAAGTTTTCTCTTTCTGCATTTCTACTTAATTCTCAGTAGAAAAAAGAAGTTAACAATATTTACTTGTGTAATTACTTATTATAGTGGTTTACATAAAGCATCTGCCTACATGTTTAAGCTTAGCCTCTGTTTCTTATTTAAGAAAGACTACTACTATAATGCAGCCTGTTCATTCTGAGAAATAATATACTTTCCACTTAACCGCTGGCTGTACACTGCTTGCGTGAACAAATATGGATGATTAATTGAGCACCCAGCCATTACTGGGTGGGTAATATGAAGGTGATTTGTGAAAACTGAAATTGCCTGTCCTTCTTCTTGTGTATTCTGAATAGCTCTTACTGACATTTGGAGGTTTGGGAAGTCATTCGATTTTGTGTGAATGGCCTTGTCACTTAAAATGAGCTTACATGAACCTGCTGGAATTGATGCTGTTAAGCTTTCCTTCAACTGCGTTAAGCATTATTGTCACTCACATATCTTGTCTCATCAAAACAAACAATAAATGAATTCTAAATGCCTTCAGGACTGAGACTTAGTGTCTTGCAAAAGGGTACATCGAAATTTCTTGATGCCTTCTCACCAAAATAAAACGTCTCACCTTGAGCAGAATGTCAAGGAGACAGGATTAATTCTCTCTTACTTTTTACCCAGTCCATTCAAAATTAGATCTTTTTGCAGATTACAGGCACTATTCCAATTAGCTATTTTTTTTTTTAAATCTTTCTTTGTATATTTGATGATAGTCCTGATCTGACATTTTTTTTTTCTTTTAGTCACACTGTGTGAAATGTGCAATTCACCCAATCCAGCAAACGTAAGTTGTGTGTTATTTAGCTGATGATGATTGCTGATTTCTGAGCCCATTTTTTTTAAGACTGGCTCTTAAGTTTACAACTATTTACTTAAAAGAAACATTGTTTGACTGATGTCAAGTAAAATCATAAGCTCCTCAACTGAAAACCTTGAAAGAAATTACAATATACATAATGGAATGTACTAACTTCCTGCTGGAGGTAATGAACATTGGGTTATAGCAGGTAAAAGGAACTTTTTGCTTATTTATTTCAGTTCTTAGTTGACTAAGACACTGGAGCAGTCTGTTCCTGAAGGACTGTACCCCATGGAAAGGACTTATGCTGGAGTGGTTCATTAGGAAAGAGCAACAGATACCACGGATAACGGACTGACCAAAACCCACATTACCCACTGCTTTCATCATTTGAGGGGAGGAGGCAAAAGAGTTAGGAGTGAGCTGAATTTGGAAAGAAGAGGTGG
This sequence comes from Neopelma chrysocephalum, assembly GCF_003984885.1. NCBI lineage: Eukaryota > Metazoa > Chordata > Aves > Passeriformes > Pipridae > Neopelma > Neopelma chrysocephalum. The sequence goes on along the minus strand of NW_020897689.1, from coordinate 2,870,306 downwards.
GGGGCAGGTGTACATGGGGAAGGTGGTTTTAGTTTTATTCTTATTTCTCAGTATTCTACTCTATGATTTATTGGCAATAAAGTTAATTTTCCTGAGTCAGTTTTACCCATGACGGTAACTGGTGAGTGATCTCTTCCTGTCTTTGCCTCAACACACAAGCTCTTTCATAATGATTCCTTCTGTCCTGTTGAGAAAGGGGAGTCTTGATGGGCACCTGAAGGCCAGCCAAGGTCAACCTAGCACACTGTGATATTGCTTGATTTTCTTTGGTTTTACCCCAATGACTTTATAAACAGTAAAAATATCCCTCTCAGCATTTTTTTCCTTAAACTGGATTAAAAAATTGAGGCTTTTCTAGCATTATCTCTTTTCTAGCATTTTCTAGTCTCTTCAGAATACTACCCGTCCCCTTCAGATTTCTTCAACTGGAATTGTGAGGCAAATACAATTATGCCATGTAGTTATACTCTAATGGCATTTGTATTTCCATGTTCTCATCTGAAATCACTCTCCTGATGCAGTCCTAAGGTTTGCAGTATCTTGTCTGCTATGTTTTGTCCTCAAGCAAATTCTTCTATCCCTGTTATGGCCTCCTGATAATGGATGCTTGCAGCAAAAGTTCTTACAAATCCTTAAAGAACAACTTTCTACAGAAATACATTTGAAAAAAGACAGGATTGATACAGAAACAATTTCTTTTCCTTTCCATTTTTTGTATTCTCTATGCTGTTATGTGACAATCTGTGAATGAGATCTCTCTACTTCCCACTCTCCACATCCTGCAGAGAAAGGAGAGTTTAAAAAAAAAATAAAATGTTGTGGATTCATAAATCTGGCATTATTACTTTTGGTAGGTTTAGGTATTGATCCGATCAGCTCCTGGATGTCTTAGCTCCAGCTGTCTTCAGGAACTCAGTGGATGCTGTATTTCTACTTTTCTGTAGTTTATGGCTCTAAGTTCTATAGTGTACTTTGCTCATCTATCAAGAGAGGCCATGAGCTAGAGAAGAACAATTTCTGTTTAAACAAAACCATCACTGATAATAGTAAGCATGCGGTCAAGAGAAAAAAAGCAAAAAAAAAAAAGCAAATGCAATATAAATAGATGAACTAAAATGGAAATCAATATCAAAGGCACTCTGATTAGATAAAAGCTGATTAGCTGTGAAGACAAATCATTTAATTTGCTTCTATTTTTAGGAATACATTCCAATCAAATGCAGTGATTAGACAAAAGATCCTCTATACAGGGAATGACAAATAAACAAGAGCTACAAATTTTATTTTTGAATTTACAGAAAATTTCATGCTGCAGAAATACTGATTGTTCTAAGAATTATTGAATTTTATATGCCAATACTTGGAGAAATTTATATGGGAAATATAAAATTAATATAAATCTCCTATTGCTCATATGCATCACACATTTAAAAAACGGGGAAGAATCACTCCTCAGATATTTCAATGCATGCTCTCTTATAGAGACTTTGCATCATACTTTGGGATTAAAAGATTTAACTACGTATAACTAATTGGATTTTTCTAGCTGGAAATGGATGTTCTTATTGAAGTTATATCCATCTGTGAGTATTTTAAAATCAGGATATGCAATGAGGTAAATTTCATATTTATGAAATCACATGGATGAAGTTCAAGCTATTTAACTGATAGTATTTTGGTTTTCTATTTCTTGTGGTATGAAGTGCATTGGCTTGTTCTATTTCATAAACTTAAACAATGATTCAACACAAGACAAGCAGTTTATTAAACTTTGTATCTCTTTGGAGCTCTTCAGTTTGAGCAGGTTGCATGCTTCAGGCAAAATTATTGAGAAATCCAACCGTGAATTTCTTCTTTCTGATGTCTGCACACTCAGCACTGGCAACACTCACATACATCATGGATAAATTTATAATTTTGCTACCATATTATAAGCTTATCTACTTAAATGAAATGGAAGTGAATGAAGGGTGATTGAGGACATAATTTGAATGCAACAGCCAAGATGAACAGTAAATTGAAGCTGCGTCTGTCTTATGGCACTGGGGTGAACACCATAATATGATTTATGCACCTGCTGAGCAGCTGGAAAATTATTTCCATATAAGAGGGAGAAATGCATTTTAGCCTCAAGGGTTCAGAGAGGTCTGGACCATCAAAACCCTAGCAGTTCACCCTCCTTGTGCCACATGGTACACAGGTATTTCTGCACCATGGACCTTCCCTGATGTGCTGGGCCTGGGCAGGGTGAACCACAGAAGGTCAGAGGATTTGGACAGCCAGGAATTTAGATTTGGCATCTGCTCTAGCCTGAAGGAAGGAAAGTCTCAGTGGAGAAACAAAATTAGCTCTACACCTTTAGCTTAGAGAAGGTAGCTGAATTCGAACTGTAATAATTCCTCTCTATAAAGCCCAATTTACTTCAGGTTTGAAAAAGGGGGCACATTCCCTTCTGGATGATTTTGGTGGGACGTATGTGTAAGTAAGTGGGATCTATACATAGAAATGAAGGCAGCACTATACAGAGTCAATTTTATAGCTCAGTGTTGATGGCTATCAGATACAAAGCCATCATTCCATTACTACACTTCTGCAGTTTTCCACTGGTGGCATTTTGTGATTTATTACGCACATTAATTATATGGTGGGAGAAGCTCAGCAACTATATCATGCCTAAATGTGTGCTCTGTAAGATAAAGATAAATTAGGAAGAAAGGAACAGAAAATAATTTTTGTGAAGTACTGTAAGTCTGTTAGACACAGGAAATTCAACAATAAAACAACAATAAATTCATTAGCACTAGGAGAGCAGATCTTAAAGCATTATATGTAAGTGGTTCTACCACTGGATAAACTCTGATAATCTGAAGTTTATCTTTGTCTCTGTATTCCAAAGCTATGTAAAACAAACACACTTATCAATGCCTGAGTTTGAAGATGAGGTATATTTTGTAATCTCTTTAATCAAAAGAAAAGTGGCAGTAATGTTGTTGTGTCTTAGGCTTTATTTTCCTCCATCTTTTAAATATGTCAAAAGATAGAGAAGTGATTTGTTTACTCTTCTTCATCAGGAACAATTTTTAGTTCTTCTTCTGCTACATTACTGCATGCTAAAGATAGATTTTCTTTTAGTTTACATGAATAAGTGTAAAGAGGGGCAATCCAAACCCTAACCCTAACCCTAATGGCAGCTCTGGTCTGAGGTTGAGGTCCCCAGCACCAAGTTCTGGCCCAGATCAGAAACTGTTAACAACTTCCAAACAACCCCAGCTCCCTCAGCCACTCCTCACAAGAATTTTGCTCCAGAGCCTTCACCAGTTCCATTGCCCTTCTCTAGATGCTCCAGGCCTGTCCTGTAGAGTAGAGCCCAAAACTAAACACAGGATTCAAGGTGTGGCCTCACTGGTGCTGAGTATGAGGGGAGAATCACTGCTCTGGTTCTGCTGCCCACACTATTTCTGATACACGCCAGGTTGCCATTGACCTTCTTGCCTGGCTGGGCACACTGCTGGCTCATGTTCAGCCGCTGTTGACCAGCACCCCCAGGTCCTTTTCTGCTGAGCAGCTTTCCAGCCGCTGTTCCCTAAGCCTGTAGCATTGTTTCTTCCCCCAAACCAGTTGAATAGGAACATGTTAAGTAGAAGTGAATAGGCTAAGAAACAAGTGTCTGAGATCTTGATATGGTTTGAGGCTGGCTCCCTGCCAAGTCTCCAAACCTTACCACAAGAAGTACCCCCCCCCCCGAATCCAAGGGAGAAGAGGGAAAAAAACCAAGAGAATCGAACCAAGAGACAGCTAAAGCAATATATATAAATATATTTACACTTATATTACAGTTATATACAATTGAAATATATATACAATTCCACAAGGAAATGGGAAAGGGAAGGGGGAAGGGAAAAAGAGGAACAAAACCAAAATAAAATATATATATTCTGATCAATAGCCCAAGATCTAGCAAAGAATAGCAAAGAATATCTTACTACTGTCCTTGAGACAACGAAGAGTCATGCTGGAGTGACTGCCGGCAGCCTCTACCTCCCAAGGTCGACAAGGCCTTACCAGGCCAAACCGACAGACTCAACAGCAGGGAGATCTGCACCTCCAAAGCCGCCGGAAGGAAAGAGGGCAAAAACCTCTCCTCCTTTCTTCTTACACCCCGGTTTACGTAAAAATCGTAGGGAATACCAGGTAAATCTGGGCACTTCCTTGGTTACAAACTGGTCTCCAAGGAAGGCCTAGGCCAAACTACCACAGATCTGTAGATACACAGTTAAATAGATACGTTTTCCTACTCTCCATGCACAAGAAATAGGTAGCTATACAAGAATGACTATTTCAGTCAGCCTGGTAATAGCTGCACAACAGTCTGTGAGGGTGACTCTTCCAGGCATATTTACTGTGTCCGGTTTCTATATTCCCACAGAGTGGAGGAGGAAGAATAACCATCTGGATCCACTTGGTTTAGGACTCCTCTATAGCCTATAAAGTGTGAGCATGTGTTACCAAATATTAGGAAAATCTTTGCCATTTTCCTCCATTATAGAGTAAACATACCGATGGAAGTTATCACATATATTTCTTAAGGGAGACTGAAAACATTAGTATATATTGAGTCTGCTTACTGGTCCCAGCATAAAATAGATGAAAAAGTTAAATTCTATTAGCATATAATAAACCTGTTTACTGATGTCCTCTACTGAAACAGTAAAGGGGGAATTACTTTTGTACATAGTTAATTGACTTAATTTTGTTACTACTATGTCAGTGAAAAGTCAATGCAGGAACCAAAATTTTGATCACCAAGTAATTTCTGTTGAAGATTTTTCCAGACATCTCCTGTTTCCATCACATCCTATTAAGAAAGATTATTCTATTTTGCTGTTCCTTAGGGTTTCTCTTTTGTTATCTCTTTTCTTCTTTGAACCATATTTTTGTGATATTTTACAATGTAAAAAGAAAAAAAAATCAGTTATAGAGCACTTATTTTTCTATTTACAGATAATAAAACTACACAAAATTTAAAACAGCAGCTAGTGTTTGCTGAAAAGAAACCACATCACTTTTAATTAAGTTTTCAGTGATACACCATGTGTACTTCATTTTCTTCCAACATACTCTGTTAAATCATAGAATCATAGAATGGTTTAGGTTGGAAGGGACCTAAAAGAATATCTAGTTCCAACACGCCTGACATGGGCAGGGACACCTTCCACTAGACCAGGTTGCTCAAAGGCCCATCCAGCCTGGCCTTGAACACTTCCAGGGATGAGGCATCCACTAGGCAACCTGTTCCAGTGTCTCACCTCCACCACAATAGAGAATTTCATCCTAATATCTAATTCAAACCTACTCTCTTTGATATTAAAGCCATTACCCATTTTTGTACTGTCACTACATGCCCCTGTAAAAAGTTTCTTTTCATCTTTCTTTTAGGCCCCTTTTAGATACTGGAAGGCTGCTAGAAAGTCTCCCTGGATCCTTCTCTTCTCCAGGCTGAACAGTCCCATTTCTCCTAGCCTTTCCTCATAGGAAAGGTGCTCCAGACCTATTATCATCTTTGTGGCCCTCCTCTGGACTAACTCCAACAAATCCATGGGGACCTCCAGAGCTGGACACAATATTTCGGGTGAGGCCACAAAAGGGCAGAGCAGAGAAGGAGAATCACCTCCCTTGACCTCTTGGTGCAGTCCAGGATACAGTTAGCTTTCTGGGCTCCGAGAGCACGTTGCCAGGTCATGTTGAGCTTTTATTTAACCAACACCCCCAGCCCATTCTGTCAGGGCTGCTCTCAATCCATTCTCCACCCATCCTGTATTTCTACTTGAGATTGCCCTGACCCAGGTGCAGGACATTGCACTTGTCCTTGTTGAGCTTCATGAGGTTCGCACAGGCCCTCTCAAGTATGCCAAGGTCCCTCTGAATGACATCCCTTCCCTTCAGCGTGTTGACAGCACCACATGGCTTGGTGTTACCAGCAAACTTGCTGAGGGTGTACTCAGTCCCACTGTCCATGTTGATGACAAAAATATTAAAAGGTGTCTGTCCCTGTACTGACCCCTGAGGAATGCCACTCGCCAGTGATCTCTACTTGGACATTGAGCTGTTGACTGCAACTCTTTGAGTTAGACCATCCAGCCAATTCCTTTTCCATTGAGTGGTCCATCATCAAATCCATGTCTCTCCAGGTTAGAGAAAAGATGTTACCTGGGACAGTGTAAAATGCTTTGCCCAATTTTGTATAGATGACATCAGTTGCTCTTCCTTCATACACCAATGATGTAACCCCATTGTAGAAGGCCACCAATTTTGTCAGGTACAATTTTCCCTTAGTGAAGCCAGGCTGGTTATGACCAATCACCTCCTTATTTTCCATGTGTCTTAGAAGAGTTTCCAGGAGAATCTGCTCCATGATCTTGACAGATCTCACAGAAGTGAGACAGACAGGTCTGCAGTTCCCCAGGTCTTCTTTTTTTCCCTTTTTAAAAGTGGGGGTTATATTTCCCCTTTTCTAGTCACAGAGAATTTCACTGGACCACTGCAAGTTCTCAGATATGATGGATAGTTGCTTAGACACTTCCTCTGCCGGTTCCCTCAAGACCTGCAGGTGCATCTTATCAGGTCTCATGGTCTTGTGGAACTTCAGGTTCCTTGGATGTTTTCAAACCTGATTTTCTCTTACGGTCATTTGTTCTTCATTCTCCCAGAGCCTTTGGCTCTGTGATTTGGGCAATTTTACCAGACCACTTGTCAGTGAAGACTGAGGCAAACATTTCTTCAAGGATTTGAATCAAATTACCTTACAGCAGATGTTTATTATATTTGAGGGGTTTTATTACATTACTGTTTAATGATGTTTTCTTAAATAATAAATTAATGTACTTGATAAAATGTACGACAACTATTTCATTGTTGTAATTGTTCCTTCTTAGAAAGGTGATGTTGTTATGGAGTAATACATATTTGCTGCCTGTGGTTTAGTCGTTTGAGGAAGGTACTGCCATTTAAAAGAAGCTTCAGCTATAGCAGTCTCATTTAGTAGAAATTGCTGAGGAAGAGGAGGCAAAGAAAACAAAGCAAAGGGATGCAAAGAGTGATTAATTATGAAAAACTCTGTTTAAATAGCATTCTCCCTGAAGCCAGTGGGAGCTGTCTAACCTTTATTATTCCCATCAGAACTCTTAAATCCCTGATGAAGTAAAATTATGCTTGCAATGATGTACTCAGCAGCCTTAATAGATTTCTGTATGGATTATGTGGTCCTTCCCAAAACAGTCATGTACTTTTCTTTTGGTATAGTACATGTGCTAGCTATAATTAATGAACAGTACCTTGTGTCTTTTGGCTTTGGACTATAATAATTTCCACAGATGTATGATAAAAACATGTTCACTAATCAATTCATACTCCCACTTACTTAGATGAAGAAAAAACATTAAAATCTAGCTGCTAAGTCATGATAAAAGCAGTTTCTGGTGAAATACTCCTGAGTATATGCTCTATATGTTTTTTCTTGGTAGTGCATTCAGATGTATGTTATAGTGCAGGATAGTATTGCAAGTTATATATCTGTGTGTGCCCATAACTTTCATCTCATTAGGTTAAATACTAGCAGTTAAAAACCATTGTTGGCATAGACTAACATTGAAAGCAAAATCTTAAAAACTGAAGCAAGTTTGCAAGGTCTAGGCTGTTCCTATTCCTAGGGCTTTTGGTATTTTATAAGGCTGAGGAGAAAGTTAGGTTGAGTTTATCAATCATGTCGCAAAAAATATGTAGCGCAGAGTTTTCCAAAATTGCTGGTATATTTTAATCTTGCCTTCTTGTGTTGTTTCTTCAATCTTCCTATGTCTGTGAGCAGGAAAATTAAGGAACATTTTCCTTGAGTAGCAATAGGCTAGGGGATTAACACATATAGCAATTCAACTTCTGTCCATTGGAACCACAACATTTCTGGTTTCACCTGTTTCATTTTTCAGGTATAGAACATGTCTTTGATAGTGAAAAAATTGCATTTGAGATTTAGTAATTTCAGTGATACAAGGATGGTTAAAAATATTTTAAAAGGTGTTATAGTATATAAAATTGTGAACAATTTATATCTGATCTGAAGCAGTAAAATAGATTATGATGGCATTTTCTTATGGTATCTAAACCTTTAATTATACTGAATATTGTTCAGCTTCTCCAGCAGCCTCAGTGAAGTTAACAGCATTGCTTGCAGAATAAGGCATCATATATGATGAGAATAGTCACTGTTGTGGGTTAACCCCAGATAGCAGCTGAACCCCACACAGCTGGCCAATGCAGGCTAAGCAAGCAGCTGTGGTGCTCCACTGCCATCTGAGATTGATCCATGACAGTCAGTGTGAGCCCTCTCTATCAAGTCACCTGAAAGGAGAACCTTTTGTCCCCAGTACTGACAAACCTTTGAGTATATCAAATAGGAGATGGTTCATGCAGTAACCCTTGGGCCACTCTGGACAGGATCAGATATGAGAAATGTGCTCTGTACCACAGTCAGAGAGTATGACCCTACCCGGTCCCCTGGCAAAAAGACAGAGAGAATTAAATTTGGCATCTAGGGTTTTGGAGCTCGGGATATAGAGAATATAAGGTCTTCAACACGCCCCCCCCCCCAAAGAAAGAAGAGACGTGGCAGTGAATCTGCCTTGTATGGGAAGCTGTGGTTTGAGTGTGTTTCAAAATGGCTTTGTTGTAGTCTCTTTGCTAACTCAGGTTCTTCTTCCCAAAATGCCCCCTGGCCAATTCTTATCTCTGTCTCAGGAATGTCCTGAGAAGATACCAAGAAGTCTTCTCATTGGTCTCTTGTTAACCCCTTCCTTATTTGGCTGTTCCCTGCCTGATTGGTGTTCTGTAAGACCCCTAACCTTACATGGTCCCTTTTGACCCTCCCAAGAGCTTTATAAACCCCTAACCACAATAAACTCTCTCTCTCGCCTCCTCTCCACGTGCTGTGTGCTGTCTCTCTCCGGCTGCCATGGGAACACGTGGATGGGGGGAGGGGTGAGCACCTAACCCCTCCATGCATCCAGGACCTTGAAGAAACCCCTGGAGCTGGAGTAACCCCTTCCCTATCCACCTCAAGCCTTCGGAAATGGAACCCCACAATGGGAGGAATGCACCCAGAACGAGATATTAGCAGCATATGAAGGGGGTCGAGCCACTTGAAAGTAGTTGTCATGGAAGTGCAGCTCCATTTGGCACTGCTGAGTGTTCAAAGGAAGCATCCCCCACACACATTGTGTAACCAACAAGATGTGGAGTAAGTGTGTAGCACTGATCACACAACAGGTTTGAATGAGGAACCCCAGCTGCCTTGGAGACATAGAAAAGATCACGGGCTGGCCAGAAGGCAGACATTTCAAAGCATCGTTCAAGGAGATAATCTGTGCAGAAGAGGCCCCACTGTATCATAAATTACCAGAAAATGAAAGCAGTATGGGCTGTTTACTGAGGGGTCCACAGGAGGTGGAAAGATGCTCCAAGGTCGGGTTGGACAGGGCTCTGAGAAACCTACCTAGTTGAAGATGTCCCTGCTTACTGCAAGGAGATTGAACTAGATGACCTTAAAGGTCCCTTCAAACCCAAAGAATTCTCTGATTCTATGCTTTGTGAAGTCCCACATGACAAGAGGCTGAAAATTGAAAAGAAAAAGGAGAACCAAGTCAGTTTTCAGAAGTGAAAGTCATTCAGCTGGCCCTAGAGATTGCCAAACAAGAAAAGTGACCAGTACTCTGTCTCTATACTGACTCGGTAGAAAATGCCTAGTAGTAGTGGCTACATCAATGGAAATGGACCAACTGGCAATGCAGAGGTAAACTCCTCTGCTCTGCTTCAGCATGGCAGGACATTGCTGCCCGTTACAAAACCTTGTTATAAAGGTACATCATGTAGATGCATGTGTGCCCAAGGGCTGTGCCACTGAAGAACATTGGTGGGTAATGTGGGAGAATGGGAAAATCTGGTGTATACACTCAAGGAGGTCTAACCTTGGGAGAAAATCACCCATGATTTGAGTTATATGCTATAGGAAGTGCTACAAGAGGAAATCTCTGAATCAGTGGAGGACAAACCTTGCAAGAACCTCTGGAAGTGCAGCCCTAACCTGACCTGAGATGACTGTGATGCCCCAAAATTCAACAGAATATGTTATATCTCCTGTCCTGAGTGATCAGCATAACAGAGGGAACCCAAGTTATGAATTCAGTGGAGACTTCATGGATATGGCCCATAGCATAAGGGAATGATATCTTTGTATACCTCAAAACAGAGCAAAGGGGTGTATTGGATGTGTTGGATTGCCTGACTTGACCATGACATAAACCGTATGTAATAAGAGGTGAAATTGTACTGAGTCTGACTGGGATGTAGTTACTTTTCTTCACAGAAGTCCATGTGGTGCTGTGTTTTGGATTTTTGAATAAAACAGTGTTGATAACACAACATTTTGGATATTTTGGAGCAGTACTTGTGCAGCATCAAGGTATTCTTTTTCTCCAAGTCTCCTCCCTCATGGTGGAGGTGTGCAAGAATTAGGAGAGGATTCAACTAGGACAACTGACCCAAGCTGAGAAAAGGTCTATTCCATGCCATATTAACATCATGCTTAGCAACAAAAAAAAAAGAAGTGAGGGTGATTATTAGGAAGGCAGATACTTCTCTGAGAATACCTGAGCACCAGTCTGTTTGTGGGAGGTGGTGAGTGACTGTCTTTTTGTAAATTTTATTTTCTTTCTCTCTTCTGCTTTCCTTCACTTATTAATCTCTCTTTATATCCACCCAGGATTTTTCTTGCTTTTGTTCTTCCTATTCTCTTCCTCTATTTTCTCCGAGGGCAGAAGCAGTGAGCAGGTGACTGCGTGCTGCTTAGCTGACAGTAGAGGTTAACCTGCTCTGGTCATATTTGCAGTCTGATTCTGTAAGGTACATGTTAAATTCTGATAAAAGAAAGGGGAAACATAATACCTGTAGGTTTTTCATTTTGTTTCCTATGACAAGAAAGGTCCTAAACATCCTGAAATATAGTGATTACTTAAATATAACATGAATATTTTGCAGTTGTACTTCACAACATTCACAGATAGACATTGCAATGTATGATTGCAAGGTTAAGGTTGCATTGTTAAAGGTGAAGGATACTACCTTTAGGGAATGAAGCTAATCATGTGGATATATTCAAAGGACTGTTAGGATGTTTTCTGGGATATTTGTGGTGATGTCTGCTTTATTGAAAACTTGGTGTTTTCAAAAGAATAATATTTTACTTCATTTCCAGAGTGAAAAAACTGTCTTCTACCTTTTGTTTCTGGCTCTTCCCTCTCTGAGATCTCCTTCAGAAGCTCTGGAGACCCCTTTCTAACCGTGTGTAATTACTCCCGTGACAGTGTGCTGGGATAATGAAACAATTACCCTTTGCCTCACTTAAGCTGAATCTTGTGAAGATCTGCCCAGTAGATCCTGGCTGAAATAAGGCTGGGGGTAGGGGGTGGCAGAAAACAGAAATGAAAATAAAATTGGAGAAACAATACTGTATTGCTTGATGAAGTTACCGTAGAAAAGAAAAGCCAGGGTATGAACTTCTGCAAGTTGTTTGGAAAGCAGATGTTTTGGCCGAGTTTATCACAGTTTGCTGGTGTCAGGAAACGGGTGACTTGAGAAAGAGGACTCTGTAGAAAACAAGGGATGTTTGGAGTTTGATTCTTGCCAATCTGGAACCATGAGCCAATCACACAGGGCCTATTTAGATCCCCTTAGCACAGCAGGTAGTTGTGGCACAGAGAGAAGTGTGGGAAGCGTGCTTATTTATTTACTGCACTTATTAGTATTGCCTGGCTCATCTGAAATGTAGTAGGGGGTGGTTCCTCTGTCATACAAAATAGTAGGCTTATGTAAGCAGTATTCAGATGGAGTACTGTATCCTGGTTGTCTCTGCCTGCAGAAGTTAAATTGCATGTACGAAGTGGATCTTCTTCAGGATGGACTTTGATGTTAAGAGTTGGACATTTAATCTAAATATCACTGAGATAAACAGAACATTGGAAGCATCCGTTGAATGGTTTATGAATGAGTTAAATATCCATTAACCATCAAGTAAATATGAGCTAAAAATAACATAAATTCTAGCATATTAAAAGGTGAAACTGAAGCCATACATTTTAGCAACATCTTTGAATTAGCTATTTAGCTTATTATATGGGTCAGTAACTGAATGTTTACAATCCTTATGCAGGTCACAGTTTAGCTATGACTACAAAAAAAAGAGTATAGTTTTGTTTGCCATTTTAGTTGGTGGAATTAACCTTTAATTAACCTCTCAGCTTATGCTCTCAAATTTTGTTACTCAAAGATTAGTTTTACTTCTTCTTAGCTTTTTCTTTGAATTATATATATATATATGTATATATATGTTTCAGAGAATAGTAGATAATTTTTAAGAGGAGACAATGCAGCTTCCCATGTTAGAGAAGGGCCCCTCAGGTTTTTTTATATTCAGAAAGGCCTTTGAATCCTTGGAAGCTTCAAAGTGAAATAAAAATATGACTAAATTAAGGGTCATTGTATGGAAAAAAAACCAAAACAAACTAAATAATTAACACCTTTACTGGGAGATGCCAAAACTGTTTAAATTAATTCCCAATAGTAAAACTCTAAATATGTAGCTCTACACAATAAATTGTTTTCTGAGAATTGGGCCAAAATTCTGAAGCAGAATATAAAGACCTATAAAGAGAACAGTGAAGTTTAGCTGCAGAAATGAATTATATCCATTTCTGTAATAATGCAGTATCTACTCCAACATTTTTGGCCAGGTTGGCCACATTTTTTACAGCCCATCTGCAAAGACGCAGTGGGACTGGTGCTTCAGGGAAGTGACAGACTTGCTGCACATGCCTGAGTTGATGGCACTGCATGTGGTATATGAGTGGATGACATAAGGACTTCCCTGAGTTGTCACAGAAACTAATGCATGTTCCCACTGCATGAAAAATTCATACAGCCTATTCCCAGCTACATTGCTTCCTGAGGATAAATTGCAGAACATGGTGAATCAATTGTTAGCAGTAACAATGATCCAGTGTGAGTGGTGGAGAAGCCTTTTTCTTGTGAGAGTGATTTTCCATTAATATTTTTAAGGTGTTTCAGATTTTGGTTTTACTGTGTGTTGTTTACAGTAAATACTTGATACTCAGCATTCCACACAAAAGTTGTGTTGAACTGATCATGTTATTGTATACATCACCTATATTATTTTTATTGTTTTGATTCACTTATAGCCAGAAAGAACTGAAGAAAACCCTGAAGCTTATATTTTTTGAGGAAAAGACACTTTGGTAATAAAGGAGCAAGAGAGATGTGAAAAACTTGATGTTTTGGATAACAATTTTAGTTCAGTTTCTCAAAAAAAGTAAACACAGACAAGTTAGTTTTGTGAGAAATTTGTAGGCCAAATATATAATTCAAATTTCATTTTCCTCTAACTCTCACATATACTTGACATATGCTCAGTTACATTCCTGGCAGCAGGTTTTGTGGTCAGATTTTTTCCCATGCTCAGCCTGATTCACAAAGTGGTAGTCAATGAGGTTTGCTATTGGCACTAACAGGAGAAGCATTTCAGCCTTTATTGCTTTTATATGAGAAATCTGAAGAAGACTTTGTGAACTGTGGCCACCTGCTAAGTGTGTAAGCAGTGTCCTGTAATATCTGAAATTTACTTATTCTTAGACAAACAGCAAAATAGATGAATTTGGAATTTGTTTTCTTCATATTTTACTGCACTATTATTTGCTCAATTGATGTGAAATAGGAAGCAAAACAAAAACAAGTACCTTGCTTATATAACTACAAATTAATAATGTTGATGTTTAGTACTTAATTTGTGTGATGAAGAAGTTACTTCTGTGTCTTCATAAATTACTTCTTTAGAAACATAATCTGGTTCTAAAAATATATTTTAAGGTTCAGAGAAAAAAATAGATTGGCTGATTTTAGATATGTTAAAAACACAATTTAAATTTAGAATGGTTTTCAGCCGTGGTATTTTAAAACTTGTTTTAAAAATGTCAATATGAAATATTTTTTCTACTCTTAAATGGAATCATAAAGAAAATTGGAGAATACAAAACAATTAGACATTTTAAGAAGAAAATATTTCAAATAAAATTTTGTTTGTTTATTTTGAAGTTTATCCTCATTTAAATATATAAAGGAGAGAAATCAGAATTTAGAAAAAGTGTTTTTTCATTTAATTCTTCTTTTTAATGTTCCTTGTTCTCAGTAGATTTAAATATCTTCATATTTAAAGGAATATGCAATTATTGCAGTTTCTTGTGTAAGCAGAACTGAAGACAGAACCTTCAGTTTCAGAGATAGTATTGAATGTTGCTTGCTGATACTATTTGTTACTTGAAAATTATTATTAGTAATAGAGCAAATGGAATAAGGTAATTACGAGATCATTAATTCAAAACCAGCTTATTCTACTTGTTTCTCAGCAGTGCAAGAACATTGAAAGTGCTGACATTTGTGATTTTTGGAATCATGAATATATGATGAGATGCTGTCCTATTGAATTGGCACTACAAAGAATGCTATTTAGAAAAAATTGCACACAGATTTTATGAGAAGATGTCTATATTATACTGCAGTGTTACAACAGTTTGTAATGGTTAAGCTTAAAAAAGATTATGTATGGGAGAATATCTTTGACATCAAAAGAATCTGACAAGTATAATAAAAATAGATGGAGATTCCTATCCTTGCAAGTGATGAGCTTTTCTAAAAAGTTTCTATAGATATAGTATTGGATAAGATTTGTAAACTAGTAAATTGGCACATTTGCCTCAGAAATTTCGGGACACATGCTACTTTACCTTATTATGACCATCTATGCAAGGGCACATAATGCAACCCAATCAGTACAGTGAATGAGCTAAAAACCCAGCATCTACACTGAGGATTTTAGGGCATTGTGGACTACTTCTGCTAGGTCTGATGAGCAGGTGCCCATTAGCAGTTTAATTTAATCTAAAAGGATGAAAATGTACTTCTGCAAGACTACTTCATGAACTGAAGTGTGGTAGGTGGGGAGGGTCAGGAGAATATCTTCAACAACATCTTTGCATCTTTCTCATATGCATGAAAACTATAGAGGAGATGCACCTCATAAGTATAATTCAAGAAAAAATTAGAAGAATTCAATAGAAGAGAAGTTAGAATACTTTGCAGAACTGGTTTTAAACATTTGCTGACTGGTTCTCAGCCTGTAGTTGTGCTTGTTATTTATTTGTTATTTAAACTGAAATCATAGAATAGTTTGGGTTGGAAGAGACCCTAAAGATGATCTAATTTCAACCACTCTGCCATGGGCAGGGACACCTTCCACTAGAGTAGATTGTTCATATCCAACCCAATTCAAGCTTTCATGCAGGCCCTCTTTAGGTATTGGAAGGCTGCTAAGTGGTAGTTATTACCTTCCTTTCGCTACTTCAGTGCAGATAAATTCAAACAACAGTGCTCACAAAGCACTTTCAATCAGCAGTCCTGGTTAACTGGGGAGGTCCCAGTTGACTGAAAACTAACAAATGTGATGCCCAACTACAAGAAGGGCCAGAAGGAAGATCTAAGGAGCTACTGGCCTGTCAGCCTGACCTCAATGCCATGTAGTGTTAATGAGTAGATTATCTTGAATGCCATCACAGGAATGTGTGGGACAAACATGAGTTTAGGAAAGGAAGTTTCTGCTTGACCAAACTGATCTCCTTTTATAGCAAGGTGACCTGTTTAGTGGATGAGGGAAAGGCTGTGGATGTAGCATACCTGGACACTAGTAAAGCCCTTAACAACATTTCCCACAGCATTCTCCTGGAGAAACTGGCTGCTCATGGCTTGGACAGGTGAACTGTTCACTGGTTAGAAAAGTGGTTCAAAGTCCAGACCCAGAGAGGGGTGGTGAATGGAGTTAAATCCAGATGGTACCTGGTCATGAGTATTGTTCCACAGGGCTCAGTGTTGGGGCCTGTTTAACATCTTTATTAATAATCTGGACAAAGGGATTGAGTGCACTCTCAGACAGTTTGCAGATGAAACCAAGCTGGGTGGGAGTGTTGAACTGCTGGAGGGCAGGAAGGCTCCGCAGAGGGATTTGGACAGGCTGCATTGGTGGGCTGAGGTTCCACAAGACCAAATGCCAGATCCTGCACTTTGCTCACAACAACCCCACGCAGGACTACAGTCTTGGGGAAGAGTGGAAAGCTGCTTGGCAAAAAAGGACCTGGGGGTGCTGGTCAACAGTGGCTTAACATGAAGCAGCAGTGTGCCCAGGCGGGCAAGAAGGCCAATGGCAACCTGTCATGCATCAGAAATAGTGTGGCCAGCAGGACCAGAGCAGTGATTGTCCCTCACTACTTGGCACTGGTGAGGCTGCACCTTGAATCCTGTGTTTAGTTTTGGGCCCCTCGCTTCAATACAGACATTGAACTGCTGGAGCATGTCCAGAGAAGGTCAATGGAGCTAGCGAAATGGCTGGAGCACAAGTCTTATGAGGAGTGACTGAGGGACATAGTGTTGTTTAGACTGGACGAAAGGGGGCTCACTCTCTACAACTACCTGAGAAGGAGGTTGTAGCCAGGTAATAATCATCTCTGCTGCTACGTCTCAAGTGAAATAACAAGAGGAAATGGCCTCAAGTTGTGCCAGAAGAGGTTTAGATTGGATATTAGAAAAAATTTTTTTAATGAAACAGTGCTAAAACATTGAAACAGACTGTAAAGAGAAATAATGTCATCAGTATGTCTAAAGATATTTAAGATATCTTTACTTAAATAGTAAGTTAGTTAAGTAGATGTGGTATTTAGGTGCATGGTTTAATGGTGGACTTTGCAGTGTTAGGTTAATGGTTGGACTTGATCTTAAGGACCCTTTCCAAAATAAATGATTCTATGATTCTATGTAAACTGACAAAATTCTGTGATATTTATCATCCTTGGTTTCGATACATCGTCTTTGGTGCCTTTGATAAAGTCTGACTGTCACAAACAATTCCCTATGATCTTCCAGCGATGAACTTCATTTAAACAGAAAAGAAAATCAAAGCATTTGCTAGGAGATCCTGCACAGAGGTTGTTTACCAAACACTGCTTTAAAGTGAACTTCATTATCATGCTATTCTAATTTCACTATCCTTAATTGCCACATGATTACATATTTAATGCATAAAATATAAGTCATTGTCAAGGTGCACAGTTTGTCTGTGTTTTGCAAAATTAAAATACATCAAGACTCAGCACAGAAAACTGCATCAAAATGTTTGGCTGCATACAAAACAATCCATGCAAGTTGTGGCACAAAAAAACTATCTATTAGCCTACTTAATAGGGAAGCAGAGATTTTACCTTTGTTATTTATAGTTTTGTTTATTTCTGGTGACTTGTTCTAGGAAGCTGTCTTGAAACTCTCGGAATGCTCCCATCAAAAATGAAGAGCATCCAGTTATCAATCATTACAGAGAGCTGTAAAATTCTTCAAATTTCTTGCTCAGATTATCTGAGAGTAAAAGAAGTCAACTCTAGTAATATTATGGGTTTAGAACCTCTTAGTACTTTTTTCCTTTTCTATAGTTTATCTGTAAGCTGAAATACCTCTGTCATGTACATTGTATGTTAATTTTTTTTTTATATTTCCCCTTATAGTCTCAGGTTTGTCATATATCTTGAGTGCATAAAGTAGCTTTTAGTTACATTTACACTTTATGCTAAATCCAGTTCAAAATCTGAAGTTGCAATCATAACTTTCCTTCTTCATAATGTTAAAGTCCAAATCCAGTTTCAGACTGCTACATTCAGACCTCTAAAATCCATCATCCAATACGAGGTGCATCCTCAATCATGAGTTATTATAGGCTTTTTCTGCTATGAATTTGTTCTGCTTCCCTGCCAAACACATTAATAAGACAACACCTTGTTCTCAACCTCATCAGTACTCACCTGACACCTCACAAATTGTCAAATGCCAGCTCAGGCACTGAAAATCAGAGGTCTCAGTGGAGCTTTAACCTAACTGAAAATTAGTAGTAATGTGCCTACCTGTCACTAATCAAATGACATGAAAAATTAATTTTTATTGAGTGCTAAGAAAGCCTGGCTGAAAGGTTTGCTAGTTCTTCATTCTCCAGCCAAGCTTGAACTTTTGAACTTTCTGATTTAGAGTGTAGTTCCATGCACCTTTTCACTGGCAGCAAAATTAGAGACTCTACTCCTTCTTTCTTCTAATGTCTACCTCTTTCCCCTTTTCCCCTTTCCTTTTTTTTTTCTCCCAGTTAATTAACTTGGGTATCTGCATGTCCCATAAACATTTGTGCTTAAGTCAGGAGAAGGAGAACATGGCATGAAATTGCAGTCAAGCAGAAAGAGCTAGGAGAAAGCAGGAATTTCTGAAATGGGGTTCTGGAGAAAAAGCATCCAGGAAAAATTTTGTCCAGGAATTCGAGATATGTTTACAGTGACATTTTATTTGGGATTTAACCTGGTATGCCCCAATAAAGAACATTACTTGCAGTCTCCCAGATCAAGGTTCAAAGCCCTTTAGACTCCTCACAGATAGAGGGCCTTTGGGAAATAAAATTTAAAAGCCACTAAAACTGCAAAAAAAAAATCTATGTGTAATAGTAGCCCTTTAAATTATTAATGTTGAACAGGAAAATATACCTCAGCAATAATTTACCAGTTCACATTTTTTCACTGAATTATTACACAGTCCAAATGTTCACCATGTTCAATATGAGACAAGACCCATAACCAGAAAATACTAATTGCTAACTCGGGAAATTGTGTTCAAGTACGCATTATATATCTTGGGTTTTTGTGCACAGATACGTTATTATCCACTAGGCTCTATGTCTCCACTAGGATACTTGAAAATGTGGCAGCCTAGAAAAAGAGACATCTTCAGCCAGTCTCTCAGTTTCTGATTAGCCATAAGAGATATGGCTAAGATAAAGTGGCTATGCAGGTTGAGACTGAGTTGAGGTGTTCTGTTCTGGTCAGATTCCTGAGCGTGTCTGGTGAGTCCTAGGGAAGCATGCAGGCTAACTTCTCAAGATTGCACCAGGCAATTTTCCAGGAGTTGTCTTTACCTTATTGTTTTTTAATTCTCTAGGTACAGAGGGTGATTAGGATCTTCTAAAAGTGCTCAGAAACCTAGAGAAGACACCATAAGTTTCCCAATGATGTCCATTATTCTATAAAGTGCACAGTACAGATTTTGGCAGTGACTGAATGGGTTAAAAATTCAGTCAATAGATTTGGAACAAACAGTGATATACTCTTGTCAAAGAAAGTACGGAATTTGTAATAGATTAATTTCTAAAGAAGGAAAGTTTAAAGCCAACTGCTACTGGATTTCCAAGTTACATGGATATGAATTTTATACGGATGATTAGAAATGATGGGTTAAATAAATACTTTCTTTGAGATGACCCTTATGCTTTTTGAAACATTGTTTTTCTCATTCTTTCTTTCTATATGTTCTACTAAATATTTTTGGATGGGTTTTCTTTTTTGAGTAAGGTAAGTTGTTATGTGCTAAAAGGTAAGTTAATGACTGATGGAGACAGAACCAGGTGATTCCTTGGTATCATAAATCATATTGTCTTTTTTGAAAGATCTCAGTAGTAAGCGACTTTTATGCTGTGGTGAGATATTCAAAGAGCACAGAAAGACATTCTGAATGAGATACCCCTTTTAAGTATCATCTTTTTGCTTCAATAGGTCATCTGTTTTTCCTTTGCTAAACAGAACCTTAATACTTCAAAAGATCAGGACCTCTATGCTAAGAATGACAAAAAATGATTTCTCCATTTAATTTCTGCAGCACAAACAGGATTTGAGAATTTTATTTTATTCACTAAGAAGTATGGCCCCAAAGCATTTCACAATTAGGAAAATTAATTTCAAATAGGCATTTCTCAGGTTATAATTTCTAACACTTCATGGATTTGCCTATGCTCTAGTAAAACCTTTTAAAGATAATGCTTCTGAAAACTTCCTTGGTTACCCAGAAGTTCTAAAAAGTAAATGTTGCATTTTGTTTATTTTTTGGTATCCTAGTTTTTTTCTGCTTCTTTTACATGTTGTCTAATATCACTGTCTGAACATTTTTCAGGAAGTTGCTAAGCATGAAGGAGTTGCTAAGGAAGAATTGATTCAAAATTACTCATGTTATCAGGGCCAAGCACAGCTGTATACACTCTAGTTAGTACCTCATTTGCAATGGAGACAGTTTCCTGCAAGCCATGGTTAGTTAGTTTCATTTTATTTTTTGTTTAAGCTGTAAATTCATGAAACAAAGTCAGTTTTATGCACACCTAGAGTAAAACAATAGGTTATGTATAATTAAAGAAGGATTCTTATAACTGTTTATTCTCTTACACTATTTTTGAATTATTTCTCATTCTAACTCCATTTAAGAGTGCAATATAGATGTAATCAAGTAATATTGGAATCCATTAAGTTCATATGAGAATTGAAAGAAGCTTTAATCAACTAGCTAATGCTGGAATGAATTATAGTTATAATCTGCACCAAAATGAAAAAGCAGCAACTTTATCAGAAGATTTTGATAAATTGGCTGTTAAAAATACCTAATCTCCTATGCATAGATTTGCTCATCATGGTTATCAGTTTCTCTATCTGTGTGTACATTCAGACTCTGAATGATCAGGTGAGAAAAGACGTTTTTAATAAATGTCTTAGCAATTCTACGTAGGATATGCAATATAACCGTATTAGAAATCTTCATCCTTTTACCCCCTAATTTGATCTGTAAAATTACTTTATTGGGTGATCTTATTGTGGTAATGTTTTGGAAAGGCTTCCATTAGTTTTGGGACACACAATTGTTCAAACGAATCAGTGAAACTGAATTAGATGTAGATATTACTGATCAGCATCATTGATCAAAGAGAACTTTTTTATATTACAATTACAGGATTTCCACACACACATACTTTATATCATAGAGAAGTAAGCTCTACAAAGGATGTTTGTGGTTATTTGTCAGACTTTCAGGTGCACATAACTTTTAGTAATGAATAATATTCATAACAGCATTCCTGTGTTAGTCCTATCCATTAGGTACTCTTTTTATAGTTGGAAGGTAAGTAATTAATTTTGATTTGTGGTTAGAATCAGTAATAAATTATTAATAATCATGGTGACAAATGAGAATAAAATTTTAATTTGAAAACTAGCTGAAGGAAAGTACAGTACTCCAATACTCCCTGTTTTTCTCCTGGCTCTCCACAAATCTCAAAGCTTTTTCAAGCTTTCTTACAGATCATGCCTTCTTCTATACTCAAGGATGATGCATGATGCAGGACAACTCTATGATGCATCCTGCATCAGTAAAAGACACTCTTAGGTAAATTCTGTCCGGATCTATGGCCACTTCGACACCTGGCTTCCATGATCTTCGT
This sequence comes from Neopelma chrysocephalum, assembly GCF_003984885.1. Classification (NCBI taxonomy): domain Eukaryota; kingdom Metazoa; phylum Chordata; class Aves; order Passeriformes; family Pipridae; genus Neopelma; species Neopelma chrysocephalum. The sequence continues at coordinate 2,848,810 of NW_020897689.1, read as the reverse complement.
CCCACTCAATGACTAGTCTGGGTGGATGTTTACTAGCAATCACATGCTGACATACATGCCAGCACACAGTTCAGTTGCTGGTACACCAGACAGACAGGCCCCTGTGACCTGTGACTGCAGCACTCAAAGGCTCATACACAAACATGCTCAAAAAATAGATATGGTCTCACCCAGGCTATGACCTCCACCCTGTGGAGCTGATGACCCTCCCTTGACAGACCTGGGAGCAGCAGAGGCAAAGCATTATTTCTCTGACTGGGTAACTGGGGTTTCCCGCCCACGCTGTTTTATCTCCCTCTGGAATCCTTAACATGTGCAGAGCAAGACTTTTATCACATAATCTAACAATATTTGCAGGGTGAAGCAAAAACAAAACATCATGTTACAGTGAGCAGCTTTGGCGAATTTTTTTTTATCTCTGTGCCTTTTCAGCTATGGAAACGTAGGAGAAGATTACCTAGATGCGTCTACCCCAAATTAAAGATCAGCTGACATAAAGATTTAACGGACCAAGACACAGTTAAGCAGACAAAATAACTTCTTTTATGCATATATTTTAAGAAACTTTTTTTTGTTTTTCATTTGGTATGTATGCTTTTAGTGGTCCACATTAGCATTTACAAAGGCCTTCCAGCTAAGCAGGGAGGGCTCTGATTTCAACCAAACCTTCCTGATGCTGCAAACCTTGGCCAAATATTGTCTTCTGGCTTCCAGTGCAAGCTGTGTCCTACCACTAGGGCTCAGCAGTGCTGCAACAATAGTCTTAACCCCAGGCATCCCATCTCATTATGATTGCAGATCTTCCTATTAACATAATAATTTTTTTTTCTCAAAAACATACACTGTAAAATTGTATTAAGAAGTAGTTGTGATTGAAGCACTTGGCCTTTCCTATTAGATGATTAATTTTAACAGTATGTGAGTAATAGGATATATTTCCTGCTAGAAGCTTAGCAAGTAGTGTATAAAATCATTAATTCATCTAGGTTGCAAATAAAAATACCCCCTTATGCATGTCAAACACCACCTTGGAATGAGAAGATACTCCCTATTTTCATAAGAAAAATTAATTTAAAAAAAAGTGAATACTTGGAGAAGAATACCTGCACATATTAGAGAACATGTACTGCAAAATTATGACCTTCCTCTGAAATACAAACCACTTGACATAATTTATGAAGAATGGACTGCAGGAAAACAGTTTAAATGTGTATGGTTTTATTTACATTTCAGAATTCTGCGTTCACCTTGTCCTGTTCTTTTACTAACCTAATTTCCATCTCTACCTGCTGTCTTTGTACATCTGCCTCTCAATTAAGCCCCACACCTGCAGTGGCTTCAGTTTACTGACCGCAGCAATTAACCCTTTCCAATTTAGCTGAGTTCATCAAGTTCTTTTGTGACTTAGAAATAAAAAGGAAAAAATAAAAAAGGAAAATGAAATTACGTGCTTCTTTTATTTTGTTACATATGTTGCTGGTAGACAACATGCTTTGTTGACAAAACAATTTCTCAAATACCTTTACTTTATGAAAATTCTGTAAAAGGATAACAAAATATTTTGTGCAATGACGCTTAAAATGATTACTGTCATTTTATCCCATTTTACAGGAACATAAAGTGAGCACACATATCTACAGATTGAGACTGAGGTGTTACTCCTCTTGATAACTAGATGCTAAAATTTGCTACTTTTGTCTGATTAAATTGAAAAAGGCTTCAAGTTTTAATACAGAAAAGGTGAGAGAAGATTTTTTTTTTGCAAAGACACAGACTTTTGGAGGGATTTTAATAAAAGTGTGCACACAGAGTGCAGCCACAAAAGCTTTGTATTCTATTGCAGATGTGTAACTAGTTTAAACAACAAGTTGGAAATATTTAGTGTTGCTTCAATTTTGAGCCAGACAGTTTGGCTTTCAGCCTCATTGTAGGCACTCCAGGCTGTACTTAGACAAAAGAAACATCATTATGGCTAAAATACTGAGGCTATTGAAGAGTACTGATATCAATGTCATTCTGGAGTCATGTTGTTTTTCTTCAAAATTTGAAAAATTCCTGTAACATGTTGTGAGAACAGGACTTTGCCCAATGTTGTTGTGAAAAGTTTCCCACTGTGAAGCAGAACAACTTGACAGTTAGCTGTTGCCCTTTTTCAAAGGGGCCTGCTGTGATTTAACATTGCTCTCTCAGCCTAATTGGTCAAACGCCAAATGTAAAGTGCTATATAAATGTAAAATATTACTGCAGTATACTCTACTTAATTGGGACAGGTTTTTTTATTAAATTCTTCCCTGGCAACTAATTTAACCTAGTGATAGTAGACTGTAATGACTTCTTTTTAATTGGTTGATATTAGCATATATTCTGCAGAACAGCTATATGTACATATGTAGCTGATGCCAAGTAGTTAAATAGTACTTTGACCAAAAATGAACTTTAAGGAGACAAGGTGGAATCCTGTACCCTTTAAAAAATTGATGAATCATGTTGTGATGGCTAAGATTGTACCCACAATTTCTGAGCACCTCTATTTTCTCAAATTAAGATGAAAAGATCTCACATAGGGCATATGGGATTCTGTCTTCTAGAGAAGTATAATTAAAGATCATGAAATTTACATACTTGTTATTTCAGGTCTATTCATCAGTATAAGATGAAGAAGTCAGGTGTTCTTTCCTGTTTGAAATTCGTGAGGCACTCTGGGTTCACTCACTCCGATAACACTTCCATCCTTAACAATACCTCCTCAGGTAGAACTTCATATCGGTAGGGGTGCTAAGAAGTGCTAAGCTGCTGAACATTAATATGCTGCTCATAAAGAAGATGAGTCACAGCTGAGTTTCTCAGTGGGCTAGTTAGATGGCAAAGACGATTTAAAAAGCTCTTGCCACATGCTGCATTTCATTGTTCACTGAGTTGTATTGGTATAATTGTGTATGGATCCCGTTGTAAGTAAGGTTACTGAAATTATTGAAGTTAAAAGAAAAAAGCAAAAGCGATAGGTTGTTTCTAATAGAGATTAAGTTATTCATCATCCCTGGAGTCTCATAAGTGTAGTAGTGACACAGCTGGTCTGATGATGAATCTCAGTTCAGGCATGTGCAGTTCTGGATGGCTTTGTTCTCAAAATCAGTAGCCTGAAGGACTAAGTAGTAAATGGCCTCTGAGCTCTCCTTGATGCTAGTTATCAGTTTATGGATGAGATGAGAATGAGTTACTAATGGAAGGTGACAGGCACATGGAAATGCTATGATGGCCTTTCAGGAAAGGACAAAAATCACAACATCGCCCCCATGTCGCTGTAATTTGGGCTCTGGATTCGTCTGGGAAGAAGGAGATTAGAGAGCAGCACTGACTGAAGCTTTCCTCTCCAGTTCCATCTAAGAAAGAGTTAACTATATGTACTTTCAACTGCAAACAGGATTTTCCTGCCTTACAGAAGTCCTTGATAAAAAGAAGGAGGAGTTAATATTAGCTTTGGGGTTGTTAACTACTACATTTTTTGGGAGACCTAATTTATTTGGTCCTCTTCCTGTTATGTTAGCTTGGATGGAAATGCATGACATAAGGCTTCCTGTAATTAACACAGTATATCATACATTACAAATAAGATTTTCTTCTCAAATTCTACTTACAAATACATGTACTTTCTTCAGGCATGTTCTGGTTTCCTTTGCTGATTGGGATTCATAGTACAGACAAAGATAACTAAGAAAAATTCTCAGATCAACAGTTGTGAAGTATTGAGCACTTATGGTTTGAGTTTATCTCCATTGTGAAATGATTCTGCAGCTAAGATGAAATTTAAATACTGAAAGGTCTGATAGTAATAGCTTATAAATGAAAATGGTCTTATAAGAAATGTAAAATAGAATTGTATTCATCACCCTGGGGACAGTTTTAACACCATATTATTTTTACTGTATACATATTTCTCTGGCATATTGAGCCAGCTCAGCACACATAGCAGCCATAACCCACTGTTGTTATTGATTAAATTTCCATTTTTTTGATCAGGAAATTAACATTTCCTGGTTAGGATATTATTTAATTCCAAATTCTATATAGAAGTCATAACCCCACACTTTCATGTGAGATGCAGTTAAGTTAAATCTTATCTATCTGGTGCTTTTCCTTATCTTCTTTTTAAGCAAATTTTAGTGCCTCTCAAGGTCTTAAGGTAGTCTAGGTATCTGTGCATACAGACTTATAAGGCACATATTTAGTGAAATATCTCTTAAAAGTATTGCTGAATATGTGGATTTTTGTGGGACCTTGAACAATGAGAAATTTGTAGATTTCATTTGAATATCATCTCCATTCTACATGGATTGAGATTTATTTTCTTTTAGTTGTCTGTTTTACCGGCGATACATTATATTTTTGTACCAGCAATAATTTTGTTCAATATAAAGGACAAGATTGGTCTTTTTGTCAATATTTCAAAAAATTCTTTCTCTGTAAAAATGATACATTTGTCTATATTTGTCTCTACATTTTTCTAATTTTTTTCCTTTCCATTTTTTTGCTGCATTTTGTACTATCTTTTCTCTGTGGATAATTTTACCAGTCTCCATGTGAGTGGAAGTGACCCATAGGGAGGCATCAATAATTGATTCTTTGCGTCTTCTTCCATGCTTTTTTACCAACATTTAGGAAATGAAATAAAACAGAGTTTTTGTCTATTTCAAACTAAGAGCTAGCAAACAAGGAAATAATTACTGTTATTCTGCTTATTGAAAGAATCCTTTTTCCTGTAATTTTCTTTATCCTTGAACTTAGAAAGGATCAGAAGTGCATGAATTTTTTTGCTTTGTGTCTCCATACTAAACTGAAAAAAAATATATCCATTAATCAAGTCAATAAAGCAAAAGAGCTGGAAGCAGAATCCAGATGAATTATAATGATGGATAAAATACTTTCCTTTTTCCCTTTTAAACACTCAGAATAAATGAAAAAAAATCATATCAAGGGGAAAAAATGCCTCTTCTCACTTATTAATTTTCCTGTCCAAGTCTGGAGACTTTTATTCTGGATGTATATTGTAATTAATGTACTTTATCAGGTTCAGGAGTAACTGGATGGAATTAGAAGATCTTTTTTACATAGGCAATCAACTGGGTGATGACAGTGATGAAGGACCGAAGAAGGCAACTGTAGTGGTATTTGGTGAAGAGTGAAGTCAAGTCACTGCGGTTTGAGTTTGTCTACTGGATTTAAGCTTCTCAAGGTCAATGCAAGTTAATGATAATTTTGCAAATATTGAAGGGGTTTATGGATGAAATTTGAATTAATTTACACTGTGATGTTAAACCTAAAAAACAACAATAGGTATCTGGGAGCATAAATTTAAAAAACTGAAGTCTTAATGGATTATTGGTAACCTCAGTCTTCAGTATCTAAAGGTTTTTGAATGTCTGTGTTTTGAGCTGAGGTGCTTTTATCTTGAGTCTTCAATAAGAGAGATTCGTCTCTTTTTTTTGCTCAGCTTATAACTTAACAGGAAAAGCAGAATGGAATTTCTTTCCATACATTTTTTATTTTCTAGATAATTATTTATGTGACTTAGTATTCCTAACTTCTCAATAAGGGTATATGTGGCTGGGGCACTGCTAGTGCCATCCTAATTCAGTTGAGCTTTCTTGAGTTTTCCTGTGGACAGCCATTTGAAATGGTAGCTTTTTTTTTCCTGTTTCATCTCAGTAATGGTGGGAAAGTAGAGTGAAAAACAATTTAAAGAATTTGTTAGCAGTTCCAAAGTTCACATTTTTTTTCTGTTCTTTTCTGATCAGGTTTTTATTTCAATAGCTTTTGATACTTTGTTAAGTCATCTTGTATTAATGACTGTGGAAGGGGTCCTCACTCTTATTTTTTAAAAAAAGGAACTGCTGGAATGTGTAGCAGTAGATACGGAATCTTTACCATCCAAATATCAAAAAAATTAGAATAATTTCCCATAGCACCATTTCTATCATGTAAATGTTCTCGTTACAATAACACTCTTTTTGTTGGTTTTGTTTGAATTTTAAGTTACTGTATAGGAAGTGTATGTTCCAACACATTGGAACATACAAGGATTGGTATAAAAAATAAGGTAAGCTTGATGCACCAGACAACTGTATAAATGTGACCATTCTGCTGAATTTGGTAATGAATTAGAAATGCATGCAAATTTTTGTGCAACTTTTTTACTCTTTTGTCTTCCTTAACCTGTGACAGGGTTACATATATATTTTTGTGTGTGGGGAACCTGTTTTTCTTTAGTCAATTTTGTGAAGAGAATGGACACACTGGATCACATAAGATAGCTTAGAGAATTTTTCAACAATTTATGCCTCATATAACTTCATTAATTTCAGTTAGAATGAATCTCACATGCTCAATTCACCACAGTGTGATTAAATGGTAAAGAGCAAAAAAACTCATCAGAGACCTGATTCTGCACATTCACTATGCAAATTTCAGCTTGTTTTTGTTCCATTAGAACATATGGCACAACTGCTTTCATACACAGATCCATTTATGGGAGCAAAAGCCACAGTGGTATGTTCTGTGAGTAATGACAAAAATATTAAGTTAAATGTGGTGATCTACCTTTCTGATAGAATATTTGAGGGCAAATATTAACCATGAAAACTGCAACTATGAATAATTTCTGTTCGAGAGCTACTTAAGCCTGAGTATGTTTACTTCTAATGTAAAACAGTTTTAGTATTTTCTTCTAGTATTCCACCATCAAGGAACAAGTGGTTGCCCAAAACATACTTTTCTAGTAAACAGACTTCAGTCTTCCTCTAAAATGCTAAGTCACTTATCTTACCCTTTGACAAGCTTGTTTCAGTGTCAGATTGGTCTCTTTATTTTAATTAAATTAAAAAATTTGCATATTTAATTTCATCTTCCTGTAGTTTCAACTCGACCATTGCCTGGTAGATCCATATTCAGATAATTTCCATTATCTTGAAAGAGAATATTAGTATAATGCAAGTAGAAGAAATAGAGAGCAGGAATTTACTTGTAATAATATATCAGGTTGTGTTTGCTAGAAAAAATCAAACCAATGGTAACATAGATTTCAGTTGGTTGTCACAAAGCTGAAAAATTACCAATATTAGAATTTTGCATTCTCACTGTTCTAAGATTTAAAAAACTTCTGTAGTAATGATGTAGTGCATTGCTGCTTTTTGTTAAGGATGTTATAAATCTGATTAGCGATGTTTCTAGGAAATAACAAAAAAGCATTAAAAAGTCATTCTTCCCCTTTTATTTTTTTGATACTGACATTTGGTGTTGAACAAAGAAAAAAGTATATTTCATCTTCTAAATATGTGTAACACAATGAATTTTAGAAAACCACAGCTATACCCAACCACTGGTTATTTCTTTACTTATGCATAAAGTATGTACTGTGTATACGGAATATCTACTTTCTTGCTTTTGGATCAAGTGTTTTGAGTTTATTGAAAACTAGATATTTTTCAAATAAAAGCCCTTTCGTTTCTTTCCTATGAAAGAGCTGGTGTTCTCACTATTATTTGTTTTTGTTGTTCTTGTGTTATATCTTCTTGCTAGACTCCTGTAAATGACTGGAAATATCAGAGCCTTTGTCCTGCTGTCTCTAGAAACAAATTAATTTGCATGGCAGCCTTCAAATTGTACATATAAGAGAAGTACAAGTGTCCCACTTACATCAATATAATGTATTCCAGGCTTAAAACTTTTAATTTTTTTGAACTTCAATTCAATGGATAAAAATGTTGGGGGGGGTTGTTTCTTTTTATTATTATTATTATTATTATTATTATTATTATTATTATTATTTCTTTTTTGCAATGAACACTTGAGAGTTGGAGTGAGGGAGGGGCTAATGCAATGAACCTATAGAGATTCAGAAAAGTTCATGGACCAAACACATGCAGATGTACTGAGAGTAGATTTAGTGTATTACATATAAGTAAGCAAATTGTCTCACTGCCTAAGATTATATTTATAGTACAAATGAGACCAGAGATCTTATCCGTAATGAAAATCTCTTGAAAAGGGTTTCTGATTTTCTTGGAAAAAACATGAAAAAACAGAGGTGTAGAGATTAAACGAACCGTTATTAGGGTGACCATCACCTTTCGTAGGCAGTACAACCATGCTTATGCGTTTCACCTTCACAAAAGCCTAGATACAACTAGTTAGTAATTACATTAATTAACTATATATAGCGATTAATTAAGTCAAGAATGACTGAAAGCTTTGTTCTCTTCTTATATTTATTTGGACCACTTGTTTTGGTCATTGACTAAGCAATGATTTCTGTCTTAGGAAAAAAACACATTTAATTCTTAGAACACCTGAACTCTCAGTAGAATAACACACATTAGGCTGCACAGACTTTATAAAAAACCTCTTTATAAAGATACAGCCACTGGAGAAGGTGGTCTTCTGTGCATTTTCCTAATGGAATAGTTGATTAGCAGGGAAAGTAAAACATGGTGTAGTCCCAGATTTAATCCATTCTTCCACCTCAAACTAAAAATTGTCTCCATGAGGCCACGAAAGTACCTTAACCCACCAATCAATTGGGTGTTTTATGGGGTGGAAGTATCCACTATTTCTCTTTAAATTACCCATTTTGGAAGGCACACTTGAATGCATGTTACAGTTTAGTGGGGTGTGGAGAGTAGGGGTGAAAGCATAAGTGGTGGTGTACCAGGGTGCCGGTGCCCAGGTGCTCACAGCAGGGGCTGAGTTGTGGCCTCTGTGAGGGAAAGCCAGGGCTGCCAAGTGCCAGACACAGCCAGCTCCAAATGGGACCTAGCTGGTGCCTCTGAAAAAATGTATTTAAGAAAGAGCAAAATGCTAAACAAGCAATGAAGAGTAAGGAAAAAAGTGAGAAATAGTTCTGTAAGCACCAAGGCCAATAAAAAAGCAGGGGGAGGAGGTTCTTCAGGAAGCAGAGCGGACATTCTCCTGCCGCCCATGGAGACATCGCAGTGGAGCAGCTATTTACACTGCAGCACTCCTGTGCCGGAGCAGATGGATATTTCTTGCAAGTACTGAGGCCCATGGAGAGCCTATGCTGGTGTTGGTTTTTCCTGAAGGATTACGGCCCATGTTAGAGCAGGCGAAATATGGAGTGGCAGAGAACTGTTATGGACATATCCCATTCCCCATCTCCCTCCAAGTAGAGTTAGTAGAGTCAGAAATGAAGAAACTAAGTTGAGCCTGGAAAGGAGGGACATAGGGATTCAAGGAATGATGATTTAGGGTTTGGTTCTTATCACTGAAATCTATTTTTAGTTAGCAATAAATTAACTTAATTTTTCCCGAAATAAAGTCTGATTTGTTCATGACAGTAGTCAGTGGTAAATGGTCTCCTTGTGTTTATCTCAACCTATGATCTTTTCCGTCTAAATTTCTCTCCCTTTTCTGTTGTGAAATTGGAGACAGAGAGAGAGAGGGCGAGCAAGTAGGTGAACTTCTGGCAGCCATCCCAGGTAAACCTACCACAGAGTGGTATATCATTTCTGTCAAAAGGTTTCATTTATTTCTCTACAGAGAACTTATGCAAAGTTCTTTGGTTTTCAGAAACTTTAGTGTCAATACATTTTGGTTTTCTTTTTAGAATGCATTAATTTATTTGCTTTTTGGAATTTGTCTTGGCCTGAATGGACAGACATAACTGCATTAAAAAAAAAATCTGGGGAGAGAGATATGCTGACTTTTTCTATGCTGTTAAAAACTTTAACGAAATATGAATTTTTTTAGGCCTTACTAGGCTGTGCTCTGCAGCAGATCTCAGCCACCAGGGTTTTTTTGGTGAGAGTTTCCTGAATGCAAATTATTTTAGACAGAATATTAAGGGTTGAGTGAATTGGATTTCTCCAGTGCAACTTTGGCTTGATCTCCAGTGCTTATATAATTAACTTAATCCCAAACTTGTCGTAGACTTGACATGTTTACCCATATTAAGTTCATTTTTATGGGTAGCACTCGCACACCACTTCTGAACCAGCAGACAGTAACTGACTGCAGAGAGGCACAGAGGGTGAATGGCTTGAACAGCTTTTTGAACTGCTTCTCAGCTGTTTCCTGGCTCTTTGAACACTCACAGTCCATTTCATGGCAAAATTAAACATTAGTTCAAACCATCACTGTAGGTAGTTTGAGACAACATGCTTTACTTTGCTTTGAAACAGTCACTTAGAGCTAAGAGGAATCTTACTGCCTTTCAGCTGCTAGCTGGCACTGGGTAGTTGAGACGGTTTCTAATTGTGTGAGAACCTTTCCTTCACTGTGTACCAGCATAAATCACCCTTTTCTCATTTTAGCTCAAGCTGCTTCAGAGGAGGAGTACCCCTGCAATCAGATACCTGTCCCCACTGGGATTCAGGGAGTACTAGCAGCTGCTGCTTTTTAGGATTGTCCAGCAGCTGATGGTAGGGTTGGTGCAGTGCTGTGCATTTCTTCCTCACCTTTATGGCACAAACCAGGAATTTGCTATTTGAACCTTAGAAAAAACACTTCAAAAATAATTATCAGAGGAAAACCTACATTCCATGTCTTTTTCCTTTTCAGTAACACTCTTTTCTATCTTGAAGTGTCCCATGTATTATGAAAGCAACCTACAGCCTTCTGAAAGTTAAATATCCCTTCTTGAGACACATGTATTTTCCATTCTGTTGTTCCATGAGAATGTTCTTCCATGTTCATATTATCAGTGAGGGACCCAGCTGAACTGTATTATATATCAGTTTCTTTGAGAATAAACTGGTACATTTCCGTGAAAGTTTGAACTTCACAAGCCTTTCAGACTATGGTCCTCTCTAACAGACAAGCCTTCAGTTAAACCCATATAAAAGAGCAGTAGACCTGAATTACCTTGAGCCTTGTGATTGCACACTTCAGAAAAATGTAAGAGGCCAAAATTGTTTAGAAATTATGGATATGCAGTGTTAGCCCACAGATTATATTTGTGTTTATCTGTCTCTTCATGGTTAGATTCAGCTGATTTTCTCTGGAGAGAAGGGAAAGGTGATAATTACATGATAATCCCCTTTGGACCATTGAGAGATGTGTGCCATGTGTGTTAAAATATCAAAAGAAAAATTGTGCATAGTACAGGAATTTCAAGATACAATGTTTATTCTAGAAAATAATAAATCTATCATCACAGACATACAGATGAAGTTCCAGTTATGTGTTTGAATAGTGAATGATAGAAACATTGACTACATTTTTTTATACATCTTACTATTTTTGTGCATGTCTTGCACCTTTCTATTACTCTTGCTGCTTTATTTGACAAAATACTGCTGTTAGTCTTCCTCTGATATCAGACTATGGGAACATTACCTATTTGGTTTTTTTGGAAGATTTTATGTCACATTCCCTAATTAACACTTATTGCTTTCCTTACAGCTCAGAATGTGTGCCCGTACTGAGCTAGAAAGTTAATTCTCTGCCGCCCCTTGGAGAGAAGTTTGATTGTCAGATTAGATGAAGTAAACATTGAATAAAATGAATGGGTCTGCAGCAAGAAAAAATAAGACTAGTGAGTACTGAATTGGTGCCAATATCTCAGAAGTAAATGTGCTTGGTAAAAAGTAAGGTTTTTCCTTTTGTTTTTATATCAAGAAGATATTGATGCCATGTTTCTGACATTAAACAAGGAAAGGACTTTGGATATAGTTGTGCTTGGCATATTCATCTTGGGTCTATCATTGGGAAGTCTGGTTCTTGTAATTTTGGTAAGTTTACTTATAAGTTTTTGATAACATATTATGATAGGTTGACCCTGGCTGGATAGGTGCCCACTAAAGCTGCTTCATCACTGCCCTCCTTAGCTCCCTCAGACAGGGGAAAGAAAATATTACAAAAATCTTGTGGGTCAAGATAAGGGCGAGGAGAGTTACCATCACTGGCAAAACAGATTCGACTTGGGGAAACTATTTTAATTTATTACCAATTGTCTCAGTTTAAAGAGACTGGAGCGTTTTGGTAAGGAGGATGAGTTATGAGGTAGACCAAACTCCTCTCTCTCAGCAATTGTAAATCTGAAATTAAGAGGCTCCAACTGAGGAAGTATGGAAAAAGGAAGAAATAACAACCTTTTATTAAAGCATATATGTCTATTGGTAAAACCAGTAACAGAACACAGAAACAACTAAACAATAATCCTGTACCCAAAAGTCCTCTTCAAAAAGGAAACAGTTCGATACTTCTCTGTCCTCTAGAGCGATTCTAATCCCGTTTGGCGGGAACGCTGTTGGATCTGTGGTGGCCTGCAAGGGCGCTGTTGGATCACTGGAGGAGCAGAACCTGCAGTGCTCAGTGTTGGTCGGCAGGGGGCGCTGTTGAGCTCCGGCTGTCACCGCGTGGAGGCCCCAGATCGTAGGAGAAGCTGGAAAATGGATATTTTGCCCCCCCCACCGAGGAGGCGAAGGGGAACAGGGGAAAGAAGGGTGGTTTCCTTCCCCTAAACTCACGCTGTCTGCAGCTCGCTGTGATTAGGACTCCCCCTTTTTCGTTGATAAGCACAAACTCTCTGATGAATTCTGAGCAGATTCAGGCTGGGGACAGGACAGGGTGCAGGCAAGCCGAGGATGGAGAGCAGCCAGATTACCAGGTCGAGAGCAAAACGGCCTCCGAGCTTTTCTGATACACCTTGCTCCATGAAGGCAAAAAGTGAAGCGTCCCCAGTTTGCAAGGAGAGGAGGAGAAAAATCTCCTCTCCCCTCCCTGCAGTTTTGGATAGGCCATTAGTATGCAATGTAGGTCGGCCAGCTAGTTCTTTTGTATAGTCAATCACCCCTTCCCCCTCCTTGTTCAACATCCTTCTCTTACAGTGGGACAGGGGAAAGGAAAATTTTAGAATTTTCAATACTCAGAGATTCAAGGAGAAACAACAATAAAACCTCTACGCTGGACTTCCGGAAGGCAGATTTTGACCTATTCAGAAGTCTAGTCCAGAGCATACCCTGGGAAACAACCCTTGAAAACAAGGGAGTCCAGGAGGGATGGATGTGCTTTAAGCAGGAAGTTTTGAGTGCACAGGAACAGGCCGTACCGGTGTGCCGAAAGGCAAGCCGGCGGGGAAGACAACCAGCTTGGTTAAACAGGGAGATTCTGAAGGAAATCAGGGATAAAAAGAGAGTTTACCGACTATGGAAGAAAGGGCTGGCTACTTACGAAGAATGCAGGAAGACAGCTAGATCATGCAGAAAGAAAATCAGGGATACAAAAGCACAATTTGAAGTTAAATTAGCCACTTCTGTTAGGGATAATAAAAAGTCCTTCTATAAATACATTAATAACAAAAGGAGAGGCAAAGAAAACCTCCATTCTTTGAGGGACTTGGAGGGAAACATAGTTAATAAAGATGAGGAGAAGGCTGAGGTACTTAACACCTACTTTGCCTCAGTTTTTACCAGTAGGACAGGTGGCCCTCAAGGCAACTGGCCTCTGGAGCTGGTAGACAGAGATAGGAAACCAAATAGTCCCCTTGTATTCCAGGAGGAAATAGTTAGTGACTTACTGAGTCATCTGGATCCTCACAAGTCTATGGGACCAGACGGGATCCATCCTAGGGTAATGAGGGAGCTGGCAGAAGAGCTTGCCAAGCCGCTCTCCACCATCTTCCAAACAATCCTGGCTCACTGGGGAGGTCCCATACGACTGGAAGTTGGCAAATATCACCCCAATCCATAAAAAAGGCTGCAAGGCTGACCCGGGTAACTACAGGCCTGTCAGCCTGACCTCGGTGCCTCGCAGAGTTATGGAGCAGATTATCCTGTGTGAAATCACACAGCAGCTACAGGATGGACAAGGGATCAGACCCAGCCAACATGGGTTTAGGAGGGGCAGATCCTGTTTGACCAACCTGATCTCCTTTTACGATCAGGTGACCCACCTGGTGGACGAGGGAAAGGCTGTGGATGTGGTCTATCCGGACTTCAGCAAAGCCTTTGACACTGTCTCCCATAGCATACTTCTGGAAAAGCTGGCAGCCCACGGCTTAGACAGGGGCACTCTCTGCTGGGTCAGGAACTGGCTCGAGGGCCGGGCCCAGAGAGTGCTGGTGAACGGAGCTGCATCCAGTTGGCAGCCGGTCACCAGTGGTGTCCCCCAGGGGTCAGTGCTGGGCCCAGTCCTTTTTAACATCTTTATCGATGATTTAGATGAGGGGATTGAGTCCATCATCAGCAAATTTGCAGATGACACCAAGTTGGGAGGGAGTGTCGACCTGCCGGAAGGCAGGAGGGCTCTGCAGAGGGATCTGGATAGACTGGAGAGATGGGCTAACTCCAATGAAATGAAGTTCAACAAGGCCAAGTGCCGGGTCCTGCACTTTGGCCACAACAACCCCCTGCAGCGCTACAGGCTGGGGACAGAGTGGCTGGAGAGCAGCCAGGCAGAAAGGGACTTGGGGGTGCTGATCGACAGGAGGCTGAACATGAGCCAGCAGTGTGCTCAGGTAGCCAAGAAGGCCAATGGCATCCTGGCCTGCATCAGGAACAGTGTGGCCAGCAGGAGCAGGGAAGTGATCCTTCCCCTGTACTCTGCATTGGTGAGGCCACACCTTGAGTATTGTGTTCAGCTCTGGGCCCCTCAGTTCAGGAAGGACATTGAGGTGCTGGAGCGGGTCCAGAAAAGAGCAACGAGGCTGGTGAAGGGACTTGAGCACAAGTCCTATGAGGAGAGGCTGAGGGAGCTGGGGTTGTTTAGTCTGGAGAAGAGAAGGCTTAGAAGCGACCTCATCACTCTCTTCAACTACCTGAAGGGAGGTTATAGCCAGGCGGGGGTTGGTCTCTTCTCCCGGGCAACCAACAATAGGACAAGGGGACATGGGCTCAAGCTCTGCCAGGGGAGGTTTAGGTTAGATGTTAGGAAAAAATTCTTTACAGAGAGGGTTATCAGGCATTGGAACGGCCTACCCAGAGAGGTGGTGGATTCACCATCCCTGGAGGTTTTTAAAAAGAGATTAGACGTGGCCCTTAGTGCCATGATATAGTAATTGGAGTTGGATCAGGGGTTGGACTTGATGATCTTGGAGGTCTCTTCCAACCCTACCTATTCTATGATTCTATGATTCTAAAATTTCTGCTTGGATTTTTAGAACAAGTAAACCTATGACACCAATCAAATCAGAATAGGATAATGGGAAATTATACCAAATCTTAAAAGCACATTCCCCTCTCTCCACCCCCACTCCCCTTCTTCTGGGGCTTAACTTCACTACCAATGTTCCCTCCCTCCTCCCTGCCAGTGGTCTCTGTCATTTCATCACACATTGTCTCTGCTGCTCCTTCTTCCTGAGGAGGGAACTCCTCATATGCTGCCCCTGTTCCAGTGTGAGGTCCCTCCCATGGAATACAGTGCTTCATGAATTTCTCCAAGCTAAGTCCTGCCCACAAACCGCAGTTCTTCACAAACTGCTCCATCATGGGTGCCTTCCACAAGGTACAGTCCTTCAGGAACAGGCTGCTCCAGTGTGGGTCCACTGTGGGATCACAAGTCCTGCCAGCAAAACTGCTCCAGCATAGGCTTCTCTTTCCTTGTGCCCACAGTTCCTGCCAGGAGCTTACTCCAGCATGGGCTTCCCACAGGGTCACATCCTCCTTTGGGCACCCACCTGCTCCAGTGTGGGATCCTCTAGGGGCTGTATGTGGATCTCTGCTCCACTGTGGACCTCCATGGGCTGCAGGGGCACAGCTGCCTGACCATGGTCTGCACCACAGGCTGCAGGGGAATCTCTGCTCCAGGACCTGCAGCACCTCCTCCCCTTCCATATTCACTGGCCTTGATGTCTGCAGAGCTGTTTCTCTCACATATTCTCACTCCTTTCTCTTCCTGCAACTATTTTGGAAATTGAAATGCAGCAACTTTTTTGCAAATCTGTTATCCCAGAGGTGCTTTCACCATTGCTGATGGGCTCGGCCCTGGCCAGCAGCAGTTCCATGTTGGAGCCGGCTGGCATTGTTTCTATCGGATGTTGGGGAAGCTTCTGGCAGCTTCTTGCAGAAGCCGCCCCTGTAGCCCCCTGTGCTATAATCACCTTGTCATGCAAACCCAATACACTTATTGGCCAAATGGAAAAAAAGTATTGGGTTTGTATAATTGACCTAAAAATTGAAAAAAAAGTACTTCAAAATGGCCCAGTTAAGTTACATTTTTCAGACTTATTTCAATGACAGGATTCTCATGTCACAATAAAACTTTTACATTCTGGCTAGTTATATATAAAATTTTAAAATCACCTCATGAAATATTTACAGCTAGAAAAATAAAATATTTGAAATTAATTCACCTGTTTCTTTTTCTTTTCATTTTGATTTGTAACAGAAAAAAACTCTCTGAAGTCCCAAAATTTCTCAGGACAGAGACCTAATTTTCAGTGGGCTCTTCTTCGAATTTGCCACATTGACTTTTTAAATATTCGTATATTTATAATTTGAATATTAATTTTAATTTTCCTTGTAATTTTTTGTTAGTGCCATTTCAAGCACCCTCTCTAGATCTTAGTTAAGATTTAAAGGAACACTAATGAGAAAAAAGGTTGAATACATTGAAAATAGGAAACATTTTTGGTTGGTATTTAAAAATAAAGAACTCAAAATCACTAGAAAGATTAAGCTTATTCTGTATATTGCATACTGAAATAGGCTAATTTAAGTCACTAAATGATACATATATGTCTGGAATACATTTTTCGGGACTCAAACTAATAATATATTTTTTCAGCATACAAAAATAAAAAAATGTAGTAGAAACAGCCCAATTTAACAAAATAGACCCATTGCATAATTCAGTTTCTCATGAATCAAAATAAAATACATTCCACAAGGCTCCAGTGCCTTTCTAAGAAAACAGCAGCCAAATGAAATCACATTTTAAAAAATAATATTTTGCTTCAACCTACTTACCTGTTCCTTGGCTGTTCATTGTACACATCTATTAGTGTTCCAATTTATTTCAGTGGCTTATACAAAAAAATAATAGACAGGTAATGCTTTTCCCTCCCACGCTCCTTCCTGTATCCCCAATGGCACCCAGTCAACCTTCTGCAGAAAAGCTCCCATTCATGCTGTTCTCTACCATCAATGTCCTTGGGAACACAGAGCCACAGAGGTTTGAGTTTTTATCTGGAAGCTACAGAGAAGGTGCTGCTGAAGCACTATTATAGAAACTCCCTAACATTTTGTAAATAGCAATTTACAGGAATTTGAAAAAATTCCCAGCATAACACAAGCTATCTAAGTACTTCAATTGAAAACTTTCAGAACCAATTTCAGTCTGAGCAAATGATTGCTCTCTCTTGCCTCTGTATATGTTCTTTAATAGTACTATTCTAAAACTTTTGGCAGAACATAAAATTATTTTCTGAAGAAACTGGAAAATATTTACAGACTACCTGAAACCAGTGATTGAATCTGAAGAGCCTGGGGAGGCTTGAAACAATTACACAGTTTGATAAGAAAGGGGTAAACTTTTAATACTACCAGTGAACACATAAATAAATAGTGAGGCAATTTAAAGGAAATAGTCTTTTAAAACATCCCACTGGAGCAATAAGACACATTTTGGGGAAAGAGGGAGCATGCTTCTGATCTTTTTCAGCTAAGAGGCTCATTTTAGAGGAAGAGTCATTTGTCCTGCAATGAATACAGAGTAATTCTTCAAAATACTAGTACTAGAATCCAGGATGCTCTGAACTCCAGTATCCACTTTTGCCATGGGATCTAAAGGATCCTGTTTGTCTAAGGGCAAACTGAATCATGTCCTAAGCCACCTGCCTGGGAGTCAGTGCCCAGCCTTTTTTGACAAGCTGTTATCAGAAGTTATATGTATTCTATGAAATATATTTTTTTCCTTCTGACAAATATGTGTTTGTGTCTCAGCTTGTAGTGTTTCCAACATTGCTATTTGTCAGGATAATATCTAAACTTTCTTGTATTTTAAGAATGAAACAAGTAATAATAATAATGATAACAACAATAACAATAAAAAAAATTTCTGCTTATTCAACTAAAGGCTTATTCCCAACACAATGAGAAGAATTCAAGGATGTGAGAAACAAAACTGTGAAAAATTTTTCACAATTGAAAATTTAATTTGTCCCAAAATCAATCACATATTTAATAATCTAAAAGAACAAATGTATTCTGTCATGTTTGGTGAGAGAAAAAAAAAGTAATTAAGACAACATTTCATGTAATGCTTACCTGGTAAATTTCTGATTATTCATCTGTGAAAGGCCATTATTGTTAATGAAAATGTGCCAGGTAGTACAATGTAAGTACGGACACCTTCATTTAATTTTTCAATACCCTACTATATTGGAATTCACAACATCTTTAAATGAAAGCACAGATATCTAATAATTGTTTGGAGAAAACCTGACTAATGAAGATGAAGCTTGGAAATTTTCCAGGCTTTAAGATAGCAAAATAATATACTATCACTGGCCTCGATGGCAGCTGAAGAGATCAGTAAGAAACATTATTAATGTTAGCTGCAGAAGCAAGCGAAGCTTGGACTTTTATTTATTCAAAGCCTACAGTTTTGACTAGACTTTTTTCCACTCTGATTTTGCTGTTTGCTGTAATCTTCAGTGTTATTCAGGATTTATTTTCCACATTTACCCTTTTACCGTTTTTCATTGCTCTAACTTCCCCTCATTTCCTTTTTCCTTTTCTTTCAGTCTAGCTTCAACTAGCTCTAAGTACTCTTCACCCTATTAAAAATGTGAATTAAAACATTGTTGCCACTTGTCAGATAATTTATTGTGTCTGCTTTTTTCTTCTGCCTTCCTGTGTTTCAATTGTTTTAGCTCAGAGCACTTTCAGACAAAAACCCATGTATTTCTCCAAGCAAAGGACCTAACATATTGGGGCTCCATGCTATGTTGATCCTTGGTTACAACCCTAAAAAGCATTATTGGGATCCACAATAACACTTGTTGTCAGCTTTAATTACATACACTGCAGTCTGTGTTTGATATACACTCACTTTATATATCCATAGGAATTAAATAAACCTTCAAGAAGAGACTATCACATAGGTACTAGAAATCTGCTGTGTTAGTTATTACAAATGACTTATCTCAAAACTAACATTTATGGTCTCATACACATAGCACAGAGCAAGAATTTTTTATTCCATTCCAAGAGATGTCTATGTATATCTGAGTACATAGATGATACCTATATTTGAAAGTATAATTTCACTACCAACTAGATCAGAAATTACATTCTGAAGACCTTTCAATGGTTAAAGGTAACTTAATATCCACCAGGCATTAATCAGGGCATATGTTTTGTGTTACAGAACATGGGCAGGTAACTAAGTAGGTTATATATAAACTAAATCTCTTAAGAGTTCACCACCCAGCAATTCACTAAGTGTGTGGACATAATCCCACTAAAATGCATAGGAATTTCGTCTTCAACTCTCAGTAATGCTGTGAATATTGTGATGTTTTTGGGTTACATATATATTTCATTAGAAAATTTGTATCATGCTGTCCTTTTACGAAGACAGCATTGTACATGTTACGATGCAGACTGAAAAAGCATGTTATTTGAGACATAAAAAAGCAACCGGTGGATCATGTCTGTTTTGCATTTCTTTGTCATTAAGCACAGGGGATAAAAGAAATTGCCATCCAATGCAGGTGTTTCAGTGGTCACCATCCCTGTAATGGCTGAGCATGGCATTTGTGTTGAGATTAAGGGGGTGTGCATTATTATATGGCTTAACAAGAACCATGTTTGAGCAACTATGAGCTATTGTCTGGGAATGCCTGTAAGAAGAGCAGAATACGGACAGAACAGGGTGGGAAATTTGGTATTCTTTATAGCTTCCTTGGAGAGGCTTCCCCTGGCATCTAATACCAATTATATGTTACATATATTAATTCAATTTGGTGCTACATCATTATCAGTGGAGGCAAAATAATGATGCATTCAATTTAGACTAAACTATAATGGAAATTCTATATTCCTTATATGTGTATTAAAATCAAGTGAGTACATTGTATCACCAAAAAAAAATCCCAAAGAAATTCAGGAAACAATTGTTAAACTGTTATTTTAAAGTGTCATCAGTTGAGCCAGTCTCTGAAACTAGAGATTGTCCTTGATCTCTTTTCAAAAGCAGTCAGTCCTTTAATCCTCCCAGAGATAAAACTCTTCAACATAAAGAAGCAAGCCTCCTCCCCTTTCAAAATAAAAGTATATTAAATGTATTCAAATTTTTTTTCTGTGAGGGTGACTGAGAATTGACACGTTGCCTAAGTTGGTTGTAGAGTTTCCATCCTTGGAGATTTTTAAAAGCTGTCTAGAAAACATCTTGGGCACCTTAATCTAAATGATCCTGTTTCAGTAGGTGAGGTGGAGAAGATGACCTCCAGAGGCCCCTTCCAATCTCAACCATTCTGTGATTAAATGTTAAATTACATTTGTTGTTGGAATTACCTTCCTATTTCCTCTCAAAATTCTCAGGCAATATATGTATTGCTCACTGTGCAATGGCAAGAAATACACAGCTGTAGATGGTGAAAAAAAGGGTCTGGGGACACACCAGCTGCTGGCAACTTCCACATTGGAGTCAGTACTTACACCTCAGAAAATATTTTCTGCTACCAGAGATTGGAAGAATTACTGTATTATTTTTAAGAAGATCTGCTATTTTAGAAAGATGCCAATAACTGTAAATGAGGATGTTTTACTGTGGCTTCATTTGTGTAAACATCCTTAGAATAAGAAAATTTAATTTGTACCATAGTTGTTTCTTCTAATATGTTAAGATCTGAAAATATTAATCAATGTTATCTTCTGTTATTTATATATGAGACTACAGGAAAAATTATTAAATGGCGTGTGGGAGATTTAACAAAGACACTTTCTGTATATGGTTTCATACAACAGTCAGTCTGACACTTCTTACATATAAGCTCCTGCCATGTCTGACATTTGTTAGGTCAAATCTTCACTTTGATATCCAAGAGAAGCAGTTATTATAAAGAATTCTGGGTTTAAATCTATTTTGCATATGCCAGTTTCTATTTAGAAAGTTTTTTTTTACTAAATCAAAACTGCTTTACTGGCATGATGAAAAGTACCCTCTAATCAGCACATTTCTGTCAGATTTCCACTTCCGAGCCCCAGCTACTTCTGTGATAGATGTTTGTAAAAAGTGGCAATGAAATATATGATATTGAAGTGTTTTGTTCAATAATTGTAATTTCATTCATTCTGAACTGTTTCAACTCCCCCTTCTCATGTCCACAAAAGTTTCCTTGAACTGATACCAGCCTTTCATATTTGGATAGGAGACATAATGTGTTGGGTCTGGCTGAGATGGAGTTCATTTTCCCCATAGCAGCCCTCACAGTGCTGTGCTTTGCACAAGATGTTGATAACACACCAGTGTTTTGGCTACTGCTGAGCAGTGCTGGCACAGCATCAGTACTGTCTCTCAACATCCTCCCCCCTTTCCCTCCATCGAGGGCAATATCCTGGGAAAGGACACAGGTAGGCCAGCTGACCCAGGCTACCTGGAGTGGATGCTCCATACAACGTGATGTCAGCTCAGATATGAGAACTGGGAAGGGGAGGAGGAAGTGGTGGTATTCATTGTTTACAATGTTTGTTTTCTGAGCAACCACTACTTGTGCTGAAGCCCTGCTTCCTGAGAAGTGCCTGGACATCACTTGCTAATGGGAAGTAGAGAATAAACCTTGTTATTTTCCTCTTTGCTTATGTGCACACAAACTTTTGCTTTTGCTTTACTAAACTGCCTTATTTCAACTTATGATTTGTTTTCCACCTTATTCTCTCTCCCCTGTCCATTTGGGAAGGGGAGTGACAGAATGGCTTGGTGGGTATCTGGCACCTAGCCAAGGTCAGCCCACCATACACTATAAGAAAGGATTAGTGGAGGAAATATCAGGCAGCCTTTACTTTGTGAGAAATATTTTCACTGAAAATATCTGAGTAAAAAATAAATGCATAGGCCATGGTGTCTCCTTTTCCAAAATGAGATATTGGTGCTACCGCCACCTTTTCCTCCAGATTGAAGGACCAACACACTCTTCAGAAGCATCTCAGCTCATTCACAACTACAAATAAAAAGTTCTGAGAGGTTCACCTTTCCTTTCTTTAGTTTCTTTCCCAATGCACGCAACTGCTCAGAAATCTCTACATTCCCAAGTGAATGAGGTCCTGCTCTGCTTGGAAATCTGATGGGAGATAGCAGCGTCCTTATGGCTATATGAACTAGTGGTGTAGCATGGATCTGGATGAGTACTGTGGTCTGTACTGGACCAAATTTTACCTAGGTGTGCACTAGCCTCTTCTTGCTTCTTGAGAGAGAGGGAAGCAAAGGCAGTGGTATGAGAAGACAATGAACTGCACTCTACACTTGAGTCTGGAGGAACATGGCACTGGGATCCTGGAGTGCTGCATTGAGAAAGAGAGCTCTGGGAAATTATCTGTTTGACTTTGACTGAGAACTTGAAAAGTCTGCTGCTGTAAGCTATTTTTGTATGCGGAAGTGTTATCATCACTCTTATTTCATCCTCCAAATCACATCCTAATTCAGGTTATATTTATTGGTTCTGTTTTCTTTTGTTTTAGGAACTCTCTTGTAGGCCTAAAGGACTTGAAAAAGATAGTCAATGTGTTCCATTATTTGAATTTCAACATCCAGCCTTTTTTCCCCCAGAATAAGCTATCATCTGAGAAACACCAACTGACGTCCAAAAAATAATGAACAAAACACCACTGTGACTACTTAAATCTCACTGATAATGATGCTTGGGGACTGCTGTATGGCACTTCTGCTAGGTTGACAACAATTGCCCAATCAAGATTCAATGAATTATGTGAAGCAAATGAACATTCCATAGTGTCACATTGTTGTTTATTTTGTCAAGTTGCCGGATTAGATAAACTTTTGTTGTTGTTTTACCGTTTTCCCATTTCAGAGTATGTTAGTTATTATGGAAATATTTGTCATTGTCATGAGTCAAGCTTAGTCATAGCCTCATGGGCAAAATAAAACTGGCTTATATATTAGTTGAACATCTATGTAAAAGTTTGGGAGCTAATAAAGATTTTTATAATGTTCATATGTATGCATGTATGTAAATACATATATATAAATCACAAAGTTGAGTTATTCAGCTTTCTATCCACATAGGCTTGAAAGGAAGGTAAATTATATGAGGTGTCCTAAGAAGACTCCGGTAAAAACATTTTTAAGAATTTGGGCAATGCTCTCAGGCACGTGGTGAGATTTTTGTGGAGTGCTGCACAGGGCCAGGAGTTGGATTCGATCTTAATGGGGCCTTTCCAACTCAGCACATTCTATGATTCTAAGATTTGCCTTGTAAGATTGTATCTTATATTTTGTATGTCGTATATTTTGAAGTGAGTTATTTTTGGAAATATGTTAGGGTTGGGCTAAAATCTACAGGATATGTAAGAAATGCATGGTAATATTTATACTTCATTTCCCATATTGTCCTCATTGTGGTAATTGTTTAGTGCATTTAGAATAGTGAATCCTTTCGTCACAGTTCTTCATGCTGTTCATTCCTTCCAAAAGTCTAGGGCCACATGCTAGATTGAATGATAATAAATTAAGATGTATGATACAGAAAGTCAAGAGATCTTTTGCTCCATTTTTTTGTTACATAAAGTCATTTTGTATGAGATCAAGATAGCTATAAATTGCCCATATTTAATGTTTAATACATGTAGCCTATTATTTTTTAAAATATTCCTTAAAAGTCAATGAAAAAGCCTTGATTATAATTGAATAAACACCCAGCCAAATAGAGGCATGCATAATTAACCATAAAGAATTACAAATTATAATATTTTTATTTTTGATCACCTAGAAGAAAAACACCTGTGAATACAATAAGAAATGCTCATTTGTAGAGGAAATAGAATTGCATGGAGATACTGGCAAAAGGTGTGCAATCAAATAAGAAAAATAAAATTTTTTTTGGTTTTGGTTTTTTTCAAGACTTTACATCTAACTAGTTACTTTTTGTTTTAGAAATCTTCACTTGAGATTCAATTTGTCCCCTTTCTGAATTGGACAAAATCTAAGACAGGTTAAACTGGGAATTCTTATATAAAGTAACTTCTTAAATTAAAAATAATAGAGCTAGGAACATGATGATTTATCAATAACAGTATCTGCTTCAGACTCAGAGTAATTTAAAATGTGTTTTGGAGTTGTAGCTGTGGCTGTGAAGTTCCACTCTTTAAATTGCCTAATTGATTTCTAAAATGCTGCACCTGGGAAGCTGATCTAAATTTCTTGAAATTATCAAATTTGGCAAGGAATTAGACTCATCTACCCTCCGCTTACTCAAAGTACATTTTGAACAATAGCATAGTTATCACTCTGAAACAGCAGAGGAGGCTTCTTCAAGCACCTTCTTAGTCCGAGAAAACCCTCTTAGTTACCTAGTTATGGATGGGATGAATTAATCACTTCATTACAGTGCTCATTTCTACATTGACTATAGGAGGAGCTTAAACAAGGAATATAAACTAACTACACTATTACAGTTTTAGATTAGGTGAGAAGAATCTTACCTTACTTGTTTAGAAAATTCTATTTTTTGTTTGAGACAGTTCCTCAGCAAGAGATCAAAATATGACTGTCTTCCTCTGAACAAATGAGTTCTGACTACAGTATCAAATGTTGTTTTCTGTCTTACTTCAGTGTGTTACCTTTTTCATTCAACACTTATGAAATGTAAGCTGAATATACTCTCTTTAGGTCTCCATCATATCAACTTTTGCTTTAATTTGTACATTACATTGTTTTCACTAATGTGTCACACTTCATTCTTTAAGGTGTTTTCATTTGGTTGTTCATTTTTTTTTTGGTGACAGTGTATATTTTCTTGACTGTTTATTTTCACAAATTTTCTATCTTTCCCATCCTTTTATATCCCAACCTTCATGTTTCCCCTGATTCTTCGGAGGGTTTTCTGTATTGATTACAGTATTCTCAAAGTTATTCTTCTTTACTGGCATCATCACATTTAGTTCAACATGATTTTTTTTCTTCCTGTACTGGTTGCAGGAATGTAATTTAGATTGTCAATGGAGATTATAAGGTAAAGTTATCCAGCTTGCTAAGCCTTGTCTGGTTTCTTCTTCCATTAAAGACAATGATAAACTCTCTCTAACTTCAGAGGAACAGAAATACTGCCAAACTAAAGGCTTTCGTTCTATGAAAATTAATTCCTTTTTTTTTCTTTTTTCTCTCTTAGTCTTCCAAGGTATTTTAGAAAAGGCGTCGTCCAAAACATCTCTTATCCATTAAAACCTGAGGACTTAGATAACAGATTCTTGTTTATTTGTGTTTTCTTATTTTGTGATAATCAAAAAAGCAAAGCCATTTTGGCTGTAGAAAAGGTGTACTAAACCTGATTTAGGTGGTTATTTGAAGTGGGTTGACATCTACTTTACCTCACTGAATAGCAAATCTAGACCAGTGATTGATTTTGACCTGTGTCTACTGAATTTTTAGTTTTTATTTCTTCCATCTATGGGGAAGAATGATTATATTTTGCAGTTTAGGATACAGCTAGTGTTGCTGTATAGGTTCGCATAGCTTCATTATAGCCTTGCCTGTTTTCACAATTTTAGGGTCTGAATTAGAGAGACTGGAATGACATAATGTATTCCCATCTATTTATGTGGTTCCTCAATGAGTTTTATTAATAGTGGTCTAATAAGCATTGTAGTCACAGTAGCTTTATTTAAACAATAAAATAAGTAAGTAAACAAATAAGGAGTTGAAAGGATTTCCAACAGAATTATGCAATGATTATTTTTCCAATAACATAAAGATGGGATGGTATAAACCAGAATGATATTGATAAGCAAATATTTATAAACAATGTTCACAAAAAGGGAGCTTAAAATGCCTTAGAAGTATTAGACTAGGTCTTTTTCTGTCACAGGTTTAAATGAACTTCAATTTAATTAAGCAAGTTTATGCCAATTTAAAGACTTGTTTGTGGATTACAATAGGTTTGGTATTTTGTCATTGTGGACATTAATATTGTAGTGGAAAACAAGGAAAGAATTTGGGAAGCTTTAGAATTCAAGATTTGTATATTCTTGATAAACTGCTCCATCCCCCAAGAGGAAAATGCTCAGTACTCTTGAAAAACATTATTTTTTAGGAACATCATTTTGCTTTGCTTAGAAGAGGCTTATACTTAAACACATTATAATTTCACAGAAGCTGTTTAATATCTTTGTTTGCTATTGTTATAACTTTACTACAGTAGCAACCGTAAGTATAATTATGGTAAAGTTTTGATCCCAACCCAAAAATAATGCTGTCTCAATGGATCACCATAGATATTCCGTAGCTTCCCAGTAGCTGACAGGGTAGCTGAAAGGGTTATAGTGAATTACTAATTCAATGTAAATGTGTAGATAAAATGTATTTTCACATAAGTTTCTTCTATATTTTTTTCTAATTTCAGAGAACTTCTTAAATATGCTTTTGTATGTGTTGCTTTTCTTGTTGCAGAGCAAAGAACACTAAGTGAAATAAGAGCATTGTAGAATTTATTCATTCTTGATTCTCTAATATTTACAGAGAAATCAAAGTACTTATGTCATTACCACGGGAGAAAAGGGTAAATTCAATAAAATTTTGAAAAATCAGCAGTTTATTTGTGGGGATTTTTCCCTACTCTTACCAGGTGAGTTTACCCAGAGCCTTATTGTCTATCCAAAATGAAAAAAATTATATTCTTGCTAAAATTTTGAGATAACATATATTGAAAGAATAATTAACAATGTACGGGATAAATCAATAATATAAACCAGTCTGGTTGTGCATTGAACTACATTTATATATTTTATAAGCCCCAAAGGGAAGACAATATGTCTGCTGTGAAGAGTATAGCTTTGTGAACATGAAATAGAAGAGTATATTCTGGTAAATAAAAACTGTGGAAACAATTTGAGAACCCCAGACACTTAGTTAGCTGTCAGGTCCCAGAATGATTAGCAGGTGTCTAGTCTGGTCCCTGACTGTATGAACAAAAGAACAGTCACAGAAACAGCTAAAATAGATTGCAATTATAAAAATTATTGATGATTCCCATTTTTTCCATTTGGGGAATCAGTAGTTTCAAAAGATTGTTAATAGATTAAAGGAATTCTTCCCCACTCCCCCCCCCCAAAAAAAAACCCCAAAACCACAACCCAAACCCCAATGTAATCTGGACCTGTATGTCTTATATTGGATGTAAGGAATTTTACTGAGTTTATCTGAACGACAAGCCATCTGACCAATTAAACACCTGCATGAGAAACAGATTTGTGACTAAAGATAATTACTTAAGCTGTCACAAAAACATGATTCAGGGAAGACTAGATTCAAACACTGAAAATTAAATCTAAAAATGGGGAGAAAATGAAATAGATTTTTAATTACAAAGATAACTTGGAGTAATTTATTCAAAGAACTGGTGAATTTTGTGCTATTTAAGAACTTCATATCAGGACTGTATAATTTTATGAAAGATGTGTTATAGAATAAACAGAAGTTTAGAACTTGATATATTAAGTATTCATTGTCTTTTTGCATGGAAGATATGCTGGTTTCTGTTTCCAATATTTGAAATTCTAAGTCTTGTATTTAATAGGAGTGTGCTATTTGCAAAAGAATTGTAGCCCATAAGAATTACCAGAGTGCTGTCTTGGCACCCACGGCAATTCTCATAAATAGGGCCCTAAAGACAACAAACAGTGACAATGGCAAAAAGAGGAACTCCACTTTCATAATAGAAAAAAACCCAACCCAACCCAATCAACCAACCAACCAAACAAAAAAACCCACCAAAAAACCTTAACCCAGCACATCTCCCAAACGAGGGGAACAGCTGGACACAACATGGAGCTGGGAGGGCAAGCTGGGTGCAGAAGCTGAATGTTGTTTACTTCACAATGGCTGGGATAGCCAGAGGATCTCCTTGTGGATACCAGAAATACCACACAAACACAGTAGCAGCAGAAGAGCCTATCTGAACTAGAGGCAGTCTGTAACTGCTGAATTCTTCCGAAGTGTCAGCTCAACTGGAAACACCCAAGCATGAGTGATAAAGGTGAGCAGGAGGAACAGGTTCCTTCTGAAGAATGATGATATGTTTTAGGTGCCATTATTGCAGCTAACCAGACCTCATCATTTCTGTGCAAAAGTGGTTCTTTTTAGGAACAAAACAGTAGGGAAAAAAAAAAAGAAAGAATTTTGTGGGGAAATAAAATACATTTTAAATATTTTGAATAAAGGAAAATAGTTAACATAGGAATGCCTAAGGAATGCCTAAATGTCTTACTGTCCTTGTTGTCTTTCACTTTTTAGGAAATATCCCAGTGTTTTTTATTGTCAGGCAGCTGACCTTGTTACAAACAAATAGTACAAGGTATACGGCCCCTGAGGCAGCACAATCAGATGGAAATCTGAGGTTCCTGTGTATTCTGGATAGATGTATATCTGTAACTGAGGGAATTCTGAAGTATAGGCCACACAGTCCCCCTTTTCCTTCTTGCTAGGTCAATCATAGATTATCCAGAGTCAGGATGTACTACTTGCTAAGTAAAGTCAACAGTTGGTAAATTTAGTTTCAAGCTAAGCCTGTAGGCCACTTCTGCTCTGTAACTTAGATGTCAAATTTAAGTTTTATGACACTCTATGCAGTGGCCAGGTCAGATTTGATAACACTAATTGCAGAGTAGGAATAGTACTCTGCTTGGGGGCAATGCCACAGAGTATCTCTCAACTGCCATGTTGCCTTGCATGCAGTTGCAGGTACTTTTCCTTTTAAATTTCTCTTGCTTTTCTGTTTCATTTTTAATAAGTTGGTTTCTGTTCTCTGGCTTTATTGCATCAGAGGTGCATCCACATACTGCTAGCTACTGTAAATGAAGTTAGACTCATTTATCCCTGCCCAGCAAAAGCACTGTAGCAATATTCCATAGCATTCAGAAGGCCAAATTACATAATCTTTTCTCAAAGTCATTAATAATACTTACAGGGCTTATCATCAAAGAAAGTATTGTTTTAAGTCAAATGGGAAAATATATAAAACATCTGAATTAAAAGCAAAACTAGCAAGATTTAGTGCATGGCTAGTGCCCTTTCTTGAACACATCAAATTAAATTTCCAAGAAAAATAATAAGACTTATAAGATTAATAGATTGTTTGTACTTAAAATTTGGAAATAAATTAACATTTGAATATTTTCAGACACTAAACCAGAAACTCATGACCAATTTTCTT
The DNA here is from genome assembly GCF_003984885.1 of Neopelma chrysocephalum. Lineage (NCBI taxonomy): Eukaryota > Metazoa > Chordata > Aves > Passeriformes > Pipridae > Neopelma > Neopelma chrysocephalum. The sequence goes on along the minus strand of NW_020897689.1, from coordinate 2,819,475 downwards.
GTGGAACAGAAACATTTGGAAAAGTACAATCTCATGTAAAATCTCTTACGTGCCCAGAATATACATTTTGTGTATGCATGTATGTGTGTGAACATGAATACATATATTAACCTATTTGTTTAGAGTGGATTAATTTTCTGCAGCTATAGTGTTACGATAAACATAGAAACCCTTGTTTATCAACCAGATTTGCGGTATAAGGAAGATTGCTGTAAACCAGCTTCATGGGATCATACCCTCTGGGGAAGCCGGTGTTCTCCTTCAGATTCTTTCCATACTCCCAATTGCCACTGCAACAGCCATCAAAATGAGGACAATTGGTGCTGATGAACACGCTAAGTATGCAGTGAGGCTTTCATTCTTGGCATGCCCATTCATTCACACAGATGGGAGAAGCTTAGAAAGAGATGACTTTTTCAATCCACATAGCTGACTTTACTCAAATTGTTTAACCTAGTTCTTCCTCTTCCCAAGGTTATGGAAGCCAAAGCGGAAAGACAAAAAAGACAAGTCTTCCTTTACATTCTTCCTGTCTTTAATATACACAGTCCTGATTTTGTATTTTTCTGAGTTTTACACTGCAGGGTGTCTTCTCCGCAGTGTAGGAAACTTCAGATTCATTTGGAGTCCTAGAATGAGATCTCTAATCAGCAGTAGATGAGGAATAACAGGCCAGCATTCCCAGAGATGGTTAGGCCTTCACCTTGCAAGCTTTTCTCACATCAAATAGTTCTAGATGGAATTTCTCCATGTTACATGACGTTCACCTGTCGCTGGAGGTCATCCCAAAGCCTGTGTGACACTGAGGCTTTGCTTTGAACATTGTCAGATGAAGATTTACTGGGCAGAAAAACTAAAGGTAGAGAGAGAACTTTCTCTCTCCACCCCCTCATTAGGGGCTGATATTGCACACGTGCCATCTCATGTGACATGGATTAAGCTCTGCGGTCCCCTGATATTCCTCACTCTATTGAGGTTTTTATCTACCCTTGAATTTAAAAGAATGTAAGTAGTGTCTAACAGCCCTTGACACAGAGATAATTACAGTCACAGAAAATATATAAGATTAGCCTTTCTGTGTTTCTGTTTCCAGTAAATACCAACCTCAATTTATTTTATGATTCATGATATTATTAATATCCCTAACATCATATTCTCATCATCAGATGACAGTGATGAAAGTTCATTATGAAAAGACTATAAATCATCTAATAAAATTTTTGTTGCTGTTAATTTACAGAAAGAGAAGAATATTTGAATGTCACTGCAATTTTTAGATTATTGACTTCTATTTACCATTTTATTGATAACGTTTTCTAGCATACAGTTGTTTCTCCATACTAATTAGATTAACTGAAGCAAGACAAATACACATTGGGCTGTTTTATATAAAATTAATATTTCACACATGAGGGTGCTTTTTCTAAATGTATATTACCATCTTTTACACCATCTGGCAGGTTTATCCACCTAATAGACTTGATCAGGATTTTAGACTTGTTGAGATTTCAAATTTTAAGTTCTATTAGGCTCACCCTTTTCTATAGTATGCTGTCACAGACTGTACACTTAATAAAACAGATCCTGAAAATGGAATAATTCTTGGACTTGATTTTGCGGTTCTTTTCACAACAGGATATAGACACAGTTTCTTTTAACTTTGCCCTGCAAGCACCAGGGTCAGAGAAGAAGGAGGAGGAGGAGGTGCTCCAAGTGCTGGAGCAGATCACCCTGCAGCCCCTGGAGGAGACCATAGGGAAGCAGGTAATTTCCTGCAGCATATGGAGGGCACCATGCCAGGGCAGGTGGATATTACCTTAAGGAATCATGGCCTGTGGACAACACACACCAGAACTCATTTATCCTGAAGGGTTGCAGCCCTTGAAGAGTACCCACACCGGAGCAGAGGAAAAGTGTAACGAGGAAGAAGTGAAGAAAGGAACTGTTATAGACTGGCTGCAAACCCCATTTTCCATCCCTCTGTGCCATTCAGGATGAGGGACAGTGGGTAGAGGAATTGGGAATGAAGGAATGAAGTTAAGCCTGTTTGGCCCATGATGGTAACTGGTAAGTGATCTCATTCTATTTATCTCTGACCACAGACTTTTCCATCTTAGTTTCTCCACAGTCCAGTTCAAGTGGCGGAGTGAGAGAGCTGCTGGATGGGTGTCTGGCTGCTGATCAGTGTTAACCCACCACACGTTAAAACTCTGATCAAACTTTCTTGAATAAGGACATTTTTCCCCCCCCTAAAATGTGCTGAGTTTTTGATAGATGAGTAGTTAGCATATTATGGTTCCTTATCTTACATTAGGTCTTATCTCATTTTTATATTGTATTTCCTATTTGCTACCTATATATTTCTGTAAAGTTTGATACTTTATGTACTGCCTTATTTAGAATTAGGTGTTAAAATAAAATTTTATTTTTGACAATGCCTAGTCTTCATGCCTTAGACTTTGTTAAAAACTATATGTAGCACAGTTATATAATTTTACTATAAGAAAAATTATTTTTCACTTGACTTTTTTTCCAATTATTGTTTTTTCTGCTTTGAATTAAAAAATCAGAATTCATAGCAAAGTACACTGGTAATCTGCTTTTGATGTGACATTTGCAGTAGGTTGTTTGTTGATTATTACTCAATTTTTGTCATCTTCATTTTCTCTCTGAAAGTGTATGTTTTTATTTTAGGCAGAAAACAAGAAAAATGCCCATGAATTTTTTTAAAAGCTACTGCACAGCTGAAATGTAGCAGCTGACTACATGAGCACTTCTTTTTATATATCATGAGAGCTAAAACAAGTCTACTTAGGCACAGAACTTTAGTAACCAGAAAAAAATCATCACACTATACCGTTAGTTCACTGTTAGACTTAAGGGACAAAATGTTCAGCAGTAAATTGTGATTACTATGATCTCCTTGTTTCCAATCTGTTTTGGTATATTAACTTTCATATTTAATAAGTCTTACTATAAGCATCATTTGCAAACCACCCTATAATGAAATACTGTATTGATGACTTGCGCATAAATTGCGCAACCACTTTGCCTTCATTGAATTCCTTATGTAAAGTTGGCCATAATTTTTCAGTAAGTCCAATGAATGTAAATGAGTAAATACCTGCTATTGGAAATTCATAAATTCCCTCAACATGAACAAGCTTAACAATATCTTTCTATGGTATGGAAATATGGACTATAGTATGCTACTGTTCTAGAGATTATATTTGAATATTTCATTAGCTTTTAATTTCAGACAACATACTTTGGTGCTGTGTTCTTTAATGCCATGAGAACACAGTGCTGCACCTATGGTAATAAAGCCAAATTAAAATGGTTAGATAAATCTATGGCAAGCCAAAAATAGTAGAATCATAGAATGGTTAGGATTGGAAGGAACCTTAAAGATCATGTAATTCCAAGCCTCCTGACATGGGCACCTTTCACTAGATCAGGTTGATCCGGGTCCTGTCCATCCTGGCCCTTAATGTTTCCAGGGAAGGGGATATATCTGGACACGACAGTACCACTCACAGTTAAAAGAAAGAAACTTTGCTCATGGTTGAAACAGAACAGATTACTCTGGGCACTCTTTTCACAGTGATGTACATATTCCATAGGGTTTGGAAATATACTAGAAACATGGTTCAGTTCCTGCCTCTACATCTAAAATTTGAGCAGAGGACAAGGTGTGCTGTTGTGGGTGCACATTGTTAAGCTGGATGGGCTTCTCGGCAATCCCTTCTCTGTCTCTCTCAGAGTTGTTCCTGAGGCTCTCTGTACTGGCATATGTTAGGACCATGTCTGAATTGTATGGTATCCATTGCAGATTTATGATGGTATGGATGTTGACTTTAGGACTGACAAAGCCACCTGGCGCAGTTCTCTGGAAAACTAGGTTGTCTCGGGTAATAACAAATCCAAACCTGATCAGTGTCTTATTGCAATGAAGACCTACTTCCAATGTAATCAAATTCTGCTGCTTTTTTTCAAAAGGAGCTCTAGTATTATGCCTGATTCTATAGATATTTTGTTCCTACTGTCCCTTCGGAGTGTGACCAGTTGTGTAATGGGTTTTGTTGAAAAGAGTTTAAAGGTTTGCTCTATGTCTCTATTTTTTAATACCTTTATGCTCTTGTAGGCTGATCAACAGATGAAATTTCTGTATTACACAGAAAATGTGGCCAAATAGTCTCTTCTCTCCAGGTAAGGATTATCCTTAGGTTCCAAAACTAAACTGTTACAGCCTTTTCTATTATATTTTGAGTGGCAGTCAGGTGGAGGAATCTTATCTCCCGTGAAATCAGTATCTGTTAAGTAAGATAGAAGAAGGTAACTTTTAGGGTCTGATGCTTAAAACAAAACATCATGCTCTTCATTCTCATAACTGACTCATAGTCAGAAAATGCCTTTTGTTTTCCCCTGTAATGTTGAACTTCCTGAACTACAAGGTTGCTTTTGAATTTTCAAAAGCAGATTATCATCGCCAGCTCTCCATGCTTTTAAAGTCCCCAGTTCCAAAGCAATTGTCAAGAAGGATCCTAAAAATCTCTGTTCTCTTGCAATTCACTGGGCAATTTGGCAGAAATACTAGGCAAGGTTTTATTGGATACTTGTCTGCATTTTGGCAAGCATTAGTTGAAACAGATGTTTATATACAACATTTTTATCTTTGAAACATGCTTCAGCTTAAAACTAGTTTGGTTTATTGCCCTTGCTATTCCTATTGGAAAGCTGTTACAGAGTATTCTGACTCTAATGATTGCAACTTCTAATTTCTAACCCAAATGTACTTATGGCCCATCTAGAAATATTTTTATTGTGTTAACATTTTTGTTTATTTCAAATAGCTTTTCTTCTTCTCTTGTGTTTATGTCTAATCACTCCATCTATTTATGCAGAGCGATCTTATCACATCTCAGTTCATTTTCCTAAATTAAACAAGGCAAGACATTTTTGTCTTATTTCATATTGCTTGGGGTACTCTGGGGACCTCACCACATACATCTTAAAATTGCATTTGCTATTTGATGGATGTGACATATTGTTGTCAACAATCACCCAGGTGCACCATGCTGTTTCTTCTTTTCCTGCTGTTGAGAGGAGAACTTACTTTTGTTCCTCCTTAAGTGTATCAGCTTCTTTTACTGTTGTACACAGTAATATTTTCCAGTTGCTTCTGTATCATGCCGTATGTGTATAGTGTTATTAATAAATTTTATCAGCTAATTTTTAATTTTTGTGTCTGCATGAAATGTAATGAAATGAAAATATTAAACAAGATCTGTACCATGACTAATCCTTGACTAACTCTTTCAGTAGTTGATCCCAACTTCATTATTCCCTTCTCAGGTCTGTCAGTTGCCAGCTGTTTTTCATTCAGTTTACTATCTACTGCACAATTCTTTCTCCAGCTCCCATGTTCTCCCACTTGTTAATTCCCATAGGTAATCTATCTGACATTTTGCCATATGTCTGATAGCTTAACTATATTGTTATTTCCCTACTTTGTTATGTTAAATATCAAGCTAATCTGATTCAGTGATTCTTGGATAACTTATTTTGGATTTTATTGCATTTCCACTTACCATTGGCCCTGCACGCCTTCCCTAAATAAATGCATTCTTTACTATAAAATGAGTTGGTTTTAACCTGTAATTTTTACAATCATTACCTTCAGATAAAGAATGTGTTTATGTAGAGTAGGGAATTCTACAAGGCCTATGGGAGACATACGCTTCAATTCTTTTCCTGTCAGCATAAGGGCTTGAACTATGTTTTATTAACTCTTAAATCTGTCAGTTTCTTACATAGCCTATGTTAACCTGTAAATCTCCTATTTCCCTCATTCTGAGTCTTTTGGCTTTTGGATAAAGTACTCTCATAGTCACTGGAATACAGAATGAAAAAGTGAGAATGAGTCCAGTTTGATGTTCTTTGGAAAGAGGAGGCATCTAGCTTTCATTCCTAAACATAATGAATATTCAACTATCTATATAAGATAGAAGAGACTAGATATGAGAGATTAAGTAGACTTTCTCCCTGATTTCTGAATAAGGTTTTAACCAGTTGGGACTCCTGAGAAGAAATGTAAAATATATTTTCATCCTCTTCTGGTTGCTTTATGAATATGGCCTTATATTTTTCTCTAAATTTCTCAGGAAACTGAAAAGAAACATAGTGATGTATATCTAAAAGAGTTGACTGTTCACTTCATTTATATTTGTTTAATTGGGGGGAAGTGGCAGTGAAGTGAAGGCTTGTTTCTTTTGGCAAAAGTTTTATAAATAAAAGGGAGATGTTTTATTTTGGCTTATTTGCATGCTGAAATGAAAAAAACCCATTCATACGTAGCTACAAACAACTGATTTATGTTTCTTTGTCCAGCTTCTTGGTTTTCACAGAAATACTTAACATGTTGAATTCTTAAACCAAATATCTAGGAAAATACACAAAGAGTGGTTCAGGACTACCATCGATATATTCACATCTGTCAGAAATTGTATGCCCCCCTGGATTTATATATATTACTTACACTATTTGCACTCGCAATTGTTATATTTTAGTCATCGTTATTTTTTTAAAACCCAGTATCACCAACAAGGACAGTTTAAGGACAAAATCTAGTTTTATCATTGAATACAATTTATTGGACTAAACTTTATATATGATTTTATATTCCTGAATTGAAAAGGAAAGAGATGCTTTCAAAAATAGGTAGACAACACTCTGCTCTTATATGTATGCTACAGGTATTTTCAAATTTGTCTATTTATTAACAATAATAATAGTGATGTAAAAAAATCTTTACCTCATGCTAATTTGCTCACTGAGAATGCTTTCAAACTGTACAGTTTTATTTCAATATTTAGTTACTACTAGTTGGGGAAAAGATTAAATATAAAAAATTAATACAAGAGTATAACGAAATCATTACATTGTAATGGCAATAATTTCTTTCAGAAAGTGTTTTACCTTTTCCCAATCATTGAAAATGAAATTAACAACTTGATGTTGCCTTGTAATGAACACAATTACCAACTTGTCATAAGCAATTTGTATTTACACCTCAGAGAATAATGACTCATTGTATTTTTTATTAGCTTTTCATCTAAGACAATGGGACCCACATATGAAACTGTTATTTCCTTAATAAATAAACCGAGTGAACAATTATTAAATATAAGGTAATCTGCTTTTTTTCTCTATGGTATAATAAACAAACATTTTTTCAGCATGGAAAAATGAATCTCTTTTCAGCTTCTGTCCTTAGAAAAATAACCAGAAAGTTGTGATTTCATGCACGTGATAAAATCAAATCTTTTTTTTGCATGTGTTATCACACAATAATAATCTTTAGTTACCAGTCACTAAAAGATGATGCAATTAGGTCTGAGCACTTGCAGATCACCAAAATATGGCTTATTGGACTCCTTACTAATAACTGGCCTTATTTTTATTATTTCATTGAAAGCTCTGAATAAATGTTGTTTTTTACTGTTTTCTTGCATAACCTTGGAAGAGACAAATCAGACTTTCACAAAACTTTTAATTAGTGTTTTGCATTTTGAGGTGGCATTTTAATGGTTTGAAAAGATATGCAGCATAATTTCAGATTTTTTTTTTTATTCTACTACTGTCCTGTTCATTTATTTCAAAGGTTATACTGTAGAGTTAATAGTATTTGGTATATATTTCTGTAGCATTTAAAATTACATGCGGGATACTGTACAAAAGGTGAAGTTTTATGTAAGACTGATATTTCTGTACCTGGAAAAAGGCTCATGAGTTACATTCTCTTCTGATGGAGAATTTGCTGAGGGAAATGTGTTAGTTTGGTCAATGAGGAGCAAAGCGCTGTAGCTTCCTATGGAAACTAATTCTCTGTAGGAGTTTCAACAACTGGAGCCCCACCTCAAAATGAGTTTGAAATGTTGGCACCTACATAAAACCCACTATCACTTTTAGTCATTGAAACTGAAGTGAACTGTTTTATAAAGGAAAAAGAAAAACAATGTGCCTAGACAATGTAAGTCCCAAAAAGTTATTGACTGAAATCAATGGGTGCTGTAATGGTTCTCTTGCATAGAGATACAGAGCTTTCTATTTTCTTCTACTGCCATCCCAACTGGCAGCATTATTAAGCTGGATAATGATATTGACTGAATAAAGCTGTTGTAACATGATGTGGTTCTATCGATCTCTAGCTGTGCAGGTACTCTCTAACTATGTGAAATACAAAGATGGGTGAACCCCCCCCCCTTTTTTAGTAATTTCACACCATTTTCAAAAGAAACACTTAAAAGAAGGAAGTTTTGTGTACATTTCCATAAGTAAAAGATTTTCCTTTCTCAGATTCTCTGGAGCTCTTTGGGAAAACAGATTCTGATTTAATATAGCTGCCTTATCCAATGATAAATAGAGGAGCTTTGCTTGTTGTGATAGAAAATTATGTGCCTGTAGGCAGTGCCTGAAAAATGAAGGAATGTTTACATCTTTCCTAAGGTTCTTGGATAACCTTTTGCCACAGCAAATCCCACAGGTCTTTCAGAGTTTCAAGGAGCAGACAGCCAGGAGACAATGTATTTTTGAAGAAAGTATTTTGCAATTGCCTTTAGTAGATTTTTTTTAACATTCTGCAGAAAAAAGTCAGAATTCGTCCTGCAATTGTACATGGAATTGAGCATGCAATTAATACCTGAAAATGTGTTCTAAAATTTTATTCAGCATAAAACTGGAAATTGTACAAATGACCTTTATTTTATATAGGAAAAAGGAAATCAGTGTTGTTCTCTTTTAAGCTATGTTTCAGCTTCTAAACATTTTCAGATGTCTAGAATTTTCACTCATTATTTCAGAAGACATTAAGTTACATTTACTATATAATTATTAGAGATTTCTGATTTCAGCGCAACACTTGTTACACTTTATTTGTTAGGCTCCTCCCTATAGTTGTTCAATGCCTTTTACTGATATTTTCCTATAATTTCCCTGTTTTATTAATATCAGAATTTTGGGTCCTAGTCTGCAGTGATATAACTAGTATATATATATCTTTAATTTAGTAAAACCAGTAAGAATGCCAATACTCTGAGACAGCAGGTTTTTGTTACAATTGGAGCAAAGTAAATGACTATGCAAATTACCAGACAAAAAGAAACAAACGATTTTTCCCTTGCATCCTTCTAGCTACCCATTTCAAAGATTGAGTCAAATAAGACTAATGAATTAATGTTAAGTTTATAACTTCTTTTTTTTTCAATTTAAAGATACCTTTATTTTAAGGAAATTTTCTGCTTTGCTGCTTACTATTTAGATTTCAATGCTTCATAGCATTCAGCATTTCTCCAAAATTCCTTTGAGGATCCCGTATGATAGCTGAGCTCCTCTGAAAATCTGCTATTAAATATCAGACAAGATTTATATCCACACTTGAAATGAACTGTTTCAGCAAACAGACTTAAGAAATCAGTTTATGTGAACTGGTCTGGAATTAACTTCAGACAATTGAATGCCTGCTGACCTTGGTTTGTCATTATCAGTTTTTACAGTTACATTGTGGTCAGCACTAGCTCAGCTAAATTGATTGTAAAAATAGATCAAGGATAGATAAGAATATGGACATTACATGCTTTCGTTTTCTCATTCTCACAGCTTTTTAATAATTTGTCAAAACTACTCTGTGTTTTGTGGCTATGTCACTTAAGCCACTCATTGACTGGTTGTCTTTTCTTCCTTAGTCTTCCTCTCCTCTCTCTCCTTCCCCTTAAATGAATAAGATTGGGAGAAAAATTGGGAGTGGGAGAGAGGAAACTATGCCATTGCAAATCTGCAGAGGTGGATCCACAAGAATTTTACTTTATAATCAACAACATTTGTAAGGGAAGTTTGACCCAAAAGCCATGGACATCACTAAAAAACATTCTGGGAACGATCCTGAAACCTCGTTTTACAATCTGTTCAGTTTATTGTGGTTTCACTTCTCTCGGTCAGCAATATCCACATGCTTTTCAAAGTGACTTTTTAACATCTTTAATTCATTTTCAAACCTCTTTTTAAAAACAGTTAATTTTCTGTAATCAAAACAGTGCATTTTGATAAAATAAATTTTTTCACAGGAAAATAATAATCTAATCAGTCATTTCTTGAGCACTTCCAGGGGTGTAGACCACACTAGTTCCCTGGGCAGCCTGTTCTAATGCCAACACATCAGATACAATAGGTGTAGGTGGAATAAATGATCTCTTCTGGAATAAAGGTTTTATAACTAATTTGACATCTGTAATTTGGTTATATATGTAAAAAACCCAAATATTCAAAAACCAAATAATCTCTTATAGTTAGTATCTTGGAATACTAAATGTAGGAAATAAGCATGATAACAGGTTTCTTCTCCGATAATGAACTTCTTCTGTAGTATAATTAACCTTTCACACAGATGGGAATTTTTAGTAGAAACAATTAATTGAAAATTACTTTTTATATAAGGCCATGGCCCTTTAACACAAGTTTCCACTGTCAACGTTTTATTGCTATATTTGCTAGTTTAATTTTTTGGGGTGTTCTTTTTTTGTCTTTTCTTTTAATGGGAAAATTGAATAATTACAATAGAGAAAAATACTAACAAACATAATCAAACATTCTTGAACATTCTTATGAGAGAGGAAACTTCTTTTTCAACCAAGTTCACTGTAAATTCTTACTGCTTAAGTTTCATAATTCCTTCGCATGAAAATTTATTTGGAATAAGATAAGGTGTCAATTTAAACTGACTTAACTCATCTTGGATAGGTTCATCTTCAATTTCTCTGATTCCAGAAAGTGTCTGATTCCAGTTATCTCTATTGTTTTCCAGAAACTGAGGGTTTCACATGTGGAGTTAATCAGGAAAATCAGCTTAAGAACAGAGTAACCTCTCATGTTGAGAAGCCTTAGAGCAACACTTGAAGGTAATAGGATTGAGCTGGTGGTAGTGGATTCAAATTTATTAAACAATGAAATCCAACTTATTACTTCCAAGATACATGACTCCATAGGCCTAGTTAGGAAGCAAAGCTCTAACAGCTGTTTATAGATCTACCCTTTTTGTGTAAGCAGTTCTTTGGACTCCAGTGGATGAACCTGTTGCTCCAGGGTGACTTATTTCACATGTTTTCTCCTCTATAGTAACTGTATTTGTACATATGTTGGACAGGGGAAAAAGGAAAGTGACAGAAGCTAGGTTTTCTCCCAGTGATAACTGAGTTTATAACTTAAGCTAACACTTGTCCAATATTTTAGACCCATGACCAGAAACTGGACTGCAGATCAGATAGTACTGCATAACTTACCCATACATCTAGCCCCATAAAGTAGAATAAAACTGTTCATGATCCTATTTGATTTTTTTTTTTCTAGGTAAGGCTTTGGATTTCATTCTCATTTTTCATGTAATCTATTGTGTGTAACCATAGCACTTTAATATCATTGATCGAAAAAAAAAAAAAGAGAAGCCATGTTCAGCTGGAGTGTTATCTAGATTAGTGATCCAAATCTTCACTTTTTCCTTCCATGTCACTTGAGAAAATTTATGATGATTCCTGAAATGGGCAGAGTGATTTATGAAGCAAACCTACATTTTTAGTTACCCGAAGTTTACAAACCCTGAAATATGGCTGTTTCATTAATTTACTCTCTATACTAGGATTGTAATCAATTCCTAGGTAATAAAAACTAAACTACAAAATAATCATCATGAGTAAAAGCTAGGAACTTTTCCATAGATTTCCTTACAGCTGTAAGGAAAAAAAGGTAAAAAAATCCATGGTTAATCTACATTTTGTTCATGTGTATTCCTATTTTCCCTTTAATTTGTGTATAGAAGCTTGTCATGGTAAAGTGTTTTTTTGACACAGTTTTTGCCTGAAGCCCTGTTGGCAATTGGTTCATAATCAATCTGATCTACTTTGCCAGCATCACAGAGAACATAGTCGAAAAGCATTACTAGTGGTGTTTGAAAATACAGTTTTCCTTTAATGTGTTTTTTTTAATCACTATTCCTTAGAAATGTTCGTTCGTGCTGTATAGCAAACTCATTGAATTAGTATGACAGTTTGTCTACCTACACAGAAAAGGAGAATAGTCAGCGTTAGATCTAAATGGAATAAAATTTTAGTTTCACTCAGGAAAAAATGGTGATTTAATACTGACATCTCTGACAGGGACATCCTAGCAATGTAGGAGTTTGCTTATGTAGCCTGCTTATAAGCCACTCCCAGTTTTGCACTAATGAGATACTGGTTCTTTTTGGATCTCAAGAAGGCATGGACGCCCAAGGCTAATTAACTATTTCATGGAGCAAAGCATAGAAATAGCAGAAAAAGTTCTAGGAATAAAATGGTAGAAAAGGTGATAATAATCATATGTCCCTTCTGATGTTAACAGAAGCAATATAAAAAGTAATAGCAATCTGATGTTCCTGGTGATGCTGGAAAAGCTGGCTGTTGCAGCATCAGATGAGTCCTTTCATGGTAGACTTATGGTTGCAATCAATGATCTTAAAGGTATTTTTCCATCTCTGTGTTGAACATGGCACTGAAAACAGACCTTGCCCATGGTGAGGTGCATCATCATTGTGGTCCTTACAATTTAGCAGAATTTTCTTACAGATAAACAAATCTATGAATCATTTCAGTTGTCAGGTAAAGGACTGTTAATCATAAAGGTATGCTACTTAATCTCAGCATAAGATAAGATTTGTAGGTGTACAGGTTTTGCTGTCACAGTTAATCAGCCAAGTTCATCCAGCAGTCACTGAGGTTTGCTGAGAGCAGCCTGTTACCACACATTTCCATAGGAACAAGTTCAAGACAGCTACAGTACAGGTTATATTGTGGTTCTTCATGCTAACATACAACAGACATTAAAGGTCTGTGGTTATACTTTGCCCAGATTCTGCTCAAAGACACCGTCTCTTTTCACCATCTTCTGCAGTGGCCCACTATACCAACTAGAACAACAAGGCACACTCTTCCAAGACATAAACTCCTTATGAGGTTGTCTTTCCTCCTTGCAGTCATGCACATCATATTCTAAAATGTTCTTAGATTCCTTGGCTGATAGTCTTTGGCAGAATACAGTTGAGAGTGCTTGTGATGGCAAATTGAAAAGTCCAGTTAAATGTTCATGGTGATTCAACAAATATTTTTCTTTGTTCTTTTCTTTCCTTAGGCACAAGAGATGATCAGAATAGGGGGGTGTTGCTATACATGCTACACCATCTGAGGGGGTGTTGCTATACATGAAATAACACTGGATAAAACCAAGTAGATTATGAACGACTATTACACTGTAAAAAAAATTCCATATATTTCAGGAATGACCAGATTTTAAGGCAGTGTGAATTTCCTGGTTCCATAGAATATGCTAGAAAATACTCAACAGATTCAAATTCAATCTTTAGGCTATCCCAGGCAGGAAACTGGGCTGAGCGTTCTTGATAAAAATGAAATTTAGAACTTGAGAAACCAATGTTTGAATAGGGATTTCTGAACATGAAAGTTATCCTTTAAAAATGAAAAGAGCTAAGCAAGGTTAATTTTAAATGGCTAAGTATAATACAAAACAAATTATTAAGGCACAATAAAAGAACCTATTAAAAAACTGAAACATTTTTTTCATTTACCTGATTGTCAAAACTAAGATTCATTGACTTCAAGAATGAAAAGGCATTCTATATGAAAAGTAGCACAAAGGAAGTAGTTCCAGGTATATTTTCTCCTATAAATATAAAAAAATCCTTTTCTTTGAATGATGGCATACTTCTATAAACAATAGAGTTGCACTGCACTGCATACCAAAGTGCACTGGTGCTTTATCAGGATCCTTAAAATACAGAACTAGGTTCAGAAAGCTTATTTTACAAGATTCTCATAAGTGTGTATATTGTAATGAAGCCTGTCATTTCCCACTGGCATACTGCTGGCTATTCAGGATCCTTCATGAGTTGAAGAGACTTTTTATTCTTGATAACAGAAAGGACCTTATTTCTGCTGGGATTTGTTAGAAACTAGAAGAGGAAAAGCAAAGAGACAGGATTTGTTTACAGTCTCAGTTTAAGTACTATTGTTTTGATCCAGTGATAATAGGTGGATACAAAGAGCCCAGACGATTTTGCAAATAATACCCATGCCACCCTTAAAACTGTAAAGTAATAAATGGAGTGTTTAGCTTGAGAACTGCATTATTTTTGCTGTTGAGCCCTTTATATGTCTAAATTGGTATTGAGAAATTCTTATTCTCTTCCTAAAAAGAGAAAAAAACAAAAGAGGAAAATCCCAGACTCTGTAGTCACCAGATAACAGGGTATGTGTTTTGGTGTATCAATTTGAATTTTAAACATCAAAATATTATGTAGACAACAGTGAGAAATAAGCAGGAAATATTCTCCTACTGAAATCACTGGTAATAATAGTAGGTTCAGTCACACTAAAGTATCGTATATATTGACAATGCTTTCTTTTACTGCTGGATATTTTACATCAATATCAGACATGCTATTACAACAGTAGAAACTAAAGTAGTTGAAAGGAGTCTTTTACATATACAGATGAAAGTAATTTAATGCACAGTAAAAGATTAGAATCACATCGGAGGGATCAATAACAGGAATTTTCTACAATGTACTGTGTCTGATAAATGCTTGCCAAGAGTTTACAGGAAGTAGCCTAAAAAACATTAGAGACAAGGTTATCAGTATGTCAGCTAAAAATATTTGATAATGTGTAACTTCATATGAAAATTCTATTGTTTTTCACATTTCATTGCCTATGTTGCCCTGTGTTTTCATATATTATTCAGTTACTGGTCTTCCTGGGTAAAAAGCAACACAAAGATGAGTGCTGGGTTAGAAATCAAAATATCTTGCTGATTTGTATCTTCTATGCATTTTAAAAGCATTTTTAAGCTTTGTGCAATATACTGTACATCAAATATTAAATAAAAATCCAATAAAACATCATTAGGAAAGCCTTCATTCAGTGCATCTTTTTGAGATAAGAAAACAGAATGTCAAGAGATCTTGGATAACAAGTTAGAATAGCTACTACAAAGGATAAAAAACTTTCATACTCTATATGTTCAAGTATTCACATTACTAAAAAGAACTGGAATTATAGGAAGATAATTTTAAAAAGCAGTAATCAATACCAAAAATGAACTTAAGTCTCCAAGACAGGATTTTTCTTTACTTCATCAGGCAAAGATTAGTATACAATGGATGTAGTTTCCCAAAGGTAGGGAACCTCAGAAGTTAAAGTCACAGTCACCCTTTAGCCCCTCTACTTAAACATTCCTATGAGGCTGATAAAGTTGTGTGTCTTCTGACCTCATTGAGAGTAATGACATTGATTTCAGAGTAGAGTACTTCAGCATGTGACTCTATATGAGAATGACTGTTTTTTCAATGAAAATATCAAATCAGCATTTCTCAGTTTTCTAATACAGACATAGGTACTAAATATATTTTTTTCTTCTTTTGCACATCTTTTCTGATGAACATAGCTGCAGAGTGAGTGATCTTATGAAGTGTTTTGTAGATAAACCTTCTGCAAGGAGACCCTGTCATTTCAGTTCTTACTTGTAAAACTCTCATTTGCTAAACCTGCCACAGTTCAAGAAGCATTTGGACAATACTCTCAGGCACATGGTGTGACTCTTGGGAATGGTCCTGTGAAGGGCAAAGATTTGGACTCGATGAACCTGGTAGGTCCCTTCCAACTTAGCATATTCTTTGATTCTGTGATTCTGTTTTTAAGGGTGATTAGAAGTAACCAGAGTTTGGATTATTTTGATAAGTCTTTCATGACACGTAGTGTCTAAAGATGTAAGATGAATTGCTTTCGCTCACAGTATATTATCACTGCATGTCCATCTCAGACATTCAGTGATGATACACAGAAAGTACTGGGGAATAGCATTTTGAAAGTCAGTATTAAAGCTACTGAGAAAGATTATAGGGTAAGACTATCAAGGAACTTGAAGATAACATGAAAACCAGCATGAAAAGGCATACTTTTAAAACGTCAGTGTAGCAGTACATGTATTTTTGAAATCAAATGTAAAAATATGTTTCATTATAAGAACTATTCAAAACAATATGTGAGGCTATAAAACCATGATGGATTTTTACTTTTTTGACCCTTTGCTTGACTACACTATATTGCTCCATTATTGCTGTCACTTTTTATTTTCTCCCATATAACATGTTGCAACATAAGTGATATTTACTTTGCAGAAATTTTTGTTGGACTAGATCATTATCTTTTCTCCTTGTAACTAAGTTGATTATATTCTAAGTGCTGTAGTAAACTACTGATGCAGTAATTTTTGTACTGGGATGATTTCTACCATAATTTCAGATTAAATAAAAACCACTGGCATCACCTTCACAGGATAATCTTTACTTCTCAAGTTCTATTCTTTTTATGATTATGATATTTTTGTGGTGCACCCTACTTGATTATCTGAATCTCTTGGTCTTGTACAATTCAAACAGTTGTATCTTGTTGAATTCTAAACAGCCTTTCATCTTTCTGCAGTTTCATTAAAACTAGCATTGATGAGTAGGATCTGGTAGAGTAGTTTTGTCTTTTAACAGCTGAATACATACTCAGTGAAAAAGGTCTTTTCAAAGAAATCAGGCTTTGTTTTGGTTTTGAAGTGTTTATAGTAATTATAGCTAGTAACTCTTTCACCGTTTGAAAAACACAGATGGTACTTTTTTAAGGACTTTTTTTTCACTTTCACATGTGGATGAATTCCTTGAAAATCACTTAGTATTTTTCAGTGGATTTCTGGTAGGTATTTAGTAAATATGGCAGTTGCTATTCTTTGTTTTTCAGGTTCTTTTCTAGTTTTAACAATTATTATATGAACTTAAGAATTTTGCAATGCCTCCTTTGAGACCCCTCTCTTTTCTGCCTTTTTGTAGAAGGCAAACTATACGTATATTTTCTGATTTTAGTTTTCTTCTTCCTTTGTGCTATTTAATTAATGAGAGATATTAAATGTAATTTATTCTGCTGTTTGAAGAAAAATTGTTGAACACGGCCATAGTTTCTAGATTTTGCTGAGGGTTTTTCTCCATCCTGTTAAATATTTGTCATTTGTAAAAGATAGCTTTACCTATGAAATTATTAAAGCTTATTACAACTGTCTTTGTAACTTGAAATAAGCCTTACTTGCACAGTTTAGTAAAGCTTTTCTTTTATTTTTTTTAATGGCATGTTATTTTAACCAGTGAGGTAGAATTTTGATTCATTAAGTGCTGCTGTTCACTGTGTAAGTGATGGGAAATGGAAATTGGAGTTCTTACTTGTCAATCATCATTTCTTGAGGAAAACAAATTGTCTTGTCAAAAGTTACAGTTAATGGAAAGAGTACACTCAGGCACTACTACAAACAGATAAAAAAATGATACAGTAAGTGCAAAATGGAAGACTGTGAGGTTAACTATATCTTGGCAGAATCTCAGCTTCTACAGATACAGAATTTGTCATGAAATTGCCAGTAGCACGTGCTCTCAGGCACTTCTTAATGGTGGGGTTAGAGCAGCATTACAGCCTGAGAAGAGACGGCTCTTTGATCTTGGGCTGGCACATGTAGGACAAGGAAGGGAGTTACAGAGAAAAGCTAGTACCTACAAAAGAACGGATGAAAACCCTTCGGCATGATCTGCCTTGAGATAACTATGATCTTGAAGTCTCTCCCTCTGAGAAATGAAGTGGCTCATGATGTGTGTCCTTGATGACAGTCTGCCCACACTGGGGTCTTTTAGGAAGAGTCTTTTAGGTTGCACCTTAGATATAACCTTATTATGCCATCATTACAACCCACTGTGTTAGTATGAAAATTATTTTGAAAGTAAACGTTATCTTTGTGCAAAAATAAAACAAACCAAAAGCATCATTTACAGGAAACCAGTAATTTTCAGCATTTGGACCTCAAAATGGTCAAAATGGTCATTAAGAAACACTAGGTCTGGAAACTATTAAACTGTGTTTATTTTTAATATTTTTTAATTTTATTCTTAGGTTTGGATCTGGTGACCCAAACATTTCTTCTTCAAACAGCTAACAAAATATTTGGTAATATCACACAGACAAGTGAATCTGGAGATTCCATGTATTTATAAATGAAAAGACATACACTGAGCTCTATGCAATTACAACAGTTACATACCCCAGCTAAGGATTTTCCCCAAACTGTTCAAGAGGAAATTAAATTTGAATAAAGTTATGATGAGCGTATTCATTTTCCTACACGGCTCATTGCATACTAACACATTAACTAAGAATACAAAGTAGTATAATACTCTAAAAATTATGGTACCAATCAATATTTTTACATTTGTCTGGGAAAAAATAATGCAAAGTGAAGCAGAAAGTGAGTGAGAGCTATTAAGTCAATTCATTCACCTACTAATGTATGTATATGGGGACTGCTTGCAGCTGTGCTTTTATGACAGCACAAGAATTTACAATAGATTCTCAGAGCTGTCACAAACTAGTCACAACAAAAATACTCTAATTTTTTTTATACGCTGTAAGTATTACCAGAATAGGCTTGCTTAAAAAAACGCATTAAATTGCTAAAAAGTACATTCATTTCCTTCAATGCATGTGAGTATGGGCTATTTCCCTTATACTCTCTTTAGGTTAATCTGCAAATTGAATCTAAAGAACCCAATTCTAGCTCACAGCTCTCAGAAATCACTGTATCAAAGATACTGACCAGAGATATTGTGACAAATTTTTTCTTTATATTTTCTTTGAACTTTCTGGGATTCTATTACGTTAAGTGTTATAGAAAGATAATGCTAAACTATGGTCACTGACCCAAGAAGCCTACAAAATAAATATAGAACAAAAGCCAGAGAACTTTAGATATGAGAGAAGATAGGAAATATATGAAAGTGTTGGTCAGTGGGATTGGTGTGACTTCTGTGAGGTTTTTCCTACCTGAAGTTTCCCATAGGCATATGTTTTGGGTTAGCACGCCAAAGGTTTGTTAGTGAAGGGTCTCCAGTGGCTTTTGTGAGAAGCTATTAGAAGTTTCCCCCACCTCCCACATAACTCATGCCAGCTGGCTCCAAGATGGACCCATCACTGACTAAAGCCTAAGAAAGGGAGATATTGCCTGTGGGATAAAGTATTTAAGAAAAGGGAAAAAACAATAAAGTCTGCACAACAACAACAGCAGCTGCAAGAGAGAAGTGAGAATACGGGAAGAGAAACAACTCTTTAGACAACTAAGCCAGTGAAGAAGGAAGGGGAGGAGGTGCTGGAACAGAGATTTCCCTGCAGCCCATGGTGAAGACCGTGTTCAGGCAGGCTGTCCCCCTGCAGCCCATGTTGGTCTATGGTGGAGCACCTGCAACCTGTGGACAACCCTGTGCCGAAGCAGGTAGATGCCCACAAAGGAGGCTGTGACCCCATGGGAAACCTGTGCTGACAGGACCAGGGACCTGTGGAGAGAGAAACTCACACTGGAGCAGATTTGCTGGCAGGACTTGTGACCCCCACGGGAGACCCATGCTGGAGCAGCCAGTTCCTGAAGGACTACACCCCATGAAAGGAACCCGCACTGGAACAGTTTGTGAAGAACTGCAGTCTGTGGAAAGACTTATATTGGAGAAGTTCATGGAAGGGTGTTTCCCATGGAAGGAACCCCACACTGGAGCAGGGACAGAGCATGAGAAGTCCTCCGCAGGAGGGAGGCAGAGGTAATGTGTGATGAGCTGATTGCAATCCCCATTTCCTGTACCCCTATGTCACTGAGGGGTAGGTGGTAGAGAAAATTGGAAGTGAAGTTAAACTCCAAAAAAAGGGGGAGGGGATGAGGAGGAAGTGTTTTAAGGTTTGGTTTTATTTCCCCTTACCTTCCTCTTATTTGACTAGCAATAAATTAATTTTGAGTCTGTTTTGCCTGTAACAATAACTGATGAGTGTTAGCACACCCAAATATAGGAGTAGATAGCCCAGGGGAAGAATAAGCTGTGATTAGGTCACTGTGCATTGGCTCAAAAGGTGGCTCTAGGCATTCAAGAATATCTTTTGTTGTGTAAAAGAACAGAAAACTTGAACCAAAGCCAGAAGGCAAATAAAGAAGAGAGAATGAAGAAAGCCACTACAATGTAAGAAAGATATTAAGCTCTTAGGGAGTGTCCAAAGGAGGGCAATAAAGATGGTGAAGGGCCCTGAGGGAAAGCCTTATGAAGAGTGGCTGACGTCACTTGGTCTGTTCAGTCTGGAGAAGAGGAGGCTGAGGGGAGACCTCATTGCAGTTACAACTTCCTTGTGAGGGGAAGAGAAGGGGCAGGCACTGATCTATTGTGACCAGTGACAGGACCCAAAGGAATGGCCTGAAGTTCTATCAGGGGAGGTTAAAGTTGGATATTAGAAAAGGGTCTTTGCCCAGAGGGTGGTTGGTGCTGGATCAAGCTCTCCAGGGAAGTGGTCACAGCACCAAGTGTGGCAGAGTTCAAGAAGCATTCGGGTGATACTCTCAGGTCCATGGTGTGTGCAGGGCTAAGAGTCAGACTTGATGATCCTTGTGGGTCCCGTTAAACTCAACATATTCTGTGATTCTGTGTGGAAGTTCTGGGTAAAAATTTGGAAAAAGTATTCAAGTGACAAAAATGAATTTCCTATCCTGACCAAACCTATCTAAAAGAAGAAGAAAAGAAATTTTAAGTTTCAAGTACTGTTAGTCGACTACACTGTAAGACAATAAATATTCTGTAAATTTATAAAGTCAAATATTTTTAAGTAGTATCTAAGTACATGAAGAATTTTCTTTTGAAAACAGTTACTGCATTTCTCTGGTTACCAAACCAGACATGATGACACGTTCTGTTGTAGGCATGGAATCCAACAAACAATTCAAGCATGTGTTTAACATTAAAAACTTGGGTGACTCTGAAACTCTAACAAATGTTTACCTGTCTCCCTGTATTTGGAGTAATAAAAAAATGAACTTAAGTCTTTGAAACTTCTCTCCTTTCCCCTCCATCACTGTGATATTTGTATTTTTCATAATTTCCATGAGCAGCATTTTAGGGATTGGAAAGAAGAGTGTTTCAGAAAAAAAAAAAGAAAAAAATTTTTTAAAAAAAGTGCCAAAGCAGTAAGCAAAGTTGCTCACAATTATCTACATAATGAATTAAATATTATGTCATCAGACATTGGCTAAAACAGAGATTATGTTTATTTTTAATTTATATTAAAATATTAAATTTAAATATGGTTGCTAGTTTATAAAAGTATTACTGGTATTACTGGAATAAAATTCAATTTCTTTGTCATTATTATGATTATAAACTTATTTCTGCTATAACAACTTCTTTTTTCTTTAAGCTTTTCTTTTCCTTGACTAAAAGTAGCCTTGACCTCCATGCAAGCAGTGTTCTAATTTTCTTGCATAAAAAAGTGACTTCTCTGTTTTGGTTCACTCAATGGCACTGCTACTTCATGGAGTCAGTGTAGATACTGAGTAGAAGATAGGATTTGTATCATCTATTGTGGTAATAACACTGGCAGCATGTCTTTGACAAATCAGTTTATTGATGGGTCACAAAATTTACTTTACTTACTTTAAAATTATGACTAAACTACCTCTATTTGTAAGCGATGGCACTAAGTTCAAGAATCCACAGAGTTTGCCACTGTTATCTTTTGCCGCTTGGAGGATGACTTAAGGTGTTTTGTAGAATGAAGCTATGGAAAGATAGTCAGGATGTGAACATAGAGTTGTGCCACGGCCCGAGGGGTAAAGGGAATTGGGACGCGGCACTGCGAATAAGGGTCCGGACACAGATGAAGGTTGGTGACGCAATGCCAGTTTATTAAGGGAAAGCAGGGACTTAAATAGGGTAGGTCTGAGGGGAGGATTCAGAACCGGGGAGGAGCATGGGACTGACAGCCCAGGGAGAGTGAGGATTGGGAGATAAGGAAGAGGTAGGTGTAACTCTGGGGTATCTAGGGGAAAGGGCCAATGGGAGCTCACTCTGCACTGCGGCAAATCTCAGCCAATCAGTGGCAGAGGAGCGGGAAAGCAGGGGAGAACAGGGGAGTAAACAACTTAAGGCGGGAAAGTCTGAGGGAGAAGAAGGGCTAACATGGTGGTACATTAAAATTTCATGAAAAACCAGTAACGAGCAGGGGTACAACAGTAAGAACAAATAACACAATACAACTGGGGGAAATAACAGTCAGTCCATAGTAAAAGGTCCACTTTAATGTCTTCAGAGTTCATAGTTCGTTCAGTTTCCATAAAGCTCTCTCCACGCCTTATATCGTTCCCAGTCCGATTCTTGCTTCTCCACAGAGTTGGTTGCTCCTGCCCTGTAAAGTAAGACATGCAGGTATCCCCAGAAATGCCAAGGCAGTGGAAAGAATTCAAAACGTTTGTTTAGAAGGCCAGAACATGAGAAACTTACAAATTACCTAACAGTAAGGTTTACGCACTAGGCACTAGGGAGAAAAAGGCAAGTTCCCACCCTCTCAGAGCCTCTTTATCCTCTCTGTTCCTCCCCTGCATTCCCAAGGCCTCTGTACATGTCTGTTAGGGCTATCTCTCTTCTCTCACATATCAGACAGAGAGACTGAGGACTTCTCTTGCTATGCGGGGCAAGAAAGCATTGAAACTGCCTTTGAGAAAGAGTTACCATTCAGGTAGAAAGCCTTCCTAGTGAAAACAGAGTTCCTAGCTTTCCCATTACGAATTCTTCTGAAAAGCAAATTACCCATACGTGCTCCTTTGTTTCAGCACTGTTTACTGGCCTAGCTCACGAAACATTCCCACAAAAATCTGTGCTGATGTGGAGTCAAAAATCTTTCAGGGAGAAGGGGACAGCTTGAATCAGTACTGTTGTCTCCATATCATGAAACTACAGCTTTAGTTTTAACCATGCAACTTCTTTTTCAGAACTCAAAGGTTCTAATTCTATCTAATTATAAATATTACCTTATCCTGTAAATCCTGAAGAAAAGTCTCTGTAGAGGATTAATTTAGGGTTTAGAAAATAGGTGAAGATCAGCAGGAAAAATCATACCTGTTGGTTTCAAAAATACACAGCAACTGAAGACCTCAATTCTCCAAAATGCTTTTAAGCAGGCTTCCCAGCCTCCCATCAAAAGTGTGTGGGTTTTCCCAGTTCACCATGTCATAGCCCAGTGTGCTACGGGAAATGCAAGCAGTGGTTTTGGCAGACAGGTTGTCCTGTCCCTATGGTGACAATGGACATGCAACTGCACATCAAGAGGTCAGTTCAGCCTGTTCAGCTTGAACAGAGATTCAGCATTTCCTCTTTCCAGATCAGTGTGGCATATAGTGGGTATAGAGGCAACTTAGAGCAACAAGGCTTTGCAGTTAGATAGTTCAGTTAAGAACTCAAGATTAGATGAATCTGCTGGAAAAATAATTCAAGTTGTCAGAGAAAAGTTAGCTATGCAAGAAAAGGCCTATCTTCTGCAGCATCTAAATTTAAATTAAATGCTAGAAACAAAACCAGAAATTTTAGTACTTACAATACTAGGTACCTACAAGTACCTTTCTCTGTATTCAGGGTAGGACAGCTTCTGGAACCATTCTCAGAGACAGGGAAGAATTTGCTGACTGCACTGAGGTGACTCAAAATACTGTACCAATGCTGTACATAAGAAAATACAAGTGGTGGTCCACGGACATCTGTGAGCTGTAAGGAAGTTAGTTCTCAAAAAAACCCCAGAGTATTTTCCATTCTTTCATTCCCCAAGCCAAACCCAAAAGTACTGAGGAGACCAATGAAGAAGAAATGTCACTCAGATGACACATGCAGCTGGATGAGTGGTCAGGGGACCAATATCAAGAACTCCTTGATAAAAGACGGTCACTACCGTTAATCTGCATAACATAGGATTTTTCCCCTCATGTAGTCTCACTTTCTTTATAGTTTTTACCTGCAATACTAGAGTGTTTGTGTTGAATGCAGACTATCAAAATTCTAAGAATCTGTATTCTGTGTGTGATTCTGCTATTTAGCTTAAGCATACCCTGATGTTTCATGTTATTCTATGATTATTAATGATAGAAAATCACATTGGGAAAAGAAGAACACATCTCTGTTTTCTATTCAAGACCTTGGAACAATTACAGCAATCTATCTGATAACATTTTGATGACAACTTACACTGCCAAATTTGAACTGTGTAACTGTATTTCAGCCATATATTTTACTTCTTTCCTGGTCTGAAACTTAAGGAACTAATTTTTTTTTCAAATTACTTTACAAAATACATTGAAAGGAGAAAGTAATGAGGGCATTTAGAAAGATAGTAAATGTATTGTCCAGCTGACTCAATCATCAGAAGTTGAGAGATGCAAAGTTGTGATTTTATTCCAATAGGCAGCTAAGCCCCACACAGACATTCATACAGTCCTGCCGTATGAGTAAACAAAGAAAATTCAGTTCTTTCACCACTTCCCATGGACAGGCAGGTGTTCAGCCACCTCCAGGAAAGTAGGGCTTCATCATGTCTAATGGTTATAAACATCATCAGTCTGAACTTCCCTTGCCCTGCCCTTCTTTCTTCTTTCCCCAGCATTATATGATGACCATATGGTCTGGAATATCCCTTTGGACAGTTGGGATCAGCTATCCCAGCTGTGTCCTCTCCCAATCTCTTCTGCACTCCCAGCCTACCAGTGCGATGCAGTTGAGAAGCAGAAAAGGTCTTGTTGCTGTGTAAGCACTGCTCAACTAAAACATTATCAACAGTGAGTTATCAACAGTGTTTCCAGCAATTCCAAAACACAGCCCCATACCAGCTGCTACAAAGAAAACTAAGTCTATTCTTACTAAAACCACTACACAAGATCATTGTCTTCATTTAATAAAAGCAGTGCTCTGCTGCCTTTGTTTTTCCATCTATAAAAGAAGGTGATAAGATTTACTGCATAGTTCATGATGAACTACTAAGTATGGTTCAAAACTACTTAGAACAAAGAAGTTATAAAAGTGTAATTAGTAAAATAAGGACTTTTATAATGTGCCTGATTATGTGTTAAAGAATTTTGAAGGTGTTGAATCAGGTCATGGTGTTTAATAGTCACAAATTCTCCGATGTTATGCATTCAAAAGAAATAAAAGCACAATCAAAGCAGCTTTTACAAAAACACTAAATGTTACCTAAGAGCCTCCACATTTTCCAAGCTGATAAAAGAAAAATTTATAACAAATTAATTCTTACAAACAATTATTTTAGACTACAGTTATGGATAGCGTATTTCATTTCTTGCTTCATTTTTCTTTGCAGCTTTGTAATATTAATTTTCATATTGGATCATGATATTCATTATGATTTATGTACAGAAAAAGGAAAATTGAAAAATATTTTTGGATACATATAGCTTGAACATGGTGTGCCAAAGCAAAAGATGGGCTTTTTACCCATCACAAAAGGTTGCATTGCTGTTTTTTAGTGCTGCTACTATATCAGGAATTAGCTAGATTCATCAACAAAATTAATGTTACTGCTGTATTTATGTCACCATGATGCAGTTTAAACATCCCATCCATTTTTAGCACAAAGTATGCTGATGAATGAAACAGGAACTATCAGAAATACAATGGATTTGAAGAGTGAAATAGATTTAATTTGAATGTCCATTTAACTGGGATGTTTCATAATGATGCCCAATCTTGAGTGAAGATCGTAATTCTATGTTTCTTATCAATTGTTTTTGTAGATAAATTAAGTTAATTTATTATGAATAGGACAACAGTGTATTTACATATGCTGATTTATAACTGATCTGCAGCTCTTTTAGTGTATTTGGGAACTGCTATTACTGTGTTCTTCTGGGAGTTATGAGTCAGCTTTTGGTGAGGCAGTCCGAGGTACACATTCAAATAGATCATCAAAAATTTGAAAATAGCTATGTTTTTTCTTGTTTCATCCCATTTAGCTTTTAAATCTTTTCTGTGCATGAATTTGCTGCTTTATATGCCCAAAAGAGGCTGTTGAATTTGAAATTGCACTAATGTGCAAATAAAAAATGTCAGCAAAAAGGTTAAGTTAATGTTAAGAAGTTAAGAAATAATAAATAAATGTTTTCATTGTTTTGATCACTTAGTTGAGAAGTTTTAGCAAATGTACTGCAATTAAGCAGATTTCACCCATTGTTTTGAAGGTATTTTTAAAAGTATTTTTTTCAACCTAGACAAAAAGTATGGTCCAAGCAGCATATGCTAGTGTTTATACAGAATGTAGTATAAAATAGGTGACTATTACAGTCCTTCAAATAACAGGTCTTATGATAACAGATTTCATAACTTTTCCATTCAACAGTTTCTAGTAAAAAATCACTTCTCTGAAATACTAAACCAGTGAAAGGTACTAAAGGTAAAGGTATTGCCAACCCCGCTATATTAATACTAGAAATAGCTTTTAAGAGCAATAGTGTTTACTGAGGGCAAACAATTATTAACTGTGGCTCTTTGATGTCCAAAAAACCTCTCTTAGTGTTAGAAAGCCCCATTTGGCAGCAGTATTGTTTTAAGCTATAAATAATGTATCTCAAGGTTTTTTGTGATGCATAATGCTACTTGTAATATAGTATACCTACTACAGGGAAGAGCACAGTGTAGAGATTTAGTTCTATTTTGAAATGGAAATTATTTAACTTTAAAATCAGTATAACACAGGAAAGTTACTAACAGCTATGGCAATGTGGTTGCTAAAGATTTTTGACACAGGTTTTTTGTCAGCAGAAAATTTTGTATGCATGAGAATTCAGAGCTCATGAAAGATTCTTGATTGACATCCTTAGAGACTCAAGCCTACAGCTGGGAGAATTCACTTGACCGTTACTGGTTTTGTACTCCACTTAGATAATGCTGTTAAAAACCAAAAGAGCAGAAGTATGCAGATGTTTCTGGTGAAACTTAACCTGTATATTTAGGGGGAAAACAAATCTTGCTTTATCATTACACTGCACTGGAGGTAAAAATAGGGCATTAGCCACTGAAATTAGGTGGAAGCAAAGTCTTAAATGGTGTTTTAAGCATAGTTATTCTTCACTGGTGCCAGTTTCTGTTCACTACAGTAATTATTTATGGGAAAAGTGGATAGAAAAAGTGGATGGGAAAAGCTATGATTGAAATACACTACATGAAAATGCCTGACAAGACAGACTGCAATCTGGTGCAACTTCAATAGCTCAGAGATAATGATAAATTAAGTAGGTATAGTATAACAGAGCAAATAACATTATATTTGGTAGTCTCAGACCAGTGTAGTGGCTTTAGATGTCATTATTGAACTAAATACATCAATTTAAAAACTGGATAAGTCATGGCAACACAATATCTATATGTGGATCAGCAGGAGAACAGGAAGCTATGGTAAGACATAAATTCAATTTTAGAGAATTATATTTCAGTTTACCAGAAAAGAAGTTATTGAGAGGACACTGTTTGAATGTGAAAGAACTCCGTAAGGCTTTTAAGAGCTTTATACATGGGCCATTATATATATATATATATACATCTTGCCTTTTTCTCATTTGAAAAGATTGATTTACCATTTTTTTTGTCACTAAAGCTGACTTGTGTTTCATTTGCACAGGTCAGAGCAGTGGGATGGGATGCTCTGTTTGGATGCTCTATTTCTTTTTATTTTATTCAAAAACCTCCAGTTCCTCTGTGAACTGAAAACCCAATCAGTAGTTACTTTCTATATTAAATAAATTTTTAAAGAGAAGATAAGCTACTCATAACCACTTCCACTCCTACACACCTATTATGGAGGTGATGAATGGAAATAATTTTGTCATCTTGTGTGTGTTAACTGAAAGCTATTGTTGCTTACATTAAACAATTACAGCTGGAAATGACAACATATGTTGGTTCATAGGAATGTGAAAACATCTTCCATGTTCTTTATAATTCTCCTCAATGTCTTACAGGACTTGTATTTTTGGATCTACTGCTTGACTCAAAAAGAGTGTCATGGTCAAGTTGTATTTCATTGTAGATAATGAATGAAAAAGTCATACTACTTTTTATGTTATGATCATTAAACATGGACAAGCTAAAATTTGACTACGTCATTAGAGGTATTTGACTCTTAGAATTTGACTACCTCATTAGATATTTTTGTTTTCTACCAGACATTACTAAAATGATATGTGGAAGTTTACCATGCAGATCTAGTGGAGAAGAGAATATGAAAGTCCAATACATTTTTTCTGTAATTACTTTACATAAATGCTGTTTCCTTGCCCATTTTTATTTTGTAAATCATTCAAGAGAGGACACGTAAATCTAGACTACTGGCAAAGTTTATAGAATTCATTTCCAAATCACTGTCTCTTTTGAAGATACTCATTGTGTAGTTTTTAACATGATTTTTTTATACTTGAAATATAGTTGGAAGACATTTAATGGGAATAATTAGGTTAGGTCAACCCATTTTTCTTCTCATTGTGTACACTAGCTATTCTGTAACATATCAAATAGTACTATCTTTTGTCTGCCTTATGATTTCTGTAGAAGGTAGGAAGATAAGAAAATGAAAATCCAGCCCCAAAAAAACATTTTCAGGCGGGTTTTGAAGGACCCTATTTCAGACATATTAGGTGCTTAAAACGTTATCAGGCACCTAAGTATTTTTAAAACCAACTGCCAAATTCTAAAAGAGACAGGACATAAACAGATGCTCACAATTTTTCATTCATTTTCATACTAAGAAAAAGGGATAGAAAATCTCTAAAAGTACAAGTCAACAGTGTAACTGTGGCAGTTTAGTCCATGTAGGCCCGCCTGAAGTTTTAAGATGCAGATATATACATCTGTAATTATATTTAGAATGAGACTTCAGTGATTAAAATTACTTCTGCTACCAATTCAAAATTTCCTCTCTGTAGGTAATCAACAAAATGCAGCCTATTTGAACATGTTTCCATTGATTTATTGTTTAACGTGGAAATGTGAACAGGTATGTACATTTATTAGGTAAAAAGAATCTTCTGTAATGGTTAAATTTTATTTTGGTGACTTTCCTAGGTATTGATGCCGTATTTTACAGTCTTGAAAAGTTAGTAAAAAAAAAAATGTTTTCTGAAAGACTAAGTGGAAGTGCTAGAGAATTGTTCATTTTGGATAGAAAAACTTGGAAACAAAATATTATACCATAACTGGAAATCAGTAAACATTTACTGTTCCCATTTGACAGTGATTCAATAGGGATCTTTCCAGACTCTAGAGAAAGCAATGAAGCCAAATGCTTTCAGTGTTTCCAGGGGCTGGAAGCCTGAACTGTTTATCTTTATTTTTAAAGAATAATGTCAAACCCTGTGCTTGGTTCAAGTTAGAGGAACTCAGTTCCTGCCTGTCTCATGATACAAATGGTTATTATAATTTTAAATTGAGCCAAGTTATTTTTCCTCTCATCTGTGAAGCTGTGGAAAAAGGATTCATTAATGCGTCTTTCTTTCAATGATTTGGTTCCTTGTTCTATTCCACATTAAGACTAATTACTTTCCCACAACCTGGCCTCTGTTGATGAGGACTACTGTTTTCCAAATGTAAATGGTTATTGATTTGCCAAAAAAGGGTCTAATTTACAGTCTAAGAGTGTTGCACAGCTGGGAAGAAATTGAAAAACTGGCCAAGTCATTAATACTGCACTTGGCAGTTATGAACCCAAAGCAAAGAATGACTTTTGAACTTGTTTTCCGGTACTTTTTATTTTCATGATTTTGCATGGGTTTAGTACTAGATATCAATTACAAATATATTTAAAATTTAGAGTACAGATTTGTATTACAATGTTAACCATCCACAGTGGCTTTTCACATTCAAAATCTCACAGCAACGAAAGTACATCTGCAGGTTTTTCAGACTGGTGTACATGCATGTTATATTATTTTGGGAGAGATTCCTATATTAGCGGTCTCATTGATACCATTACAATTATTTTGAAGGAAGTGCTACTTTGAAAGAGTAAATGAGGCAGAGTTTCTTCATCTCTGTTTTTAGACTTAAAAGTCTAAATATCATTAATGTTATACTGAATAGCAATAAGCTCTTGGAATAGTACAGTTAACTCAATGTTCCTATTTGAAATTTAAGATATTTTCAAGCGACTGATGGTGTCAGGATATGGTCACTATAGAATTAAAAGTACTCGGATCTGTGATTCTAGGATTGTGACCTATTCTGATGTAAGACAGATCTATGGAATTTTCTAATGCTAGTGTTATAGTACCTATGCCTTTTAAAAATTGTATAATGATCAACCCACATAACAGAGGCATAGGAATGTTGTGGATAAAATTACGAAAACATGAAT
Organism: Neopelma chrysocephalum; assembly: GCF_003984885.1. Taxonomy (NCBI): domain Eukaryota; kingdom Metazoa; phylum Chordata; class Aves; order Passeriformes; family Pipridae; genus Neopelma; species Neopelma chrysocephalum. The sequence goes on along the minus strand of NW_020897689.1, from coordinate 2,789,098 downwards.
CCCACTTTCAAGAGTGATTTAGAGGAAGTAATAACCAGTATGTAGATAAATGAAGGCATCTCAATACACATTTTGCAGGATATTCGTGAGCATCTGTTTATGTCCTGTCTCTTTTAGAATTTGGCAGTTGGTTTTAAAAATACTTAGGTGCCTGATAATGTTTTAAGCACCTAATATGTCTGAAATAGGGTCCTTCAAAACCCGCCTGAAAAATCAGTGAACCTGGGATTCAAAGGATGGATTAATCCTCTGTCTCGGTTAGAAATCAATAAAAATACACTTTGACACAGCATGTGGCATTTGTCTTGCTTCTTGGTCCCTTATCCTTCAGGGAGGAATCTATAAACCTCATTTAGGATTGAAACCAGGTTCAAAATAAAGGTGGTTATTGTGATACTCAAGACACCACAAAGTTCTCAAATTATGCTGAGTGGGTTTCACTACAGAGAGTTTGGTGCCTTAATCTCATATAGAGGGAATTAATGAGTATTAGCATGCTAATTTATATGGAAAATATAAATAAACTGATAGAACTGGGACAGAAAAAAGTTAAATCCTAGCTTTGTTCTGGATCTGAGTAGCTATTTCAGTTAAGTGCCACTGCTAAAATGACATTCAGAGCTTCAGAGAAAATGCATTCATGTTTCTTTGTACTACATAACTGTAACTGCATAGTACTGGGCATCAAGTAAAAAGTCACTTTTTATCAGATTGTTTGCTTTCTTCCTGATGACAGTTACAGTGACATACAGGAATACAAGGCTTCATTCAGAGGCAAGTGAGAAATTCTAGAACCACAGCTGGGGGTTTAGAGTGATCAGCTGACAAGAAGACTTCTAGGCTACATGTGTACTAGTAAATTGAACTACACCTGAGTGTGGTCTCAGATAGGCTTCTTAATATATTTGTATAGATGTACCTTTGAGGTCCAAATTTCCATTTCCAAAACTCTTTGGAAAAAATCCAAGGTGGCTGACTTAATGTGTTACAGTTGACCAGTCTTACAAAATTACTGTAAATCCAGCTTTTCATCAGACTTACACATAATGTCACACAGGTTAGCATCACTCTGTCTATCTTTAGATATGTCTAATGTAAATATCTCCATCTGTCCATCAGTGCTGGCCACTTTTTAAACATCACCTGCTAAGGGTACAAGAGCAGGCAATTCCCAAATGTTGGAAGTCAAACAGTTGAGGCAGAAGGCTGGCTTGGCTGAACAGGAATCTTTTCTCGGGAATAAGGCAAAGAAGGAAGGTGTATGCCCAGTGGAATAAGGCCAAGTGATATGGGAAGAATGCAGAGTTTCTGCTTACCACTGTAGAGAGAAAATCCGTGAGGCAAAGCTCAACTGGAGTTGAAGCTGGTCAAAAATATGGGCGACAATAAAAAGAGTTTTTCACCTAGAGAATGATCAACTCCCAGTCAAACCTGAAATTTCGCAGAATCTGTTGCTCCAGCTGTATCCCTACAAATCTATGGGACCTAATGGGATTCATCCAACAATCCTGAAAGAGCTAACTGATGTCATTTTAAAACCTCTCTTGATGATTTTGGAGTGGTCTTGGGAATCTGGATGTGTTCCAACTAACTGGAAGCTGGTGAACGTTGTCCCAGTTTTCAAGAAGGAGGACCCCAGAAACTACAGGTCTGTCAGTCTCAGTTCAGTGCCTGGTAAAGTTATGGAAAAAATTATTCTGGGAGGTATTGAAAGACACTTAAATGACAATGCTGTTATTAGTCACAGCCAGCACAGCTTCTTGAGATGAAAGTCCTACTTATCAAACCTGATTTCTGTCTGTGACAAGGTAACCCACCCGATTGATCAAGGGAAACCAGCTGATATCTTCTCTTTGGATTTCAGCAAAGCTTTTGATACTGTCTCTGACAGGATCCTTCTGAGCAAAATGTTCAGCACACAGCTGGACAAACATGTCATGCAGTGGGCGAGCAATTGGCTCACAGGTCGAGCACAGAGGGAAATAGTGAATGGGGTGACATCAGACCTGTCACTAGTGGGGTTCTGCAGGGCTCCATCTTAGGCTCTGTGCTCTTCAACATCTTCATAAATTACTTGGACACAGGACCAGAAGAGATACTAAGTAAGTTTGCAGATAACACAAAACTGGGAGGAGCCGTTGACTACCTCAAAGACAGGGAGGACCTACAGAGAGACCTTGACAAATTAGAGGACTGGGCAATCATCAACCATATGAAATTCAACAAGGGAAAGGACTGGATTCTGCACCTGGGATGGTGTAACCCTGGCTGTATACACAGCCTGGGGAATGAGATTCTGGAAAGCAGTGCTGAGGGAAGGGACCTGGGGGTCCTGGTCGATGGCAAGTTGAATATGAGTCAACAGTGCCCTGGCAGCCAGGAGAGCCAACCGTGTCCTGGGGGGCATCAGACAAAGCATCACCAACTGGTCAAGGGAGGGGATTGTCCCACTCTGCCCTGCACTGGTGAGGCCTCACCATTAATATTGTGTGCAATTTCGGGCATTGCAATATAAAAAAGATATTAAGCTCTTAGAGAGTGTCCAAAGGAGTGGAACAAAAATAGTGAAGGGCCTTGAGGGGAAGCCGTATGAGGAGCAGCTGAGGGCACTTGTCTATTCAGCCTGAAGGAGACTGAGGGGAGACCTCATGGCAGTCTACAACTTCCTTGTGAGGGGAAGAGAATGATCTCTTTTCTGTGGTGACCAGTGACAGGACCCAAGGGAATGGCCTGAAGTTGTATCACGGAAGGTTTAGTTTGGATATTAGAAAAACATTATTCATCCAGAGGATCGGAAGCTGGAACAGGTTCTCCAGGGAAGTGGTCACAGCACCAGGCCTGCCTGAGTTCAAGTGGCATTGGAAGAATACTCTCAGACACATGGTGTGACTCAGTGTTGGTCCTGTGCAGTGCTAAGAGTTGGACTTAATGATCCTTGTGAGTCCTTTCCAACTCAGTATATTCTGTGATTCTGTGATCTGTTCTCATGACTCCAGGCCTTCACCATAAAAATAGAAAGAAACTTTTAAAATGAGATTAATCTGACCCCTATTAGATATGAACAGTAAGATGAGGGAGAACTGTGTTGCTGAAGTACCTTTTTTCCTCCACTAACACGGGGACTTTGAGTAATAAGATTAGATGTAGATCTTTTCCTGTCCATTTGAACACCAGACCCACTTTAGGAGGGAAATTAGCTGTTAGAACATCAGATCAGATTTGACAATATTGCTATTGGCAGGGTACAACTACATATTCTTCTTTTGCATCATCTACAAAAAACTGCTCCCAGGAAGTAGACCATTATTTGCTTGTCTCCCTCACCTGGTCCACACAACTGGTTGGCTAGATTGGACACATAGGCCTTCCCATTTATGTGGTGCTGTCTATGAGTCTAGTTAATCAAAATTAGCTGTGTTCACAAGAACTTAATATTTTAAAGAATGTAGGCTAATAAACCTGATATTTACGGTAACTAGCTGTGGACAGATCAGACTCCTTTATTACCTGACCATAAGAACAAATCTGAAAAGCCAGAAAGTGAGTAAAGACAAGCACCTGGGGATTGTAACTGTGGGTATCTGAATTTGTAAAATGACTGGCCAGTTGCCAAACCAGGTTTTGTTCTTAGCTACCTATGTAATTTTTCACCTCTTGGGTAGGTGACTGCCCATCAGCTTGTCTGTGAAAAGATTTACACTGCAAAGTCTGTCTGTGCACAAGGCTGAATATTTGCAGAGATAGGAAGACCCCAGCATCCTAGGTATTGCAGGAGTGAACCTACAGTAACTGCATTTCTTCAGACTGCTAGCCTTGGATAGTATGTTTCTTATGCAATATCATTTATTTATCATTTCACTTTCCTGTGAAAACCTAGTGAACCTGATAAATTTTTCAGGTACGTTTTGCTGTCTTAAAAACTACACTTTCGACAATATCATTGGTGTACAGAAACTATACCATTTTAATACCACTTAAGACATCATTTTATTATATCTCCTCCATAGTAGCTGCCTATTCCACTGTGATTTCAGCTATTAAAAGAATCCCAACTTTTGGTCAAAGTATATATGGTAGGACAGTACAAATGTGCTCAGATATCTGCTAACTGATATGTTGCTACATTATGTGAGGGTAAAGTGATACATACAGTTTAATTATTCAGGCTCAGTTTGTCAAGAAAACAAGTGTGTTACACATCCATAAATGATTGCATCCCACATCAGAAGTAACCTGACAAAAACCTGTGCTTGTGTACTGAGTCTGGGTATGTAAAAGGCTAAAACAATTGCTCTGGGGAGTACAGAACATGGTCAAAAGCTTAATTCATTAGTGTAGCAATTACCAGACAAAAATGTCCGCAAAGGTAAGAGTTACTACCACTATTAAATTCCATGTTTCAGAACATGGCAAGGAGAGAGGTAAGAGTATGTTCCAATTTGTTTCAGTTTAGATCTATAACTAAGTCAGTTTTGATCCGACATGCTTGCTTCTAGGTTTCTTGGGTCTTAATATTCTACTCTAAAGATGAAAATTAGTTTTTGTGCTCGACTGCTTGATTATGCTGAAAATAGGAGACATTTGGTAATATGTTTGGAAGGATCTAAATCACAGAAGTTCCAACTTGGTTTTGGAGCAGTTATCTCATTTTTTTCCTCTCCTCTTATTAGAGTATGTAAATAATTGTATTTCTTGTGCACATTCAGAGCAGGACAATAGGATATTTTTTATATTGTGACTGGCTGCATTGAAATACCAGGTGAGGTGAGAGGTGATGTTTCTCCACATTAGAGATATGGGTCAGTTCCCCATTAGACACTAATCAGATTGTTGTGATGAGATCCAGATGTTTGACCCTTGTGTGCCCTAAGCTTTCTCAGCTGGAAAATAGCCTGGGTGCTGTTTTTAGCTCTGGACCAGTAGGAACACACTAGAAACACAAACCTTGTATCTTATCCTATCTAAGAGACTACCAATCCAATTGTCTGACCATAAAAGTAATGTTGTCAGAACTAGACTCTGTTTTACCTCAGCAGCCACGTATACTTCAGCTCTGCCATGTCACCAAGGATCTCCCTCTTCTGGTTCACCACTTTTATTTTTTTTAAGGACATCCAATATATTTTATACTTATTTAATATCTAGACTTTGTAGAGGTTTTTATAACACCCTTTTTATCTGTTTGTCTGAAAATATGGAGATAAAATAATAGAAACAAAGCTTAGCTATAATTTTCTGCTTCAGTTTACATAAAGTTTCCAAAGGAATTATTCATATTCAGGATCATTATATTTAGGGATATGCTGGATCTTTCTCTAAGGTCCGTGGATTGTGGGGAAACTGTTATGTTGTTACCGCAGTTACAGACAGAAAATCTAGGAAGAGTATGAAGATCGAATGTTTCTATTCTCTCAAAATACACAAAAGAAAATACAGGATATAGCTGAACATCAGCAACAGAAAAACTAACCAACAAACCAAACAAAAAATTATACTGTAATCTAAGTACCCAGCATTCCAGTCAACTCCTGCTAAAAATAGGTAGAAAATAATGGTCAGGGAAGGGAGGAAGGAACGAAGGAAGGAAGGATATTAGTCTTATCTAAGTACAGAAAAGAACATTTCTTTGTTCTAGTATAGTGTCCCTTTAATACCTGTTTTTTTCCCAAAGCACTGTGAGGAAAGAGGACTATCTTTATACATTAAAAGTTTTCTCTTTTACATGATTCTTTGTTGGACATTATTTTTCCACTTGTAAATACAGTAAGGGATTAATAGAGAAATACTGTTTTCTGCTAACACTACTGAAGTGTTTCTCAAGGGCAAACTACTGAGTGCCAAAAGGTTAGTTCCACTGAGAGTCAATTGGGAGAGCAAAGTCATATTTCAGTATTACTGCTGTTCTTTCAGTCTTATATATCAGCTAATCTGGACTGGACCGATTAGGCTCAATTTGGATAGAGGAAAAGGGCCATCTGATTTTGCCCTACCCTGATGACAGTAGATAACATTTTCTGAAAATGTGCAGTATGTTCTGATAAGAGAAGAAAACAAGGGTAACCTTTCACATTTGTCCTTCTGGAGTGCAATGACAGTTATACTGCAGTACCAGATTTAGCTGATAATAATACTTACCTATTTATATATTTCTTCAGAAGGAATATTTTTTCAACACTCTTGAGAGTAGAGATATCCTTTCATTGATATCACATAAATGGAGAAGAAAAATGCCAGCTATTAACATTTGTATAACTCAGTTGCCCAGAGATCAAAACGGTATTTCCAAATTTCATGCAAAGAGATTCAAGTGCTGGAAGCAATCTCCCCATATTTCTCATGTTTCTTGAAATTCAGTCTTCCTCTGGAATCCAAGGATTTATTGATTTGTATTCTGCTGTTGTGATTGTAGATATCATTCTGTAGAGGTGAAAGGATTCGCCAGTAACAGGGAATTCTTTGTATAACATTCTCCTTCTACAAAATGCCAAAACTTGGCTCCTCTTCTGCATACATATATTAACATTGACTTTGGAAGAAACAACATGCCTCTTTGATTTTTTTCAGATGTGGAGCCAATAAGGATCTTTCTGGCTACAGATCTGTAAAATGATTTGAATTTTTTTTCTGCATTTTACTCTAGGCATTCGCAAGTTGGTTATCAGGAGTACTGTGTGAGTGGACATCATAAGATGGTTTACAACTGTGTATGTTTATTTTGGGCTCCAAACTGACACAATTAGGCTAAGGAAAATAAAGCAAGTTTTCTAGCAGTTCAGATATTTCCTGGAAAGACATGTGTTGAGCTGAGAAGTTTTCTAGGAAAAGGTAGATCATCTTAGTTTTAAAGCATGGATATATCTAAAAAGAACCTGCTTGATTCTGACCTCAGAAGCAAAGTTGCAGTTTTCAATTAAATAATGGGGACAGAAACTAATCATCCAACCTGAGAATTCTTTTGAACACCCTTCTGGTGTTAAAATAGTAACAAGTAAAATCAAATTAGGGTTACAGCCAAATTGTATTGTGTGCTGCATAAGTACACAGAAAGACACGAATTTACTGTCTTCAATTACTTATTAATCTAATTTAATATACAGAAAAATTGAGTGTAGTGATAACTTGGAGGAATTAAATAGAATTTAGATTTGTTTAGCTAGTCATTAAAATGTAAATAAACAAACAACTAATATAAGTGCCATTGACTGTCAATTGATTACTGAAATATGAACAGTCACTTTAGATGGAGACTGTGGGCAAGTGGATAACTTTTAGAGTAAATAATTTTAGTGCCTTGGAACAGAGATATTATAAGAATACTCTAATATGGTTGGTGGGAGTTCCATGTATGAATTTGCAACTAATGTTAGACTAAATATCAAAAAACAAGAATGTAAAGTGATTTTCTGATATAGAGTTTAAAATCTAAAAATTTTGTATCTTGTTGCTTCAACTGAGTAGTGAATCCTAAGCAATGCATTGATTTGGTAAAATATGTTCCACAGTAGTTAGACAAATAGTGTTTTATAACATTAAGAGTATGAAAATCATCCTGCAATTTCTGTTAATATAATTTTGTTTTTCTTTCATGCATGGAATTCTAATAAAATATTAATTATTTCATTTTGCTAGTAAGCGATGCAAGACATATAAGTGGAAGGTGAAAAATCCATGAAGAAAATATAAGCTTTGTCTCACTTATTTTTAAATTTTCTGAAAAACCTGTGTTATCTTTAGTGAGCTCAACTGAACCACAGCCTCAAACTTCTGGGTTGAAAACAATCTGGATGTTTCATCCAGTAAATCATTTACACAGAGTTTTTCTGTTCTCTATTCCCATAAGTATGCTTAATCCTTAATCTCACCTGCTCAGTGCATCCATTAGACTGCAGCACCTCTTTAGTGTACCTCTCTCAGTAATGTATTCTATTATTCAGCTGTGCTGAGTGTCAAAAACCTCTTCCTGATGGCTAATCTAAATTTTAAATTCCAAGCCATTTATCTTTGTTGTATAGCTCCAAATCTCTGCAGGTAAGTTTCTGCCTGATATTTGACTAGACTATTAAAAGTGTGCTTTAAGGAAAAATATTTAGGTCTCAGTGCATATAGGCATATAATAATAGGCAACCTTTCCCATTTCACTTGAGCATGTCGTCGTGAAACCTAGAACCTTCTTGGAAGACCTTGTCACATTTTACATCTTTTAGAGGAAAGAAAGAGATAGCAGAGGCTTATTAATAAATATTATGACAGCCCAAGAGTGTCCTCTGGCAAAGACATCTCAAGGAGAAAGGACTTTGAATGTTGACAAAGAGATATTGGAAGTGACTGGGAGTTACAATATGGGAACAGGCTAAGGAGATAAGGAATAAAAGGATTCAGGCAGTAAATATAGGAATGGACACAGCAGTTAAAAAAACCCCAAACAAACAGATAAACAAACAAGAAAGAGATACTCTGTGAAATCACCATAAGCTAAAGAAAAAAAGTATTAATACTATTTTTTAGTGTTTAGTGTGAACATTTTGTCCATAAGCAAGAATATATTATATCTTTCTCTCATTGTTTGTAAAATAATGTGACCTTCTCTGGAGCATTTTTTGAGGGCAGTCTTAGTACTTCTATGCCATTTGCATATAGAAATTTGTTTTTAGTTTTTCATTTTAACATTTATATATCAATGCCTTTACTTATTTCAGTATTCTATCTGGGACACAATCGATCAAAATTACATTCCTTCTCTGTTTCATTTTTTCAGTGATTGACACATAATTTGTATTCTTCCTAGCTGTTGACACTTAATTTTATTTTATTTTTTTTCTGGTAGAAATTGTTAAAAGAAACTGCTGGTAGCACTTTAATTTCATCTGGCAATTACCTTTAGAATTTTGGTGATTAACATGTCAGATATGGATCCAAAAACTCTTCCACTTTTCTCCCTAACAGCATCTCTACCTGAAATTAATATTTTTTTACTTGAGATTAATATTAATTTCTCTGCACTTTTCTCTCATATTTTTTTTCATTTCAGCCAGTAGGAGAACAGTAGTGATTAATCATAGGCTTTTTAGTTTAAGTAGCAACATATGTGGGAAAAGTAATTTTACCCACTGTCCTAATTCCTTTGCAGGGCAGGAATATGAATATTCTGACTTATGCACTGTAGGACAAGGAGAAAATAAGGTTATAGTATGGGCTATTCTGCTATCCATCTTTGTAAAAGTTAGTGGAGGTTTCTGAATGGTTTTAAATGATTCTAAAGTATATTTATAGCCTGGCACAAAGCCACATTGTGTTCAGTGCATTGCTATCAAACCTTTGGTGAGTCAGACAGGACACAATTACTGAGCTGTGTGCCAAGGTTCTGTTGTCTTTTCTGAACTCTTCAGCAGTTCCTCTCAAGAGTAAAATCTCAGCAGAATTACCAATAGAAATTACTTCCACACACAGACACACTTCAAGAAACTGACATTTAGAGCAAGTGAATGGGGACAGCAGGTTGGACCCAAAGCTTCCATATTCTTTACTTTATTCTGACTTCCCCATTGACTTTGATAACTTCACAAAACCAAATTTTTGAAGATAGGCTCTAATTTTCCCTGCAGTAGAGCTAAAGAGTAATTCCTAGGACTCCATCTGTGCTGAAGCCCCTCTTATTATTCTTCTACTTCCCACTCACATATTTTCTACATCTCTCAGCTCTGTGAACATTGTAGGGCTCAGGTTCACCAGGTTACCATCCTGACTGTCCTTGTCTTCCCCATGTAAGAAGCAAGGATTACTTGGACTGAAGATTAGGTGCTGTAGTGGTCCCAATGGAAGCTCCTTTTTTGATTCTCTGACAATTATATCCAATTAATTATTTCTTTTTTCTTTTTTTTTAATGTTTTTTGGACATAAATTTCATCTTCTTATATTGAAATTTGTCCAAAGCCTGAAACAATTACATCATTAGAAGACAAAAATAGGAAGAGAGTTAGCAAGATGAATGTTTGGGCTAATACTAAGTTAGTGAGCTCATTTAATATGTGTACTGGGACTTTTGAATTCTGTCTGCACTCAACTGGTTTTAGAAATGGTAAGGCATTTTAAAGTCATTCTTATACCAGCAGATAAAAAAGACATAGAGCAAAATTGAAAAATGAAGTCTCAAGCTCTTGGAGGAAAATATTTCTGGGTTTGATTGTGGCTGGTACAAGAAAACAATTGAGTTATTTGTCGAGAATTGTTATTTAACATGGTTTCATTATCCAATACAATTTTATTGCCTATGGTTTCTGGTTATATATTTGGTGTAGGAGTATATAAATTAAGTCAAACAGTCTTAAATGGATTATGAAACAGTGTAGTAACTAAAATTAGACCGTGGAATACTAAATAATGGAAGTAAAATTGAATAATCAGAAATATTTAGAATTCTTTCAGGAAGAGGTCAGGCATAAAATCATAAAAGGAGAGGGGCAAAGAGAATGGCAGAGTATCAAGATATTACAAAATATTTTATTATTAGGACACTGTTTTATAGCATCTTATTTTTCTGGAACATCTTAAAAAGGAATATTCGGAAGTTTTGTAAATATAAATATTTAAATTTATTGAGTAAATTTTTATCCAAGGCTGAGGTTTATCAGTATATCCTTTGTTTCTAAAGGAAAAAAAATCTTATATGTTATCATTTTTTTTTACTAGTAGTAATGTTATTTATAACAATGAATAAACCCAGCAATCAGGACAACCCACCGTCAGTGGTCAACAAAGAGAATATTAACATTCCTGTAATTAAAAATCAATATGTAAAGGTGGCTTAGGCAGCTTTGATAACGGAAGTAAAGACAGCTTCATTTTCTTTGGCAGTAATTAGCAGTCACTGAATTTGTATAGATATTTATATTAACCTATGAAGTGTTGTTGCCACATTACAATCCTACAGACATAATGTTTGTAGTATCCTATCATCATTTCCCTCTTGAATGTAAAACTCAAATCTCACTAGTATTTACATCACCAGAATGTATTTGCCTTTCCCCAGAACTATCCTCAAACTTCTTTTTTATTTATGAAAGTTATAGCCAAATCAGTAAAAAACACAGGAGCAAGAAAACTAACTCAAAACATACCCGTATTGATTCTTACCTTTCCATTATCAATCATTCCCACAAAGTCTTCTCTGTATATAAAGTGAGGATCAAAGGCATTGTAGAAGGAAAATTCAATTAATAATTAAAAAAAATGAAGTGAGAAGCACGCACTAGAGATGAAAATGGATAGGAAAAAAATAGGTTAAAAAAACCCCTCACCCCTCCAAAAAAACACCAAACCCCAAAACTATAAAGATTACAAGACCTAAACATCAAAGGTCTAGTTCTGGTAAGAATTAACTTGCAGTGCTTAGCATAAAAAATTGACTGGTTTGGTTGTATACCAGTAGCTACTACAATTAATTTCAACTTTCTTAACAGAATTCATTATTTCTTTTGTCAAATGGTAGGCTTTGTGGTGAGAGAAAAACATGAACTCAAAGGTGTTCCCAGTCTGCAACCCACCAAAATAGTGGAGGGTTTACTGCCCTTGTGAATCATCATCTGTTTAAAAGCCTCACTGTGAGATTCTAAAAGCTCCTGGTGCCTACTGGTACATTCAGTGCAAAATTGTGAAGTCTGAAGGCTCTCTCAGCTGGGCATGCTGAGATGTAGTCAGTTCTCAGCCCAAAGTAACTCCTTTCTACAGCAAAACTGAGGATACTGTAAAAGACTGGGGAGAAAAGTTTTCATTTATCCTCAGTGCTGACCTAAATGACAGCAGTTTCATCACCCCATTTAAGTCACTAAATCGTATTATTATGGCTGTTAAATGGGACAGAATCTGTTAGAAAAGCTGAACTGGACTTCTCAGACATTCATTTGTGAAAAAAAAAGGAAACCCATAAGACCCTCTGTCATGTGTTCACACAATATGGTGAATGGAAACAGCTTGTTCTAAAGTTTCCTGTGAAGAGGAATCAACCAGTGGGTCTCTCAATGTACAGGATCTGAAACATTAATAATTTTAAAATAAATTAATTTTGCTGGAAATATTTTCTAAAAATTCAGGAGCGCCTTACAGTATACATCTTTAATGAAATCATTAATTCTGAGGTCTGCTTCTACCCCCAAGCTATAAACCAGTGTATCAATACCATTTGCAATAGACTTTTTTCAACATACTTCAGTGTTAACAGTGAAAGAGTCAAGTTCCCATAGCACTTACTGGAGCTTATCAAATTACAGGGTTACACAGCACAGATTTTGCTTTCTTTTGAAACAAAGTTAAAAATTAAATTTTATGTAATTATCTTTTTTTTTGACACTTCTTAAGGGACAGGATAGTGCAAGAGGTAGTGTTTTACAGAGAAATTATGCCTGGTTTGGTGAAACAGAGATACAAATGGAGTCCACCAGGGAGTGAAGGCAAATGCCAGTAGAAAAAACATCACACCACTGCTATTTAAATTAGATTATGCCATAAGAACCTTGGGACTGCAGCGAAAGCCAACAGTTATCTCATTGCACTTCTCTCTTTATTCTCACAGCAGCCCTCCCAGATCAACCATTTTACCCACTGTTTTTTTCTATAGACCAGCATGCAGCTGTTTATTATTTCTACTTGACAATTTTCTTTTTTTTTCCCCCGTCCTTCTAGTCTAGTGGACTATGACCTATTAACATGTTGGTTTTTTTCCCAGCAGCAGAAAAAACCCATCAATTTGTAGATTTTTTTTCCTGAATATTAGTTACCCTGAGAACAATTTCAATACATTGTTAAAAGCAATAATAATTTTCTGAATTCCTTACGAAGCACTTGAATTAGCCAAGTCATTCTTTTATTAAATACAATGGTAAAGAAAACAGGTTTGGTACCCTTTCAGTTGAAGCACAGTTCAGTGTACCACAGAATTCAGGTTACTGAGAACTTGCAAATTACTGACTTGTCAGTAATTTCCTGAGAATAAAATAGTTTTGATCATTCAATTTTATTTTTAGTTTTTAACTGCATTCTATTTCTGACTATTTGAGAATTTTTCTTCAGCTTATTTCCTTATTCATCACAGTCTTCCTAACCAGACCCCACATCTTTGACAGCCAACTCAAAAAGGGCAACCTAAGGTGTGGCTTCACATTACACTTTATGCAATACAGATATCAATTGTCAATGAAAGAGATGATCTTGTCTTTTCCCTCATGTCTCCCATGCAAGTCACCTAAGTAATCCAAAAGAAAAGAACCCAAATATGTGTTTATTCACACACACACTCCCTCAGACACTTACACTCTGAACAAGTTTATACAACCAGAAGATCTGATATAAAGAAGAGTTTGGGAATAAATGTCATTAGGCCTGAGAAAGTGAAAGAGGGGAATGTGATATCATATGGTTTTCTCATGTAGCCAGATAGATCAGGTGATGTGGACATAATGTGAAACTGCATCCTTGTCCTTGAGGATGGCTGGGATGGTGTTAACTTTCTTCATAGTAGCCCCTACAGTATTGTTTTGCATTTGTGCCTAAAACACTGTTGATAACACTCCAATGTTCTGGCTATCACTGGACTGTACTCGCACAGCATCAGGGCTTTCTCTTTTTCCCTTCTGTCACCCCAGTAAGTAGGCTGGGTCTGGGCAAAACACTGTGAGGGGAGACTGCTGGGACAGTTGACACAAACTGGCTAAAGGGATATTCCATGTCATATGTTGCCATGATTAACAATGAAACAGAAGAAAGTGGGTGGGGTTGTGGGTTGGCTTCCAAGGTTCAGAGAATGGCTGGGCATCTGTCTGTCTGTCGGAGACAGTGAGTGATTTCCTTTGTTTCATTTTCTTTTCCTCTTCCCCTGTGCACTTGGTCTAAAAGAAACTAGATCAATAGTTGAACAGATTTTCCACAGATTAATTTTTCAACACAACAGCTATGACAATAAAAATGCTTATGTAAGCTTTAAAATGAGTTATTATTGAGGAAAAAATAAAATAAAAACCACAAAAAAACCCCAACAAAAACCAAAACCAAGCCACAAAACAAGCCAAACAAAAAATTTCTTTATTTGTATTTTCACAATGTTCTGAATAATTCACATTAAATTTAATGTCAAAATATTAAAGTTAATATCAAGATGGGGTCATCATAGATTTTTGGTACAGGGGTAGGTCATTTGGTACTTGTTCAGAGGACAAGCTTTAACCTAATGTGTTTATGAAGTATCTCTTGAGCTATCTTATGATTGAAAGTCCAGCCCATAAGTTGTACTTCCATTTTGTATCATGCAGGTTCCTTCTGGACATGTGATAATTAGATCTTTGAATTCCCCAGACTGAGTTTGTTATTAAATGCATATGCAAAGCAATAGGTACAACTGGAAATAAGTACTTCAAAATCAGGCCTTATGTCCTAATTAATTCTTTTACAGCTGATGGAACTCCTGCCTAAATAAAGACTCTATTTGGCACAATATTATTCCTTTTGGCTCAAAATAGATGGTTCTGTGCACATCCCATCTTTCTTCAGGCCAATTATTAGATAACAACACTACATTTTGTACATTGCTGAAGCTTACTGTTTTTCAGCTACAAACACTGATGCATAGCATCTTGTTCACATCCTGCCCCGGTCCTGCCCTGACCCACCAAAAGGTATGTAAAGCCACTTAAAGCTTTAATTCTGCAGCTCCTGGTGTGAAAATAAACCCACTTTTCTTCACTATGCCTTCAAAGAGAGAAGTCACAAGAAAGAACACACACAAAGAAGAGCTATTTTATTACACTTAAACAAAGTATTCATTAAAATGTTGTGTAATACATCTTAACACTCTTAGTCCTTGCAAAATGTAACAGGATATAACACCTGAACTGATGGTACTAGACTGTCAATGCAGTGAAAGGAGTAATCGAATCAAAGAGTAACTCTACATTAATAAACAGTGATAGGAACATAAATAACATGTCTAGAATCTATGCTGATACAAGCATCCTTGTTTTTCTATTTAGAAATAAAAAGGTAGGTCATTTTCTAAGGATTTGGTGAAAATTCTAATCATATGTCGAATCACTGCTATTACATAGGTTTATTTGCAAAAATATTCACACAACTTTTTTTTCTCTGTCAGGTCCCTGATTTTGAAGGAAATTATCCATTAATGATACAGCCTTCTAAATTCATAGTACTAACTGTTCCCTTAATTTTATAATTGAAACTTCTTTAAACTGAAATCAAAACCCAAATCCAAGAATTTACCTATTTTAAAACAGTTTACTCAGTCTAACTAAGTGTCTGTGCACTTCATTATGGTGCTCTCAGTTCTTTCTTGTATCTCTTGGGTATATGAATAAGAAACAGGATGTTTCTTTCTTTGTCAGATAATAAAAACAAGCACATAAAACAAGTATAGGATCTCAGTGTAATTCTTGGCTTGTAGTATAGTTTTGAATAGTTTCATCTGACCAGAACAACAGGCTGTAGAAACAGGCTTGTGAAGAAGATTGCTATTCATTCCAGGCAATTTTTGCAAAATATATCTGCTTGTTCAATATATAGGTATATGAGGCATATTGAGAAGGATTAATTGTGAACACAGAAGTTTTTATCTTTTTGTTTAACCTCTTTGAAGATAAGATGTATTTTATCAGGGATATGACAATCCAGACAAGTGAAATACAGTCTAATTTTTAATGTCAGATCAGAAATTTTTTCTCACTTGGGTATTTCACATAACTTCATTTCTTCCTAATACATTCCAATTAACTGGTTTTAACTTCATTGTAAATGACTGAAATGATATGGAATAGAATCTCTGAGACAGATTATATTTTATTTCCCGTGTATGAGCTCAATATAACATCCAAGGTATGTCTATAGTAATGAGATGCAGTAGGAGTGCCATTTTATAATGATTATGTCAGTACTTAGACCTAATGCCTAATTTCTACAAAAGGTTCCAAGAGATATCTGTAAATTACTTATCCACAGAGGTATGACTGCACAATGGGACATTTATATAAATACTAGAAAATCCAATTTCTCAAATACATTGAAATCCAGGTAGTTCTCTTGAGGACTTCAAAGGAAGCTGTTTTCCAGATGAGTTCAATTAACAACTCTTTGTCTTTGTGAAATACAAGGAAAAAATAAGAAAATAAAGAAAAAATGAAATACGAATATTGAAATGTGAAATGCAAGGAAACCAATCCTTTGATATGGGCATTATGTCCATGACAAGGCTTCATTCCTCTCCCCAAACACTAAGATATAAAGGGAGATTTAATAATCTGAAAAGAAGGGGGAAAAAAACTCTTCCATTACTTGAAAAACACAAATGTTTTCAACACATAATACATCATCATCATCAGAAGAGAGAAAAGATGTCCTAAGTTACAACACTAGTGAGAGACATCCCACAGACAGATACCGGCTTGGGGTAACAAACTTAACTTGTATCCTTGCATCCCTCAAGTAAAGGTTTGGAGGTGTGAGACAAACTGCCATCTACCCTCCACTTACAAGGGGATGGAAGAGATAGGAAATGGCTGAAGACAATAGCCAGCAGCTTTGTATATCTTTAATGGTAAGCAACAAATATTTCCTAGAATTCGGCAATAAATAACCAAAAATCATAGTCTCCCAAACTGATATTCTATTAAGAGGACTACTGTAATGGTATGTGTCTCACCAGCCTCCCTCCTGTAGTTATTCCTTTGAATCCGAAAAATCGGTCTGAGAAACTGCTCAGAGACTTTTTATCTTTAAGCAGCAAAGGTATTTATTAGCAGCGCTGGGAGCAAGCCAGCTATTGCTGGAAAAACTTGCTCAAAGGCTTCACACAAAATCAGCAGTTTTATACAATTTTTCAGGTGTGATTAAATGCATATTCAAGTGATTACAGCATCTATTCATACATATTGATAACAGGCGGAGTATAGGTGGAGCTCAGGCGGAGCTTGGGGCGGCGCTTCTTTCTATCCCAATTTTGGGGAGGGGTTCCCATCTTCATCCCGTGGGCAGGGGGCGATTTCTCATCTTCGTCGGTCTGACCTTTCTTCTTTTCTATTGTTCTTGACCCGCTCGATCAAGCTTGGAGAAAGCCCTGGCTCCCGGCCTATTTCTCCTATTCAAATGTCTACTTTAGCTTACTGATTCTTAATTTATTACCTTTAAGCCCATTACATGTACCTTAGCACTCTGTTAAGCTTTGGTCCAGTTAACAGAACAGAACATTTTGGATGTATGTAACTTGCTAGCAGGCCCAAGTTTCTTAGTTAACTCTTTTGGGCTTATCCTCCTGTTTCACCTTACAGAGACCAGTCTCTCTGTCTTATGAGTGTCCACAAAACAGTTAAAAATAGATAATAGCATCAGTGAAAAGAAGAAACCATTGACTCTATTGTGTAACTTTTATTATATGTACAATTTTAAAACCTTTCAGTAGAAAGCCAGAAGTACAGTTCTCACCTCAAAGACTGTCAGAGGCAAAAATAAATCTTATGCTGTTCCTAATGTTCAGTTTAGCTTTCGTTATAATGTCAAATATCTTCTTTCAGTTCATAGAGTGTAGGAGGGAAGGATCACAGCCATTTACATATGGAGAGAAGATAGCTGGTCAAAAGGATTCTTTCTGGCATCTGAATTCATCCCAGCACTTTAACAGTTTAAGAATTTTTGCTGCTTTTTGGTATTTCTCATACCTTGTATTGGTGTACAATTGTGTGTATAATGCACCAGCCTGAGGAAAACATTGTCATCTAATTACCTATTTTAGAACCTATTGTGAAAAAACACAAGTTAATGTTTCATCAGAGAGAAAGGGATTGATGATTTGCTTGGAAAATAGGAATAGCTCCTGCTTGGATATAACATCCTCCACAAGTGTGGATACTATCTCTGATAGCTCAAGGTTTGTTGGCAGTTTTTCCTTTTTTAACTTTTAACAGCAAATAGTTGGTTGTGTCACTAGCAAACAGCGAGTATGAGCTGTAATTTAGGGCATTCTTCTCTTTTAGGAGGAAACTCATTCAGTTGAATTATTAATTGGTGTCATTAAAAGAGCAATACAGATTTTCCAACTCAACATCATTTAAACTGCTGGGCTTTTCAAATGAGTCAAAAAAATCTGTAAAACTATGCACTGAATGCATACATCATCTATAAGCACTTCTCTCCTAAACATTTAGTTGACTATTAGTGCCTTTTTAAGAGATGAATCTGTATTAATTTGAAGGCATTTGCCTTTTATTGCTTTTTTGTTTGTTTGGGGGTTTTTTTCCGCCAAAGAAGCTTTTAAAAGTATACCATAAAGGATATCTTTTGTCTTGTGAGGTTGCTATGTCTCCATTCAAAGACAATAAGTGAGCAAGACTGTTTTTAAGGTGTTCTGAAACACCTCCTTTCTCAAATGTGCTGCAAATGGATATCTGCTCCACTGTGGACCTCCACTGCCAGAGGTCGGGCTGCCTCACCATGGTCTGCACCACAGGCTGCAGGGGAACCTCTGCTCTGGCGTCTGAAACACCTCCGTCCCCTCCTTCTTCACTGGTTTTGGTGCCTGCAGAGCTGCTTCTCTCACATATTCTCACTCTTTTCTCCATCTGCAGTTGTGTAGCAACTATCCCTCTCCCTAAATATGTTAGCCCAGAGACACTAACATTGTTTTTGATGGGCTGAGCTCTGGCCAGTTGTGTGTCTATCTTGGAGCTAACTGGCATTGGCTCTGCAAGATACGGGGAAAGCATCTGGTGGCCTCTCACAGAATCCACCCCTTTAGTCCCATCATTACCAAAACTTTGCCACATAAACCCAATATATTTGCTAATCCATGTGCATCCAGGTGTGACTGTGCTTTAATTCTGATTTACTATATTTTTACATTGTCTACTTTTTAAACATACCCTGTCTCAGGTACACGAAGATGTTTTCATCTTTATTTCTGCCTAGGTCTAGTAAAAATGGTGTATTTACAATCAGTTTTGGTCCTTCATTTGTCAATGGAAAATATCTTTTCCCTGTAGCACAAAGTCCACATTTATACTGAAATCACTGCTGCTACTATCTGTATGAGCACTCAGCTGCCATATTTCTGTTTTGTTAAAGCACATGTATGCTCAAAAACTTTGCGAGATCCTTGCAGCCATCCAGTGACAAATTGTACTGACAGAATTCATGCTGCAATGTGGATTAGTAGAACTATTGCCCTTTGTAAAACCAACTGGTGTGGTAAATGAATAGTGCCCTAGGAGTTGCCAGCACTTTCTCTGAAAAATTTGAGACAGCTTGAGGTAGGTTTCACACAATTCCCTCTGTTATATGGCATAACAACAATTCTGAAAAAAATACTTTCAGATAATTTTTTGCATCTTATAACCTGCTCTTAAATTTAAATTTAATTTTAATTTTAATTTTAAATTAATTTTTAATTTAATTTTAAATTTTATGGTTTTTGTTGGGCAAAAACATGAATGAGTGTATCCCTTAGTCACCTGCATTTACAACACCAGACTTTTTTTCCACATACACTTAATTCTGTGATATATTATTAAAAAAAAAAGACATGTAATTAAACATTTTAGGGCATGCCAGAAATAGATTTAATTACACATCAGCTCAACAATGTGTAGCCTTTATCAGAGGAAAAGCATTTACCTTAGGAATTTTTCTAGTAGAACTGAATAAAGTATTTAAATATGCTTTTGAAGTCCAATTGTCCTTTCTTAATACATAATGACTATGGCCCATCTTAAGAAGAAGTAATATATTTATTGCAAAATCATTCTTTTTTAGTGTACAGACACATTTTTTAAGAAAATTTAAAGCTATTTATAACCTTTCTTTGCTAAAAATTTTATTGGAAAAATTAGACTTACAAACAATCTTTAGTTGTTGCATTTCTCATTGACTGTTCTCTTGACTCCGAAGCGTTCTTGATATTTGGCCACAGTATTTGGATCAATGAAGGGGGTTCATATTAGATCAAAAATTTGTTTCTAGATCTGAATATGTTTAAAAGTTGGATAATGTGACATTTTGGACTGACCAGGAAAAATACATCAAATATTTTCCCCACAAAATTTAAATTTGTGTTTAAAACTTTATGTAAATATTGTATATACCAGAAAACATTCAGCAAAAGTCCTTAACAATAACATACCAAATTGCAAGTATTCTGTTACTTGCCAACAAATAATTATTATTTAAAAACCTGTCTTTATTTATACACTTACCAAGGAAGGCAACAGATTTTTTTTCAGTTCTATATGATTTGCAGGATCATGGAATCCTGGTACACTTAGATGAAAATAAACAGATATCTTTGAAATGTCAATGTAAAGAAAAGGCACTTAGTTTCATATTTTCATCATCTGAATTAAAAAAACTTTTTTAATAGTACAGCGTATACAGTTTTGCCAGATCTTCTTCTATGTAAACCAATGGCCTTCATGCACTGTAGAATAATTTCACTGCAACAGTAATAATATTTTGTTTACAATAATAATAATAATAATAATTTTGTTTATTTAGAAAAGAAAACAATGAGATTATGTAGATCAAGATTTTTTTAAATCGCCTATCAAATATAAATTTTAAAATGAGCTATTCTTCTGAAGAGCTAGGAAATGGTCATATGTATAATTCCATTCTCCAAGAAATTCTAAGGGATATTAAGAAACAACATACACATCCAAATGGAAAAAAAAAATCAAAACAATCAGATCAACCACCCTCTTAATAAATGCTCCTTTAATTCCTTCCTACAGGCAAACACAAGAGACGAGTACCTGTAATCACAATATTTTCTGCATAGAATGTTTACTTTGATGAATGTCAGAACTTTGAGGTGAATCTCTCTGCAGCTTTTCCCATAAAATTAGAAGAAAAAAAGGTTTTGCAGTCAGCTGTTCTAGGCTTTACTGGAAAAAAAAATCCCTCCTGAATAAGAGAAAGTTTAGGTCTGCTAACCATTAGGTTTAAAACAGATTTCTTCTGAGCTAGTTTTCCTTTAGTCTGGCAGACAAATCCAGCAGCCTTCTGCAAACCATGTAATCTGTTCAAACTCTGTAGGTTATTTGACCTTTCCACTATCTCAGAGGCTTTTGGCTTTTTGCAGGCTCTTTGCTTTGTCTCTCAAACTCTATTTCAGAGCTTTCAGCTGTACATGCACATTTGGTTGCAGCTAGGAAGTTCACCTGCTTCCTAGAGAGCAGCAGCCAACATAGTCAGGCTTACAAGGAGAAGATAAAACATCTACATAGTAAATTGCACGCAGAAAACTAAAGCAAGTGTGGCTTCTCTGCCAGATAGGCTACCTTGAATCTAAACATTTTTTATGTGAGGGTCTTCAGGAACTTCTCAGCTAACAATATCAACATTATTTTTGCTTTCACAAAATAAATCCAGAAAAATGCCCTACTCTAATCATGTTGCAGTGAAAGATCTATACATGATGCAGACCAAGAAGGTAGCTATGCTATCCACTTGCCTGACCAAAAGAAATTCTTCACATACTCTTTTTTTACACATATATAATAGGTATTAACCACAGAACTATATCTCTCTACTTTAGAGTTCTGTTTCACTCTTCTAGTTCTAAAATTTGCTAGAAGTAAAGTGGTATTAAATATTAAGAATTCTCAACAAAAGAAAACTACTTATGGTCTGTTCTTCTCTGGCTTACCTATGGTTCAGTCAATTATATACTGAATAATAGGTGACTAAGCTTACAACTGCTGAGCTTTTTTTTATCACTGCCATAGAAAATACATGAAAATGTGTAATAGGTTCTGTAACAACCTCTAATTAATTGCATTGCAAAATTAGTTAAAGGATTATTTTTTCTCAGTTGTGAAGACAGTAGCAGAAAGGAGGTTCTACTGTGATGAGAAAGCCTAAATCTATGAGTAACAGTTCCTGTTTCGTTTGCAGGTGGTCAAGAAAGAACAAAATGAAGAGGGCTTTTATTCAGCAACAAGAATAGAAAGAAATCAACCCAAAGTCGCACAACAAGCAACAGCAAAGCTATGGACAAACATTTTCTCTAGCTTTCCGTAGGTCAAATTATGGGACATAAGGAGAATGTAACAGGGAAGAAAAAAATCCATAATAGCAGGATCATATGTATGCATCCAATATCAATCCAATACTGACAATGACCTACTGTCTCTCTGATATGTTTCCTCCATTGTATCTTTGCCCACTCCATAAATACAGAAAATTCAATAAGGGCTGCCTTACTAGATAAAGAGTCGTCTTTGCATGACATGGCTTTGTTGGCTCCTTTCAGTGAAGCTAAAAATGCCAGCCAAAGACACACTGTAAAAATATTTAAAATCATTACCTGATCTTTCAGCTGCCTACCTTTGAAAAAGCTATACTAAATAATTGAAAACACATTTGTAGCAGACTGCTAATCATTTGTTTAGAATGGAGAAATTTTTGTAATGAGATAGGAATCATCGGCCTACAAAGAATTGTCACATCTATGAGATAGTGACACCAGCATAAGACTTTAATAAAGAGGGAGCTGGTGAGTTCAGGGATGAAAATTTGAATATTACACAATTATCCATTGAACTGCAAGAGGTAAAAGCGGACAAAATAATTGCTGTCTGTACTATAAACTGGTTTTCATAGTGCTCATTTTTCAAAATGTTCTTGACTACCTTTGTGCCTTAATTGTGTGCTGGGCAGAACTCTTCTAAGTAGGACTAGGAAGCTGCGTTAAGTGGATACAAAACATTCATAAACATTATTTCAGTCACTTTAGTAATTGAAAAACTTGTATAAACTGAACAGGTAGCCATTTGGCACAGTGCTGATGTTTTAGAAAATGTGTTCAATAAGGACTTTACCTTATGTTTTGGCTTTATAGTAGAGGCATTCTGGTATCCAATTTGAGGAGTGTTTATTTAATTCCTTATGCAGGTGGGAAATGTCAATGGACTGAGGGCATACTAGGTGCAGACTTCTGTTCAGTGTCTGATTTCATCCTGGGCTCAAGTGTGAGTGGCACCAAACACTCTGGTCTACTCAGGAAGGCAAATGAACATGTGCTTAACTTTGATTTTATAAATGCCTTCTTGAACTCTGTCGGAGCTCTCTGTGCATGACCACAACTAAAGTTTGAACCAAAATAGCTGTGGTCTGTAGACACCAATCCCGCCAAATGAACCATTGTGTTCTTTGGACGAGCTTTTGGTAAATGTGCTAAACTGCTCCGGGCTGAAATCCACTCTGTTACTCCTATTGTTCCTCTGTCTCTGTGCCTACTGCTTAAACTTGTCCAACACTGTGCTATTTTCCGTGTAAGTAGCAGAAGTGGAAATGACTGACTTTATTTTTTGCTTCCATCAGATGTGTGTGTTTGTGTAAAGCATGTCACTATATGGAGCTGACTGGTGCCTGTCTGCTTTTCTGGATTTGGAAATAAACCACCTCCCTTTTAAGTGCAAGGAATCATCCAACCTGGCAGTAGGAAGTGGTCCTACTGTGAGGTTATTGAGGATGGAGATGATTATAGAGAAACAGGGTTCAAGGAATTACAGGGTTCTGTTTTCTCCCCTTTTACTCTAAAAGAAGTCACTTATAAAACATGTATTTTTTTTTTGTGTATGAAGACATAGGGACCCCTGGTGGCCTAGTGGTTAGCATGCAGGACTCTCACTGCTGCAACCCAGGTTCAATTCCTCGGTCCCCCGGGCAGATGGAGCCCGTTAGCCCTGTGAGGCCATCCATCTATGAGAAGGTCACTCTAAACAAACCTACGTCCTGAGGACCTCACTGCCATTGTCCAAGCTTGCTTAGCCCCGGCAGATGAACCTTAGGATTAAAGGGTGGGCTCAGTTCATCGCAGGCTGTGTCTCACCTAAAAAATCCATTGCGCAGGCTGGAAAGGTAAAAGACCTTTCCCCAAATCTTCGTTCGCGAAGACTGGCCATTATTATTATGAAGACATACAACTGTTCATAATCTCCTAGGACAATGTGTGGCACCTATTTAGTTAACAGGAGCCCATCCAACTTTGCAATATTTATCTTTCGTAAAAAGACCCTCATTTCCACTGGGAGATGGATATATTGAACTATTAGTGGAACAGAAAAGGCTATTTTGCCTTGACAGAGTACCTAATTTCCTAGATGAAAGATCTAAAAGAATTGCAATACATTTATTTTTTAAGGGATTATGTGAAATTATATCTAAATCTCTTGGAGGTCTTTTTGGGGATTTTTTAAATTTAGGTAGGTCCGCATCAATCTTGCAGGGCCTTTTGTCTTTTTGCTTCTATAGCCCATTGCCTGTCCTTTGATTCTGTGCAATTTTCTTAGTGAACCAATATTTACATGAACAGATCATGACATCTTTTGTGACATTTCTTTTGCAATGTTAATAAAGATTAGAATAATTGTAATGTTAAAATTAGTCTGTAAAAATTTATTGCAATGATTTGCAAAGTGCTATGATATGAAACAATGGGAGAAAAAAAGAGGGAGAATAATTGCCTTTATGTAAAACTGTGTTTGTGATTTAACCCACACGTGGCTATTACATGTGTTTTTATTTTTGGAAATGTGCTACACCATTGTTTTCTATAATGGCTACCACATGCTGCCTGTTACTTTTGCATAGAATTGCATTTTGTACTTTAGACAAAATAAAGATAGGTTGTTTTCATATTTGTAGAAAAACTAATGTTTTGATGGTTAAAATACTGTCATTACTCACATAATTTCTGGTTGAAAGGGTCAGTGAAGAGCCAAAAATGTCTTATCTGTGGGATTCTGTGCTATCTAATATATATTTTTATGCACCCTGGGTTTTCTTAGCAAGTTCTATTTTTGCTAAAAATATTTCTGCACTGCTAAAGTGCTTGTATGTAACTTTGCAGATTTATGAATGGAATTATCATTTTGATTTAAGATCAGTAAGGTTAAAGTTAAATTCCTAATCTCTCTTTCCCTTTGACTCTGTCACACTGGATTACATCACCAGAGACATGAAGTCTGGACATCTTTAACTTCACCTTTTCTTTCCTTCATGACCTGTACATCCAGATTACCATCTGTGTTTACCATGTCTAGTTACATACATTTTCAGCTTTCTCCAAAAGCAAAGGATCTTCAGGTCCACTCTAATTTCATACCTCACATACTGCATCTTGTTTTTTCTGCTCTTAACATCATACAAATATCTTTCCTTCAAAATGTTTCTGCTAGAGTCATCTTGATTCTTTCTTCACCCCCTTCTCCTTAGCTGTTAATTTTCTTTCTTCTGCTTAATAAAACCAGTATTTACCAGTATGTCCTCTCAATATTTTAGTAAACATTATTTTAATAAATTCTGCTTTTCTTTATTCTTCCTCATCCCTTTAACCCATGCCTTTCTATTCCCCCCACTCCCCCTTTTTTTTTTAACATAAGAGTTGGAGCTTGAAGAAAGGAAAGAAAATAAAAGGTTTTCTCTGCCTGTTTAATAGCACAGCAGGATCTGAGTATTTTGCCTTTAGGAAGTAAAATAAAGTTAATGAAGGTTAATCAATGCAAATTTTGACACACAGAACTCATATAGCAGTAGTCTGAAATGTGTTTTCTCAATGATCTGCTGTTAGATAGATGCTTATCCAGTAATGCGTACTCTATCTGTATTTCCTAAGATTTTAGCCTGTAAGAGCTGATAACACTGGACCTGCCACCTTAGCCATGTCTTGATTCTAAACACTGTTTGTACAGAACCAGGATTTGTTTCACATCATATTTAGAAAAAAATCAACAAACTGTATAAAAAACCTCAAAACTACTTCCCTAGAAATACAAACATTTCTGTATTGCAAAAGAGACTAGATTGATCCTGCTTTAACATTGTAGAAAGAGAATTTTACAAGCATAGAATTTTAGATCTTCAAAGATCACCTAGTCCAATGCCAGTGTCTGCAATGAGAAAGTGCTTCTTCAGCTAGATCAGGTTGCTCAGTCACATCCAGCCTGACCATGAACACTTACAGGGATGGGGCATGCACAACTTTTCTGGGCAATTTGTGCCAGTGTCTCACCATCCTCACCATAAAAAATGTCTTCCTTATTCTGTCCTTATTTCTTCCTTATGTCCAATTCAGTTAAAAACTGTTGGCCCTTGTTCTTTCACTACAGGCCCTGGTATAAAGTTTGTCTCCATCTTATTTATAAGACCCCTTCATATACTGAAAGGCCACAATAAGGTTTACCCAGGGTCTTGTCTTCCCCAGGCTGAAAAACCCCAACTCTCTCAGCCTTTCCTCATAGAAGAGAGGCTCCAGCTCTCTGATCATTTTTGTGGCTCTCCTCTGGACCCACTCCAACAGGTCCATGTTTCTCTTGTACTGACGATCCCAGAGCTGGGTGCGGTACTTTAGGTGGGTTCTCACCAGAGCAGAGTAGAGGAGGAGAATCAAATGTTGCTGGCCACACTTTTGATGCAGCCCAGGACCCAGTTGGCTTTCTGTGCCAAAAGAGGCCATTGCTGGCTCATATCCAATTTTTCATCCACCAGTATCCTTCTCTGCAGGAGAGTAGGAGAATCCATTTATATCCTATATTCACTGATATTAGTGATTACCCCAACCCCAATGCAGGACCTTGCATTTGGCCTTGGTGAACCTCATGAGGTTCAAATGGACCCACTTCTTGAGCATATCAAAGTCCATCTGGATAGCATTCTTTTCCTCCAGCATATCAATACTTAGGACCCAGGAAAGGTAATACTCATGTGCAATCTGAGAAAAATAAATAAATTGTATCCTCACTACATTTTCATGGATTCTCATAGTAATTTAGAAAATAGTCCTGAAATGTTATTTGTTAAAAGTTGAGCTTTATTTTTTCAACTCTATTTTTTCACCTCAGCTTTATTTTTTCATCCTCATGCCGTTGAAACACATGTAGCCCAGCTGCTGCTACCATCACAGGATGCTTTACATGATTATGTACTTTTTGAAGTTGAATTGTCAGAGAAAGATAATTTCATGGAAGTAACTGAATAAAGTGTATCAGATGGTACGCTTTCACTTGATTCTTGCTTCCTTCTTAATAATTACTCTCACATGTAGGCTCAATGAAGATGAATCATTGTCCATGATTATTTATCTTCTGATTTGGAAATGGATATGTGCCTCCCCTGGTCTTTTTGGAAAAGACCTTTAGGATTTGATTAAAAGGAATGAAATAAGGAATTATTCCATAAAGCAATAAAATGTAGTGCAGCATTCAATACTGTGTTTTGGACTATATTGGAGAAGAGTAATTCTTCCATATTCTCGCAGTTTATAAAAAATTATTTTGTTAACGCTTCTTTTTTTAATACAGGTAATAAAATAGGTGTATGAAACCAGAAATTAGCTGACTTATGAAATGAAAACTTCCTGGAGACAAAACAGCTTGTGATGTTGTATATTGTTGTGGGGAGAATATCAAAATTGTGTAAAATTTTGGCACTGCTTTCATCCTGGTGCTTAAATATAAAATAGTGGTTCTCTAGGTCAGTGTTGAGTTCAGGGTACAGTAATTTCAGGAAAGGCTGAAATAACAAGGATGCTCTGATCATACCATCTGTGCAAAACCAGAAGTGTCCTTATGCCTCAAAACTGCTTTCTACATTTCTCAAAATGCCAGCTGAGCAGCCAGAGTAGAAGGCATGATGTGCCATACTGGCTAGAAATCTTTAACTGTCCAAACAAAATCTTGATTAGTCTCTCTGATGAACTAGAACTTACACTGTCTACAGCCTAATAGCAAAAATCTAACTTAATAGGACATTATAAATGGCAGGAAGACCTTAATATTTTGGAGGTGGATTTTTTCTTCTTGGCTCTGCATAAAAGAGTTTTTCAGAAATGTTATTAACCAGCTGATTTCTTGTCACAAAGCTGACATGTTTTGTTTTTTTCTTTTTTTCCTCATTGGCTCCATCTGGAATCTTCTTTCTAGTAAAACCTGTGAAAAGTTTCATCTCAGAGATAGTGAGAAGCAGAAAAGAAAAATTACTCCTCAACTATAAATTATAACTAGTCTTCTGTCATAATTTCTATATATGCTATATTCTCACAGTGTCTTGAACTAAAAGTTCTTGATTTTGTTTTAATTAAAAAAACATAGAGTTTATTAACAGCACTTGAAAATATATTTTTGATGACAGTAGAGAACCTTTACGATCATCCAGCTGATTTTTGTAACACAAGGTATCTTATTTGAAAATTTGTGCATTGAATTTGAAAATTTGCGCATTTAATTTGAAACTTTGTGATTTGATGAGAACATAGCTCTTAAAAATAGTTTTAAGGTTACAGATTATCAGCTCCCCCATTAGCACGTTATGTCAGTGATTAGTTTTCTAACTACCTGCAACATCCTAAGCATTTTTCTTTTAAAATTTTCATTTGTTAGGTGGTTTTAATTTGCCTAGTTCTTGCTTTATTTGCTGTTGTAGTTCATTATCCTCTTGTCTTCCATATCAAAAAACCCACATACAGAAATCTCTCCCTGTATGTACTTGCAAAACATGATCAAGTCTACCTTGAAATTTCTCTTTAAAAAGCTAAACAAATTAAGCTTATGTAATTCATGTGAGGCTGGCTCTCAAGACCATGCAGTACTCTGTTGCTGGGTTTTGAATGATGTCCATGCTTATAATTTTAGTTGGACAGTATTTTTCAAATCTGGACTCAGTGTCATACCCTGTAAAAGATATAACACCTTATTCATTACTTTGCTGGAGTCTTCTAAAGGTCTAAAGTGCTGCCAGTCTTTTTTGGATATCACATTATAAAATGGATAATTAGTGCACCATCTCAGGCCCAAGACTCACTTGCTTTGTCCATATTATTAATGCTTGAAACTTGCTGAGAGAAAGGCATATGACTTCAGGAAAGTGCCTGAATCTAGCCAGTCCTTACAGAGCTGTGATTGGTAAGAGGTCCAGCAGTACAGACAAGATAAAGAAAATGGGACAAGTACGGGACCTTGTACTTATACAAGGCCTATGTATATGTGGTTCTTGTCCACTTCAGTGTGAGGGAAAAACAGAGTAATTTATATGACCACTGATGAAATCCTGGTCCTGATGCTTGAGTCTATTGACTAGATGAGTCTGAGGCCTCACCTTGGACATGAGCCAAGCTTTTCAGGTAGATCTGATATACTATGCACATCTAGCATTTCAGAGAAGCAAAAGCATCCATAACTATTCTGCAGTCACATTTTCTCGTATATTATACATTAAGAAACTAGGATGTTTAGAAAATATCCAACTCATAGCGGAATTTCCTGAGTTGTTGTAGGGAATTGACTGTATAAACTGAGCCTTTTCCCCTTTAATCTGGACATAGCCACTCACTCACAGTAATCCCTTTTGATCTGTAGCCAAAAAACTGTTGTCATTTTATTAACAACAACAAAAAATCATTATAAACAATGTTAATGCTGAGGTTGAGTAGGTAGGGCTGTATAGCTGGGAGAAGCACATTGACCCACAGATGAGATAAAAGTGAGAAGCGCATCTTTGATTTTAAAAAGCTTATAATCAGTTGTGTTTCATAGTACATTTCACATGATTTTGTCTGATTAGCTACATTCTGAAATGATCTTTTAAAGGATCTTTGAACTTTCAGGAAACATTTTGTATTTGTGCCCACCGTGCAGTAATATGAACAGTAGAGAAGTGACTTCAGTTTGTTCATATGCTCTGCAGTGCCATCTACAGTATTTTGGTCAAGACTGAACCAGCTCACAGGAAATAATACACGTTGCTCTATAAAGGAAGAGTAAAGTGGAAAGTGTGAATACATCAATATTAAACAAACATTAGAGAACTGAACTAAAAGTTAGCAAAGGACTTACTACATTAAGAGTCTATTCCAAAGTATTTTCATCTTTCATTTAAACATAAAATTTTATTAGAAAGAGTTTGAATTGTTTAATAACATCTGAACATAATTAGTAAATTTTAACTCCCATAATACTGAAAAAAGTGAACAGGAATATGGCATCATCATGGAAATAACAAGCATATGAATTGCAGTTTTTAAAATAAATCTATTCAGATTGTCTTTCTTTGCCTCCTGCTTTGAATTCTTACCTTTCTAATGTTACATTTTCACACTTTTCTCCATGTCCGTGAGAAGCAGAAATGTAAAATAATACACAGAAATAAGTTTTGTCATACGAGCTTTAAAAAAAATAAAAACTCCTAAAGAATTAACATTAAGATTTTGAGAATTGACAGCGCTATTCCAAATGTTGAGGAGAAATAACTTTTAGGTTATAAACTAAGATTTCACTATATTTTTGTTGAAATATTACGATACTTGACCTCATATGAACTCTATTTTTCCTATGGTCTAGGGGTATTTTTTCATTTAGAAGCAAGTTTAATTTTATGATTTCGTAACTACAGCTGTTATAGTCTGAACACAATTTTTTTCCCCTTAAAATCCTGATCTTTAAATACTAAACAAAGAGTGCTCCATACAGTGTATATACAGATGAAAAGTTTTTTATTCATTAAAATAGGTTTAACCAGGTCTCTAGAAAATTTATTACTGAATAAAGTAAGCAGTGGTGAATATTATTAATTAGAAGCTGGTTTTAATCATTACAACTGAAGTAATACTTTCTTGACCACTGAGCTTAGGAGTAATTTTGAAAGTATTTTTTAAAATCTTTAAAAATTAACATGTAAAAACAAAGACATTATATATTAATTTGCCTGCTCACTACTGTAGAAAAGTTTCATGGTAAGATGTATGCCAGAACTTGGTTTTGAAGTAATTAATCAAAAACTAAAATTGTTGTCAGTGAAACATGAAGGCATGCTTTTCCTGGGTTGTATTGTTTACTGCCTTCTAAATGTTGTAGAATACCAACTTTTTGTAAGGTTTGAGTGGGAAGAACAATTTGTTTCTTGCTTAAATACTACCAAAAATTCTGAGAACACTGGGTCCCGGTGTAAGGTCAGAGCAATCATAATGTTATTCAATAATGATAAATGAGAATTCAAAATTGGAGCTTATCACTATTGTGCAACTTCAGTATAACAATTAAAATGAAAGTTTGCTATGTTACATACCTCATCAGCTGGCTCTAACAATTGACTTAATCATAAAATTCCTAGGGATCTTGTTATTGCAGCATGTTGTCTGAATACTAAAGTCAGTGTCAAAACTGATTCATTTCATAAAATCTGTGATTTGCTAGTAAATCATTAAAAGGACCTGTAAGGTTCTGGTATTCCCCATGAGCACATGGGATAAACTAATGGATATAAGTCCACTCTCATGATGTGTGAGGGCTTGGAGGCAGGATCCCTGTATGGAAACTGAACACAGGTTCTTTGGCCATGGTTATTAGATATCACCTATTATGAGAGAGGCCAAGGCACAGATCTGCAAGTGGCTGAAAATGAAGATTTAATATCAGATTGACTGGACAAGTCTTGCTGGATTTTATGATAAAATAAAAATAATAATAAATTATAGTAATACATGTAATACATGTACATATAAAAATAAGGTAATACATGTAATACATTTATATATAAAAATAAATGTCCTTCTCAACTGGAATAGAGTGTTTGGACATAAATACAGGTAACTGTTTTAAATTATGCATTATCAATTCCCTGTCACCTTCCCTAAATTGTATGTATTAGCAATTCCCTATCACCTTGTTTTAATTGTCCTGTCTGCAGTTTATGATTCAATGAATTAAAAGCAATTCTAATAAAGTTAGAGTACAGTTCAACTTTTTAAAATTGTATTTGAGTCTTGGAAAAAGAAGAGGTACACGTATTTGTTTTCTTCTTGTTTTTTAGCTGTCTCTTGCATTGGACCTAAAATTGCAAGAGAGGCACTTCCCTTTGCGTGGTCTCTCTGAGCCAGCCAAAACCACGTAATGATGAAAACCTCACAAGAAAGCCTATTCTTGCAAAAAAAAAAACCACCAAAAAAAAAAAAAAAAACAACTAAAAAAATTGTGTGGTTGTCTGCAACGTTTTTCCTTAGCCTGTTATTTCAGGGAAGGGGTGGGTACAAGGATGTTTTTCTTTGGGTAATGTGTGGGTAGTGATTACTATTGCAAAAGCTTACAGCTGGACTGCTTAGCTGACAAAAACAGGGAGCATACATCTACATGAGGACAAAAAGGCAGGGGACCAACCCAAAACCTCTCTTATTTTCTTTTTTAAACAGTCAGGAACAATAGCCAGTGAGTCTGTCAGTGACTACACAGCCTGGGAAAAATGCTACATATACACATCTTAAATGCAGGAATTGTCACAGCCTCCAGCTACATTGGGATGAGGAACAGTCAGCACAGCTATGACTCTATTGCAGGACAAAAATAATAGTCAGAATACCTGAACTGTTCGATTTTCAATGTGTGAGTTTCTTTCAAGTGTAGAATTATCTCTGTCTGTAAAAAGTGACTAAACTCTTTCTTGAAATGTATTTTTCCAAATTTGCATGTGTGCGAAGGTTGCTGTTCTTATAAGGCACCGCTAATCGTCTTAATGGTTCTGTCAGTATCTAGCTGTCCAGTTGCAGGTGGCTCAGAAAAAACTGGTTTTTATAAAAATGCACTGAAATGGCTGTATTATTCAAATGAGTATTCCTGTAAAAAACACTTAGATCTTTATTGAGGAACACACTTTTAACCAGATAAAAGCTCCTCTAAGTATGTACAGTTCTGCTGTGCCTTTAGAAATGGAGACTGGAAGTACTGTTTAGACAGCTTTTGGAAGCCAGACCATGAGGATAAATCTTAAAAAATAAAACAGCTAGGCATGCAACAGCAAGCATAATTCCATCAAAACAATTGAATAAAGACTAGTTGTGAACTTTATAATTAGGGAATATTTAGGAAATTTAAGTTAACAAAACAGGACCACATGTGTAGGAATATTCTGCTGCTTTGGTTAGTGCTGTCTGCATTATCTCCTGACTTGAGAGATTGAATCATGGCCCCCATTGCTGTGGCAGCTAATAAACAGGTAGGCCTTGAACCCTTCAA
Source organism: Neopelma chrysocephalum (assembly GCF_003984885.1). Classification (NCBI taxonomy): domain Eukaryota; kingdom Metazoa; phylum Chordata; class Aves; order Passeriformes; family Pipridae; genus Neopelma; species Neopelma chrysocephalum. The sequence continues at coordinate 2,756,060 of NW_020897689.1, read as the reverse complement.
GTACTCCAACTTGTCAGGTTAGAAACCTGACAGATTTCCATCCAGAAACTCTGGCTTTTATGATACATTCCAACTCTACATGTATGGGTCCTTTCAATAGCCTATCCTAGTTTACTGGTTTTCAGTGTCTGGTATTGTACAGTTAGTTAGTTTGTTCCACGTTTGAAATGCTTAATTCCCTTACTTTTTGTATTCCTTTTAATTTAATTTACACCTGTTACTTCTTTGGGGAAAAATAAATGAAAACAACAGAAAAAGAAAACTAAAACACCTCTTGAACAGTGATTCCTCACTGTTCAAGTCATGGTATATCCTTAAAGAATCACTAGGGATATAGAGCTGGCAGCACTAAACACAGAGGAACCAAGAGTGCAAGGTAGTCTCAGACACAGTGAAATATGTACAGAAGACAAATGTAATTCCTGGAGGTAGCTGGTTATGTGATTGTCGTGAGAATGGGGAAAGAGGAAATAAGAGACAAGTGAAAAGACCAGAAAGGGTTGATTCATATAAGCATATAGAATTTTCTTACTAAACTTCTTAATTCCACAAGATTTGTGTTTCCCCTATAAAAAAATCTGTTTCTGCTAACGCTGTTGGCAGGGAAATAAATAAAAATTCAAATTGTTGAACCAGCCTTGAGCAAATTGGATTGGGTTGGAAGAGAAAATTTCATTCCCTTGTTTCAGCTCTGAATAAGTTTAAGCTGGCAAAACTGGAACAAAGGAATCTCAAACAATAAATTACCAGCCACAAGAATAATAGCATAGAATCATAGAAAAAATATGACTAGAAGGGACTTCAGTATATTATCTGGTCCAATCTCTTGCCTTAAGGCAGGATCAAAAGTACATATGTCACTCCTGACAGAAGTTTGGATAACATCCTGAAAATGGTCTACAGTGAAGCTTAGTGCCTCTCCAGAAAATCTGTCCAAAAGGCCTGCAATCCTTGCTGTTACGAGGGTTTTACTGGTACCTATAACATATTTCTTTTATTAGGACCTCAGCTTAAGACTTTTTGTTATTTAAATAGTATGATCATAGGCAATACATCTGAGACAATGTTAATACAGGTGATTTGGAAAAGAATGTGATATGCATCACTGAAAAATGGAATGGATTTTTTGTAGAAATTAAATTGTAATTATTCTTAAAAAGTTTTATAGTAATTCAGCATTAATTGCCCTAAGTCTTGCAGTGGTTTGTGATGGTTGGAAAATGTAAACGCAAAGAGTGGGAGAGATTATGCATACATTCTATGAGGTCAAGACTGGGTTGGTGTGGGAAGTGAATTCTGACTGTAGGATCCAACACTTACTAATAGTAAATGAAAAACTAATGTACAAGACTCCTGCTTTGAAACATACAAAAATGGCTGATTTCACAGACAGCATTAGTTTTTTGAGTTATTGATTCTAGAACTTATACAAAGCCTACTGATTGATTCAGAAGAAAAAGAACCTTGCAGTTCATCTTTAAATAAATTATTTCTTTATTTTATTCACTATAATGCTAGCTAGAAATGTGACCATTACTATTATAGCAAGAAATCTGTTCCATAAAAATTTCAGTGATTTGCATTCTAACTCTTTAAGTATATATGCTTCTATATAATATTTCTGAAATACTAATAAGAAATTTAAAGTGACTTTGACAGTCAACACAAGAATTATATTTTGCAAAAGTTTGCCCATAGTATACCACAGCAGGAAATATAAGCTTACTGTCTAGCTGTGCTGCACTGGAAATTTAAATAAAGAACTGATAAAGATATAATTAAAATCTGGCAATTTAAGTATATCTCATAAATTATTAAAATCTCACTCCTTCATATCTTGCTGTAATTATTCTGCTGTACTCCTCCAGCTCTTGCAATTACTCTTCACAGGGCCAGGCTGACACCTAAAGGGGCCATCTGCAAACCTCAGATAAGGGCCATGGCACACTCGAGCAGCTGTAGGGTGGGTGGGAGAGGGTAAGGCTGCAGCCTCTGGGCTCTGGGAATATCTTGGCATTCCTTGTGATATGTGGGAGAGCAGATGGATTTCTGTGTTTGGTTTTAATATATGGACCTATATCTTGATTGAAGTGAGCAGAATGAAACCTTCCAGAGAAACATGTTCCTCTGCAATAAATGTCCCAATCCTGGGCTAATTAAAAGTCCTGGACTTTTACTCATTTGTAAAAATTACTTGCTTACTTTGAGGCACAAATCAGAGGCTGTCTTCTATAAAGCTTTCTTATCTTAGGACTGAGCCCTATGGAAATTAAAGGTAGCTCCGCAGCCAGCAGAAGAGACATGCAGTTTTGTCAGTGTAACTGACAGTTTAGTTACTACATGAAGTGGCTCCTTTGTCTCATTTTTATCTAAAAAAATTTTTTTAGATAATTTTCTAATTGCCCCATTTATCCATGTGCTTGAACCATATGCAGGTGCACTGACCATAGGCGATCTGCGGAGTAGAGGATTGTAAAGACTTTTTGGAATATTTATTTGGATATTTAGTTAGACTACAAACATTTTGATTGAGATGGTGTTGTCAGGGCAACACGTGGGACTGTGACTGCCAGGAAGCCCAGGAGCACTGGGGGCTCCCTGTGGGGATGGCAGAGAAGGGACTGTCATCTCCTACCACCCTAGCCAGGAGCAGGGAGGCCAGGGAACCACTGGGGCAGCCCTATCCCTGTGTTTTGGGCACTTCCCTGGAGATGGGAGAGGACAAGGCAGGGATGGGATATAGTCCTGCAGATTGGCCTGGCTAAGAGGAGGGCTAGGCTGTGGGGAGCCAGAGACTGGCCCTGCAACAGTATTTCTGGGGCAGGAACAGATGGCCCTGGGGGGCTGGCATGGAATCCTGGGTCTCGAGGGGAAGGGGGAACCCATCGGACTAGGCAGAGGCAGACAAAGCTGTTGGTTGGGCCCTTGGGTCCTTAGCAGTAGGCTCTAGTTTTGTTACTTCAAATGTCATACTGGGAAAAAAGCTTGCCCTGTTGTCAGTTTTGTAAACACTCCTTAGGTTGGTCTTATTTTAATGTAAACAAGAAAATGTTCAAAATACATTGGAATGTTAGAACAGTGCATAACATCAAGAAATCCAGTGCTTTTCAGCTTCACATGTCACTTGTATTTCCTCAGAGCATGTGTCTCTCTCTAGGGAAGTTCTGCCTTAAACAGTATTAGTCAGTAATCCTCGCAATGCTCATGCTGAATTTTAAGTGTGTTGAGGTAAGTGTCTTGGTAAACGTGCACTAAACATCAAAGGGCTTGTGGAGTCAAAGTCTGATGTTGAACTTGGTGAAAGCATTCGCTCTATGAAGAGAGAATTGACAATTAATGCTAAGACCCTGCCTTGTGCTAGTCAACTACAGGAGATCATGGTGGGTCTATGACTCCTTTTCTTCACAGAGGTTCTGCTTCACTTTAGTAAGAGGAAGCATTCACACCTAGCAGGTGTGGGCACTGACTTTATCATGAATGCAGATGTTTTGGGTGAAGGAATGGTAATTCAGAGTTTAAGTTTTGAATTGGTCTTTGATAAAGCTTTTATTCCCTTACTATTTCTTAAACTAGAATGTGAAGTTACTGTCTTAACTTGAGAGAAGGAGTAACTATCCCTTACCTACTCATTGACATTGTGTCTGACAGAAGGGAATTTCAACAGCAGGATATTTGGAAAGAGCAGAATAAAATCACTTTCTTCTTTGGGAGCAAATACGAGCAGGGAGCAAAGATGTGTTTTGAGTGACTGAAGGCTAAATCTTCCTAACAATCTCTTTTGCTTCCTTTGAGAAGTGCTAGCGAGAGACAGTTGGTGTTTACTTCACATTTCATGAAGGTTGTGTACAAATGAAACTCTTTGGGCTATATTACAGACTTTATGTGGAAAAAAAAAAGCTTACTCATGTGATTGGACTAACTTATTTATCTTGCCTGTGTAAAATATATCCCTTCTAAGAAACGATTCCTGACTTAGTTGTGTACCCAAAACTCCTGAACATTTCCCAATCTAAGACATGAATCTTTTACTGTGGTATATTTTCCTGGTTACTTATAATTCTTGCTTGTAGCTCTTCCCCGAAATTTTGAAACATCCCTCTAGGTTGAATATTTTTTGTGACAGAATTAGTAATAAGAGAAATACACAGAATATATTTGAGTACATATGGATGTTTCTGTATGAAACAACTGATGAAGCAGCAAATATTTACTGGTGTTAAGAATCATGGGGAAGAGAAGTCAGACTAAAAATTTAAGGCCTAAATAATCTACTGTATTCAGTAATGACTGAGGGCTAAGCGCTCCCATGATTACATAATAAAAATATTAATGCTTTTACAAGGCGAAACGAACACTGTGAAAAAAATAAGCAATAAAAATATTAATAAATAAATAAAGCAAACAGAATCATAGGTCTGGGTCCTGGATTTTTTTAACTGTATGGAGCTGACCTTTGAGTTACATAAAACATTCCAGTAGATTACATGCATTCATTCCCATTTTTTCTCCTGGCATTATACATACAGAGTATTTGTTCAGTCAGTGTCTTATTTTACAGTTTCCTTCAACTGATAATGCTACTACCTTAAGTTTTCTTTGATGTATCTTCAGAAAAAGTTCTAAATTATTTAAAATACCAAACATCTGGAATTTAGAAACTAAAGCCATCCAGGAATTCTCTGTGTGTGCAGCTCATGATAACTTTGACCAAAATCTTGTCATCTCTTTTTGTTTTGTTTTCCAAGACATAGTTCAAGCTAAAAAAAAAAGCAAAGTCCCTCTATGGTTTATATTGAATATCCAGAGTTCAAATAGAAGTAGTATTCATATTAAGTCTTTCTGAAACAATGCATTAGCTATGCTGAAACCTTTCATGTCACCAAATATATACTACTACCAAAGTTTAAATGTAACCTGCTTAAACTTTCATCACTTCTGGTTTCAAATTTTCTGTTACATCTAAAAGTATTCAAATTCCACATAGCCTTTCTGGGTCTGACACGAAGTGCCAGAAGGGGAAGTAAAGTGAATCACCATGTCTAAGCAGAAGCTTTTCAGTTAAAGCAGTCACCTCGAACATATGAAGTCCAATTTTAATTTTGCATTCTGCCTAAGAGAACCTAAATCTTCACTTACCTTCTTGGGGAGTATCCAAGATACAAGGCATTTTCAGGGTAGGCTCTTTCCATTTCTTCTACAGCCTATTTCATTTGGCATGAAATTTTTAGATACTTACTGAAGAGGAGACTGGAGTATAAGCTTCACCCTTGCAAATACTTTTTTCACTTCAGTCTGGTTTAATGAATATTGAATGTTGTCGGTGTAGTGAGATAGTTTCAATAACAACAAGCAAAAGAGCACTGTGTGAGGCCATGCTGCGATCAGAGCACTCACTTGAAACTAAGAGCTGTGGGTGTAGGTACTCAGTCCTAGCAGGCAAGAAGAGATTACTTGCCGCAGGAAGCAGGTATTAGCCATAATAACAGTCTCTCCTCTTACTCTAGAAGTTTATGAGGAGGGTATGGCTTAAAGTTATCTTAACTGCCAAGCTCCAGAAGAAGATTTTTGTGCAGACAGACACAAGCAAAGGCAAATGCCTCTTCCCAGTCCATAATAAGGTACTTCTCTTCTAGGGAGGAGGAGACTTGGGCCTTGTCTTTTTATTTGGTGTTTCATACTATCTGATTTATGCATCTTTCCCATCAACAATCTGGCCTTTATGGATCACTGTCTTAAGATTTATCTTTGTGCATGTAAAAACAGCTGTGTTTATCCTGACTTGTTAGGATGTCTCCTTTGAAACTGCAGGACATAAGAAATTGCGATATTATATCACATTATTTTAAAATCCTATGTGACTGCAGTGCTCACACCTTTCATTCATATTTGCTCAGCCTGGGACAGACTCCAGCAGCTCAACACTCTAGTGTAATTTGGCTGACAAAAATAAATTGCAGGAGCTGTGTTCCAAGGGACGCTTCCTGCCAGGAAAGCCATTGCCACAGTTACGTGACAGCTGCACTTCTGTATTCTTTACAATTTCTGAGACAGTGGTCTCCAGAGAGAGCCACCTCACCATTACACACCTCAGGGGAATATCCTATCGTTCTTCTACTCCCAGAGCAGGCTCAAGTGTGTGTCTCTATGTATACCAACCACGTACAGCCCTGCAGCTTTCTGTGCACCTGCACTTCACTTTCAGGGCCTTCAGAGGCTGTCCATCAATACTCTCATTTAGGAGTTTGAATGGGGCATTTCAATTTCTGATGGGGAATGCAGAAAGAATTTTTGAAATGTCCCATATGTGCACATTTAATCTCTTATAAACTCAAATTTCACTGCAAGCAAATGTGGCGCATCTCTGAGTTGTGCATGGATGGCAAACGTGAGCTTGTTCTGTCCCTGATGATTTTTCTGGGTCATGTCCATGTGGCCACATTAGCATGGTTCTGACCCTGTTCTAACATGTCTTGCCTCTGTGAGCGGGTTTTACCTTTAATCCAGCAATACCTTGACCGCGACTCCATGGCTTTCATGGGGTTAAGGAAAAATCGGCTTAGCCCCACAAAATGCACTTGTAGTTTTAGGCCGATTTCCTTCCTATCTGATATGAAACAACTTCTCCTAGAAGAAGAGCCCCCCTGGACTCTTTTTCTTCCTCTTTTTGTGCAACCTACCCTGTTTAAACTGGCTTTGATCCTCCCCATGGGAGCTAGTTAAAACCGTTAGGGTTCCTTGCTGTGGCAAGTGTTTCTTAATGATGATAAAATGTGTAAACTCTTAGGCAATTATTAAGGTTCCCTCTTAATTTCTCTAGATGAATGAGAGAAGTAAAACAGGCTTATCCCAGATGTAAGTGGCATTTTGGGATAAAGATTAAAATAATTCAATTAATACAGAAATTTATGGTTTTAATTTGTTGCACATACAGAAGTGTCGCTTGTGTTATACAGTGTTCCATTTGTCCATCTTTCAGTGTCAGGTATATTGCACTGTCCAGGAGCAGAAATACGTGATGGTTTTACAGTGGCATCAATGCATGTGGACCAAGCTGTCTTTGTTCCAGTGAACCTCAAACCTGCTTTGAAATACTTTCTTCTATTTTATTAGCAGATAATTTATTTGAGCAGCAAGTGGCAAAAGAGTTGAAATATGCTAAAAGACACAAAAGCCTTTAGATAAGCCAAATCCTATATTCAATATTATTTTTATATTTAAGAATATCCTGTAAGTGAAACCACTTTTTAATAATTTTTGTCAACGTCTATCTGAAGTTAATTGTTCAATCAATTTCTTCTGCATATTTTCCGTTTCTTTTTCACTCATAAGTACTCCATGCACCTTTTATTTGTGATCTAATCAGCATTACCAAAGAATTTCTTCCTTGCACTAATTTTTCTTTATTCAAAAATGTGCTAAATTCTTAATGGGCAACTACAATTCAATCTCATCATGCTTTTCAACTTTCCTCCTTCCTGTCTATATAACTGCATGTAAGAGGAGGCAAGCACACATTTCCATATTCCAAACTCACCGTATTCTGAACTGAGTGGCAGAACCTGTTATATTATTCCTCCCAATACAGTCTATAAGTTGTCTAAAATGTCACTACATTGTGAGACATGGTAAAACTACAGTGTTAAAGATTTTCTGTTTTAGTCTTATTTCAATAATTCATTTTGAAATATATGCATGTATAGCAAACCAAATTGTAATATCATATATATGCATGTATCTATTTCTAGGTATGCAGTGCTTAAATTGCATGGATCACTATATAATACTGCATAGCTTAACCGTTGGATCTATATGATTTCCTTGGGGAATTCTGTCCTTAGAAGAAAGGATATTCTTTTTCATTGATAGTATAATTATTATTATATCCTAATGTCTTGCATTTATGTGTAACTGAAAAGCACATGGAAGATTTGGAATAGCCAGAATGAATACAAAACAGCAAACAAAATGAGTCAGCTAAGAGCATCCTATCTTGTATGACTGTACATTTACAAATTCAACCAGATGCTCTGAAGCTGACCAGATGTGCCGCTGCCTAACATATGAAATTAAATTTCATGTATACAAACATACAGTAATGCATAAATAAGTGATTGTAAATTTATCTTATTATTTGAATTATATAAAAGTAATTAAAATTAAATGCTGCATTTAAAAAGATACATGAAAAGATACATAATGCAATGGATGAAATTGCTTCACTAAAAATAACATTTCCTTAACAAAATTGTGCTTTTAGACAGAAAGAAATCCATACATTCAAAATTCAGAGTTTGGATTTATATAACCATGCATACATTTTGGAGGTACTAATCATTGTAGCAAATCAGAGTGACTGTGTATAGCTATTACACATATATTTCTACATATACATATATCTCTATAGTATAGAGATACTATGTAGAGTGGGAATGTTTTCCTTCGATGCTTTCCTGTACTTTTACACTTCCAGATTGATTGAGTCTGCTATTCTGTGTTGTTGTGGTCAGACACTAAAGCTGATTTTAGTCAGGAAAGTTCCAGAGTCAGTTACTTACCAAAATGGAAATTCAAGTATGCTATGTAAATCAAAATATTTTAGTCACATGCTCATTAGTTCCTTCAGTCATGTAAGGATTTTCCCCTCTGTCCCAGTTTCAGCTGGTATATAGTTAAGTTTCTTCCTAATAGCTGGTACAGTGCTGTGAGGCTTTTTTTAAATTTAGCTTGAGCACAATGTTGCTAACACACTGATGTTTTAGTTCTTGCTAAACAACAGTGTGTACTCTGAGTCAAGGAATTCTCAGTTTCCCATTCTCTGCCAGTGATCAGGTGCACAAGAAGCTGTGAAGGACACAGCTGTGAGCTGAAGAGGCCAGAGGGATGTTCCATACCATGATGTTCCATAGAACATCATGTTTGATATATAAACTGGGGGAAGTTGTCTGGGAGGCACTGACCACTGCTTGGGGACTGTCTGGGTATAGGTCAGTGTGTGTAGTAGAGCATCACTTGTCTTTCTCGAGTTCTATTCATCTTTCCCTTTGTTATCTCCCTTTAAAATGATAATAATACTAATAATCTTTTGTTGTTAGCGTTATATTTTACTTTATTTCAACTATTAAACCATTCGTTTCTCAACCCACAGTGTTTACTTCTTCCTGATTCTCCTCCTCATCCTATTGGAGGAAGGGCGGTGAGCAAGTAGCTGTGTGGTACTTAGTTGCCAGCTGGAATGAAACCATGACACTTTCTCCTTCAGTACGTATAGTAATAATTCCTCTCTAATTTTTTGGATTTGTACATGTTTTTGCTAATATTATTGCTCTTCATTACGGCATGTATCAAATTGCCCAGTACTAAAGATGGATATACTCTCTGCCATGTCCCTATTAGAAACATCTATGTATACAGGATCATGTCATTATTCATACTATGAGAGATTTGGTAAATATAGAACAGGAAGAGTATTTCTGAAAATTTAGGTAGTGATCTTATAGTATTTTCTCATTTTTTTATTATTGATGTTCATTCATTGGTTTGATTTAAAGCCCCTCCTCCTTGCACCTCAACTTGAAACATCTCCTTTTTTTTAATTTAAGTTTCTGTATGATATGCTTTTTTTGAGTTCTCTCTTTATGGTTCAGTCACCTGCTATCCCTTAAATTCTTTGAGGCATTTCTGATTTTGATAGGTCTTTTTGTGTAATTTTAAAGAAAATTTTCTGATTGTACATAAGTACACCAAATACATGAGGTAAAATTATAAAATTTTTCTTGGAAGCAATAACATCCAAAAGTATTTGAAGAATTCTCTCTTTCATTCTCAATAATAAAAAGATTGAACAAAAATAAGGTTGGTGGTTTTGGGGTTTTGTTTTTTTGTGGGTTGTTTTGTTTGTTTGTTTTTTGTTTGTTTTTGGGTTTTTTTAAAGAGGGAATTGTAGCAGCACAGATCGGATTCAAGAAATAACACCTTACCATCAAAGATCACAATCATATATGGACGTACAATCATATATGCAACATCCAGTACAAAGATTCCAGGCTCTTACAGGGCCTGTTTTATTGTCAAAACAAAATAATATATTTTGCAATATTTTTTTTTCAAAATTAGAGGATTGAGAATTCCGTAGATTTGTGTATCCCAAAAGCTAAGAGTTCTAAAATGTCTGTTTTGGTTTTTTTAAATTACTGGAAGGAGATAATCTCCTAAATATTGAAATATAAAGGGGATTGGATAGGTGGATTGAGTGGTCAATAAAATCCTAGCCTTTTTGCAGTGTTTTCCTATGCAATATGCAGTAATTTCTGTAACAGTCTTTAAACCAATTTTATTTCCTTTTAATAATAATCAAGAAACATTTGAAAGTACTTCCCAATAGCACTTTTTTAGCAAGTAACAGATACAACAGAATATGATAGAACCTTGATACACTTTGATGAGTCATTAGAATATCCTGAAAATACTGCATTGGGATTTTTGATGATACATTATGGCATAAAGATATTATTGTGAAGATTCTCTGTATGATATATTGTAATAATCCCCAGAGCTGTTGCAGTATATTTGTGAGTCCAGAGCATTATGAAGCTTCTGTTAAACAGCATTAAGTCACAAGTTTGACTTTGGGTATCTTTCTTAGTACTTGCCAAACATATGTCACTTTTGATGTAGACTTCCAGTGCATATTAACACATACAGTGGCACATGATATATACCCACTCACAGGATTTATTTCAGCAGTCTAATCATGGAGTTAGAAGCTATTAATTCTAAGGCAGGAGGAAGAATCATGCTCTGAAATAAACCAAGCTGAGAAGGTATTCTTTAGATTAGATGGCCAGAAACTGCCTGTCTCAATCTCATGAAATTGTACTTTATTTTGAATGACTCAACTGCTGACTCTACCATTAGATGAGAAAAGAAAGAATGAATTATAACAACTTTGTGAACTATATCTCTTGACAGTTTGAAGATTATGCTGTTTTAAAGAGATAAAAATATTTTACTGTAGTTCACACAGTTAATAAGTTGAGAGCTGAGTGTTTGCTGAGTGAAGGTAGTTCAGGAATTTGATTCAACTGGAAATTAACAGTGGGGGATCAAAAAAGTTAGTTTTGGGATAGATCTGTTCACTGAACCTTTTGAGCACCATAAAAGGCATGAGAACTGATGTAAAGCAATCTTGATTTAATCTCCTCTAGATGTAAATCTTAAAAGTATCTCTTTGCCCAGTCCAAAGAGCTGGGATTTTTTGTATGAACTCAGGACCCCCAAGCTGTGATAATTCAACCTTTGGATCATTACTGAGTCACACTGTTCTCTGGAGGTAGGCAAATGAAACAACCTAATTCTTGCAGTGAACTGGTTAGACCACCAGATGTACTGTTCTCTCCTCTCTTGGTATCTGTCTGGGCTTGCCTTTATAGTGTAGGATAACTGTGGGGGAACACTTTTCTTCATTAACTGAAGCACATTTTTTCTATAGCAGAAGAGATTCAGGTGGAACATCAGTGCAGACATTAATTTAAAAAGCGGAATAAAATCAGTGGCTCTATTGTTTTACAGTCTATGGCATCTGTATACTGTTCTTATTATGAACAGGTAACACAAGCTCAGTCTCATTATTTGAACTCTAGTCAGCTCAAAATACATATATTTTCAATGTTCTCTAGAATGTGCAAACATAAGTACAGTTCATTCAGATGTTCATGCAATAGTGATGGCCACTGTAATATCTTCGCAAAGTTATAAAGTGCCTAAGGTAAATGCAAAACCACTTTCCATTTCACTTAGGATCTAAAGCTGAAAAAGATATTCAACTCATAAGTTTCAGTTACAAAAAATTTATTTAAAAAATCATCCTGAAGTGTATAGGGAACTTGCTCAGGAAGTTAGCACCTGGGTGTGATAGATATATAAATAGGGTACCTTGCAAAAGAGCAATTTAGACATTAAGGATATTAGTACTCAAAGTGAAATTATTTAGCTGAGCTCTCTAATACTTGATCCAACAGTGGATAAAAGTAGCCTAGTGTGTCCCTACTAGTTCACTTTGTAATATCTCAGTCTATAATTTGTGAAAGAATCTCTCAATGCATTTAAACTTTAACATTGTTCTAACCACTGCCTGTTTATAAATTGTATCCCTGAATTGTGACAGAGACCTTTCAGGTGTTAGTATTAAAAAATCAAAAAGGTTTATATTTGTTTTTAAACTAAATACATTTGTTCAGGCTAAATGCAAATAAAATTCAAAACAAGGTTTTAGTTTTAGTAGGTTGGTTCTCATTCTGGTTTTATACTTTCATTTACTTCAATGTGATATCAGTAAGGGGTCTGTTTACTGCTGCTTTAACCTTTTCATATTTATGACAAATGAAAGCTGGAGTGTAATTTACCTGAGTGAATTATTGTTTTATAACAAGCAACATGCTGAAATAAAGACATTTTGAACCAGTATTTCGAAAACCAAAGTCTGAGATCTATTAAAAATTAATTACTGCTTCATTTTCACTACTTGAATATTAATATGTGTGTGTATTTTTTTTTCTTTTGAAATGTAAAGACAAATATCACACTACAAAGAAAGAATTATATTGACTATTTATGTATAGTTAAGGCAAATAGGTTTAATTTTGAATAAAAGGGATTCAGAGGCATGGGCTCTTAAAATATTCGAAAAATATTATTTCAGTACTTGTGGCTTCTGTGTTCTAGGATAGGATGAAAGTCAAGATAGTCAGCTAGAAGGAAATGACAGTAATCAAAATGTTAGAAATAATTAGAAAGATTAAAGGTCTGATGGAAGTTGAGTAAAGAAACTGCCGATTTTTGAAATGTCACACGATTTGGGTGTGTACTCCACATGAGTTTCAGATATCAGTAGCCTCTTCATCCTTCTGTATGAGCTTAAATCATAGGAAAAGGGTTTATACAAAGAATAAGAAAGAAGAAAAAGTTTGAAAGTTTTGATCTGATTTCTCTTTCACCTTCAGTTTATATCTGAAGAGCGATAGGGAAATCAGGACTTTAACTCCAAGTAGACTTAGATATAAATAATTAATTTTTTCCTTGTATGATTGGAGCCTCAAAAGAAACATTGAAAAGACATGTCGTAGTCAGGTTGATGTCCAAAAAGGAGAAAAAGGATGCAAGCAAAATTATTTGGAAAAGGTTAGGCAAGAAGGAAAATCTTAAAAAAAGAGTGTCCAAGACTAGAAAGTTATTTAACTTAAAAAAAAAAAAATGTTTCTGCCTTAGGTGGATAAAAAGTGCAGTGTTGTAGTTGGAAATTTTTGATAGGATTAAAAAAGTTTCAGAATTTTTTTTCTTCCTCCTCACAAGAATGTCCTAGCTGTACAAACAAGACATCTGGCATGGTTCTTAGGTATACCAAATTACACAAAATGGCTATGACACGTGTACCTATGTGTGTTTAAAATACATAAACTACTACTGTCTATCTTTCTAACTGTAATCTATAGCTGGAGTTCTTTCTGTTTTTTCTGTTGTAAATGAAAGAAACAAAGAAAAATCATGATATGAAGATTGTTGTCTTACAGTTTTATCTTGCACTGTGTGGTTTAGCTGCCTCAGAGCACCTGCCTTCCCCCTATAATTTCTTCTGGAGTAAACTGGGGCTTTTTACCAGGTCTCACATGCTTTGTGGAGTATAGTACCTTGTCTGACAACTTGACTTCAGGTTTCTTCCCGGTATTGAGGAAATGTAGCTTGAATCAATTGTATACCTGCTGTGATGTTTGTCTTGGGCTATGCTGGACAGCTGTGGGAGATTGGAATGAAAAAGATCCTTTATTGATTTTCATCTTCATTCGAGTGCAGGCATAGGACAATTTGTTTTAACATTTCTTACTGCTCTGTAGGAACACACAGTATATGTCATGATGTATTTAATTCATTTACACCACAAGAAGTCTCACTGCATTGATTAGTGCATTCAGCTAAGACTTCAGTATTCCTTTTTCAGCAGTTTGCAGCATATAAAAGGCATTATCATGAGATAAAGATGTATATAGACATTGAATTTTGACAAAGGAAATGGACAGTCTTTCTTTTTCACACTTTTACAGAGATTCTGAAGCTAATCGGGTTGAACTGAAGCTACAAGACAAGAATTTGTTGAGAGGGAAATGGTCAGGACAAGAAGGATTATTTAAATAGGAAATATGGATAGTGATTAAATACTCGGGTGCCTGCTTACAGACTAGTTAATCACAAGATGTGTGGTTTCATGAGGGAAAAACCTCTTCCCTTTATTTCTTGTACTGTCCTAACCTCCAAATGTCACCCAAAATTCATATGTACACTTGTTTTATATGTTGCCTGTAGGAGCTGAGGAAAAAAACTCCAGAGCAATTTAATTGAGGATGAGATAAGAAAAGGGTTTAATTCCATTACAAGATGCACGCCGGCCATGCACAGGTGTTATAATTTATAATAGTGTCTGTCCACTCCCAAGCATTTCCACCCCGCAGCTTTTGCCCTGGTCCAGCCCTGGCCCATCCCCTGGGAATTGGGTCTGGGATGCATTTTGGGACCACCTCTTCATCGTCTTCATCTTCTTCAGAACACAAAGGGTACACGGTCACCCAGTTCTTGACTGTACTCTTGCAGTTCAGGCCAGGATTAGATGTCCTCAAACAGAAGAGGCCTGCCTTGACAAGAGACTAAACATTTTCTACTGGAATTCAGGGGTAGGTTTGATATGGGGAACATAGAATGGGGTGATGAGGTAGGGGAATGTGTAAACTACTGTGCTAAAGGGTGAGGGGTATAATATAGCTACTCCTAAAATCTACTTCTACTATAATTACTTATAAAGCTTATAAAAGTTAGAAAAATCAGAAAACTAAAAGGGTCTTAAGGCATCATATGATTAATGTTCTTTGAGCGTTACAAAATCCTAATAAGCCTTTGTGGACCCTGATGTTTATTCCTCAGTAAAACATACAATCAGCTTTTATGAGCCTTGTTTACAAGCTAACATATAGAGCTTTTTTCTTACAACCAGAAGTTCAAATGTATGAATCAAACAGATGTAATTATGTGTTTTTTGCACTATGAGATATAAACATTTTAAAGTATGGTTAGAGTACAAGAAATTAAAGACTAACCACTGATTTTAAGAATTGTTTGGGGGACATAGAAGGCAGTACATCATGTATAGTTACACTTATTTGCTACAAGTAGTCCCGACTGTTAACTCTAAACAACAGTGAAAACAAAACAGTGATATAAAGGAAAAAAAATTATACAATCATTTTGGCTAAAAGTTATTCAAAGCAATTTGAAGAGTACAAAACTGGCATTCAGAACCTTTAACTGAAAATACTAACATAATAATAGCACTTATAAGCTTAGAGTATCTCATACTTCATTTGTTAGTTTCTGTGCTAAAGCAATAGATATGCTGATAGCCAAGAAAGTATTGACACAGACATCTAAAAACTCATCTATTTTAGCATTTTACATTCATGGAAGATGACAATATGATAGCAAAAGTGGTAAGCTGGTAAGACAAATTAAAACAAAAGGAAAATTTAAAACTCAAATTTCAAAAATATATCAATTGCTACCCTACAGAGGGATGTTATCAGTATTTCACTTTGTACTGTCACTTTCATTTGTGGCTAAATTTGTGATCTTTTATAAAGTTTTTTCCCAATAAGACACAAAATGCATTTAGAATAACCACAAAGTGTGTTATCTAGGAAAGTATGTCTTAGTCTTCAATTCTAGGACTTAGGATATGTTGCTACCCCCCTTTGTCACTTTCTGTGTAATCCTAGCAGTGCTGTTTACTGATTGCCTGAAAATCGTTGAAAGTAATGGATAACTAAACTGCAAACATCTTGTATTTGTAAGTCTATGATGATTTACAACTACAAATGGACAACTTAAACTTCTTTAATCTGTATGAAACTTTGTTGTAATCAGGTCCAATGCAATGGTAATATGATGAGGGTGAGTATCTAGTCAGAGCCTACAGTAACAAAGTACAGCTGAACTAGTTCAGTCTGTGTTGGTTATCATAAATTATGTGTCATTCTGGAAATGTACATTTACATCTCTGGGGTTTCTGCCTAAGTATATATGGCTGCTTAGCAGGTATAATCCAGTGTCATTCATATATATGTTGCCTGCTATTGTAAAATTAGGCTTGGTGTTGTAAGTCTTATATAGGACTATCTCTCAGACTTATAACTATCTATTAGATATACCTGTTTTATTGACAAGGGTGTCAAAGTTAGGAAGTAGAAAATACAAATGGAGGACACAAAGAGAAGGAATGACAATGTGTTTCACCACACAAGCATGTGTAATTTGAAAAAACTTTGAAGACTTTACTTTTAATGAAATAGTCAGCTGTAGTAATCGATTAAGCAGTCTGTAAACACACAAAAGTTCTTGCTTTGATAACTCTTTTCAGGTCTGCAGACATTTTGCAGCTTGCAAGTTCCCAATCTTCAAATAATTAAGAATTCATATCTGAGTCTATGTTGGATCAGCAATTTATTAGTAATTGGTTTACATGTAGTATATAGAAAAAGTACAGTATATGTTACTCTGCACAACTCTGAAAATGTGTTCTTACATAAATTTTTTTTCAGACACATTTCTTTTACTGAGTTTTATAAAACAACAATTTTACAACCTCATTTTTCCCATTAACAAGTTAATCCACTGTTGCATGCCAGAAATCTTATTAATATTCCATTGTCTTATTATTAGCTTTTCAGCTGCTAAAACATCTCTATTTGCTTTCTGGTAGCTCAAAGCATCTCATCAATATGGTCCCTAAGCCAACCAGAGAGCAGAAAGTCAATAATGCTTATTTCCTTGTAGCACCAATTTGAAAATCCCACCAATGTCAATCAGAGAATCTAACATAAAATAATTGTTGGAATTTAGTCTTGTTACAGGATCAACAACTGTGTTTCACCTCAACATTTATGTTTTATATTTTGCTATTTATCTAGTAGCAGATTACCATATCTGTGACAATAGAAGTGATTTCACTGATGTCATGTCTGAAGATGTATAATTTGCAAACCTGTACACCCCCATGTGTGAATCTCACAGAAGATAAAGCAAAAGAAGAAAATAAATTTATCCAAAGAAGTCAAAAGGCAAATCAAGATGGGGTACAAGAATTACTGTCTCTGCTATGTTGTATAGAGTAAATGTTAGTTGTAATATCCCATGAGACTAAGAAAATAATCTAGATTTACACAAATGTTCTTGATATTTATTTTACTTTGATAACACTGGAAGTCTTATTCAACAATAAAAATAATTAAAAAAAAATAAAAATAAAAAAGACTTAATGGGGCTTGTTACACTTGCTATATAACAAGAGAAATGTCACTACCTACGTCAAACTTACGTGTTTCAAGAGTAGAACTCTGCTGTCATATTTAAAAATGCTCCAAAATTTTTCATTGATTTTCTTTTGGAAATATATATTGCTAGACTGCTGGAGGTGCTTTCATGCCAAACCTAGTAGATGAAACTCTTCTGGCCTTTAAAATCTATGCACCAGTGAAAGGCTTTGAGGCAAAAGAACTCTAAAGTTTTTGCAATTCCAGTAGATATTGAAAAATTAAAAAAGACTAAAACTCCAAATAAAGTGAATGGAAAGGTTGTTATAGGGCTTGATTTATTCCTGCAGCATATGAACTTCCATTTTTTTTAGTCCTTTGAGGGTTTTTGCTTTTATTTTATGCACCATCATGGGTATAATGGATTACAGTTTACTTTTACCAATTATCTAATCAGTTCTACTCATCTTTCTGTTACCTTTTATATCCGCTTTAATAAGTGTTGGCTTGGAGAAATCGCCAGGAGTAAACCATTGCTTTTATTAACATTCTTAATATAATAATAGAAAATTTCAGTTGCAGTCTTCTTCACACTTCTATCATGTGATAAATCAATTGAAAGAAAGAAGTTAAACATTACCAAATTGTCCTGCACCTATGGGAATAAACCAGAAAGTTTACATCATATTTTTTTCATGTCAGTCACAGAAATGTACTGTAATATATCACTTCTGGATGTATTTGGATATTTCCTGTTAATCTACACTCCAAGGAAACTACTCTGCTTTATGTTGGAGAACTTGATATCTTTTTGTCACGTTTTGCTGCCTTTTTCTGAAGCTTATGGAATGGAAAAATCTTCTATCAATTGCTTAAATCCAAAGGTCCAAGCACAGATATTTTAATATTTGATTTTATTTAGAAAAAGGATTCAAGTGTCCATAAGACTACTTAATTTAAAAACACAACATTAATTTTCAGGTACCATCATCATACTATTATTTGTCAGTGTAAGTTAGCATCAGCAAACCAAGGAACTCAGAACTTGCAACCAGGAAAAACCTTACTGTTTTGTTCTCAATGTCAAAGGAAATGTATGTTTCCCTGGAGCATGGAAACAATTATGTCATACATATACATGTGTATATATACATATTTTTATACCTGCCAATATGTGTACATATATATATAATATGTGAAAATTATATGCATATATTATATGCATATAATATACATGTATGGTTATATATGTATTTATAAAATGAGTGTGCATGCTTTTTCCTTTATTATTAGCATTAAAAGCTTGTTTGCTATGAATCTTGTTTGCCTGCATTCTGCTTTCCAAGATGAAAATTTTTGCCTCCAAGAGTAGGCCTTTGTTACTAATTGTATTTGAAAGAGTTAGCTACTGAGCTCAGAACAGGGGAGAGACAAGAGGGAAAGGATATGGGGGGGTGGGAAGGAGTTTGCTTTTCTTTGACTCAATCAAAATCTGATAGCCATTTTTCCTTGCTTTTACCTACCAAAAGACAATGAGAATCAGAATTAGTCCTTCCTGATTTAGACTGAATTGTATTCAAGGAGGGCATGCGTTACAGAGGTTGGAGAACTTCGCAGGTGAAGTCCTCCTAATCATCTCCCCTAAAGTGCCTTTGTTGATCTCAGTTGTGATACACCTGGCTTAGAAAATGACAAAATCAGGTTGATTACCCTAAGCAATGTAGAGTTTTTAAAACAACACCAACATTTTCAGCCTCACGTAGATGCCTACTTACTAGTTCAAATCTTGAAATGCAGACGTGGAATATATTTCTACTTACTTTGCCAAGCAAGTCTTTCCTTGTATGCTGCATTCCCATTATGAACTGTTCAAAGTTGTGGATGAAATACTCTGAGAGGTAGACTTGCACGGCAAATCCATATAATTTTTTTTTTCTGGAGAAGAAAACAAGTTTTGAGGGACAAAGCTCTGGAGCTTCGCTTCAGTGATAAAAAAAAAATCGTTTTAATAAAAATGTATTTAGATAAAATTGTAAAGGCTACTTGACTATGAAAAGTGTTTCAAAGCCTCAGACACTGAAATTTAAATGGAACAGTGATTTATTTACAAACAAGGCTGTGCTATTTTTGCATCCTCCTCATGTGGATAAGATTTGAGTAATATAACTCACATTGAATACATGACAAAAGAAACATTCAAAGTTGTTTTAGGGTTTGCTGCATTAGCATAACTATGTTTTGCCAATCATATTAAAAATGCTAACATCTTCAAAACAATGCATCCAGCTTTCTACCAATTTTCCACTTATATCCAATTAGCCAGAAGCAGTGTTTTGCACTGCAATGTTTATTTAAAAAGTTCATGAAAATACATTAATTTTACTGCATAAGCTGGAATTTGAGTATCTTGCTTTCAATGAAAAAGCCTTTCTAACATTAAAAATAGATTATTCTAAGGTGATGTTCCCACTGTTTTCTAGAGAAATTGTCAGTCTTGAAAGAAAAGATGTTGTATATAAAATAAAGCAGTTTGTTTGGCTTTATTTCAAAAAGATTGAAGTTGTATATAACATCTAGGAACAAGTAGGAAATCTGTTGTTCACTCAGTATTTTATACTGAGTGCAGTGCTATTCAGTATTTTGTTTTCAAGGCAAAACATATTTTCTCACAGGTTTCTTTACAATTACATTTCATCAATTTACCAATGCCCTCTTAAGAGTTTTTAGTAATATCCAATTTGTTCATGTTTGGACTGGTTGGAAATAGCCATCTCATTTAGAGACAGCTTAATCTCTAGAGTCAGATCGGTACCCCAAGAGACCTTTGTATAACTAAAGCACAAATATAAGCATTGCACTGTTCTTTAATTCCATACCGTATTGCTATGTACACAACTCACATTCATAGTAAATACCACTTTTGTGGTGTTTTGGTTTTAAGTAAAAATGTCGCATATTTGTAATTCAATTGTGGTATCATATTTATAAATCAATTGTGGTGTGATGATAAGAGAGACAGTTTTCTGAAAGGACATTATAGAAACTGCCACTGAAAGCACCGTATTTTAAGAGAGTGGAAAGAGGTATTATTAATAGTATGCTAATTTATGAGAGGGTAATAAAAACATTATGTGTATTATTCACATAATAACTCACCATGATATCTTCCTGGAAAGGCTTAACCATAGAAATCCTTGCTCAGGCGACACTGAAGGGTAGGCTTTTAGCAGATGGTTATTAAAAATAATTTCAAATAATAGTTTCAAATAATTACTTTATATTTTCTGCATGGAGAACACCGAAGAAGACTACAATGTAGTCCATGGTTACAACAGTATCTGTTTGAAATTTTTTTTTAACGTTGCAGAACAGCTGAACATAAGCTCCTTATCCTATTTGAAGTGATTCCTATTTTGATAGTTGGGATACCTTTAGAATTCTAGGGTGCGTTATTTCTCAAAAAAGGTACCTGAGGAACAAACCATTGGTGAGGGAAAGACAGAGCTCAAAGGTGACTCCCTCACTGGGGAGGTCCCAGATGATTGGAAGTTGGCGAATGTCACGCCCATCCACAAAAAGGGCTGCAAGGAGGACTCAGGAAATTACAGGCCTCTCAGCCTGACCTCAGTGCCTGGAAAGGTTATGGAGCAGATCATCCTAAGTGCAATCACACAACTCCTACAGAATAGACAAGGGATCAGACCCAGCCAGCATGGGTTTAGGAAGGGCAGGTCCTGTCTGACCAACCTGATCTCCTTTAATGATCAGGTGACCTGCCTGGTGGATGAGGGGAAGGCTGTGGATGTGGTCTACGTGGTCTTCAGCAAAGCCTTTGACACTGTCTCCCACAGCGTACTCCTGAAAAAGCTGGTAGCCCACGGCTTGGACAGGGGCACTCTGTGCTGGGTTAGGAACTGGCTGGAGGGCCAGGCCCAGAGAGTGGTGGTGAACGGTGCTGCATCCAATTGGCGGCCAGTCACTAGCGGTGACCCCAGGGATCAGGGTTGAGTCCAGTTCTGTTTAATATCTTTATTGACCATCTGGACGAGGGGATTGAGTGTACTATTAGCAAATTTGCAGATGACACTAAGTTGGGGGGGGAGTGTCGATCAGATGGAAGGCAGGAGGGCTCCTCAGAGGGCCCTGGACAAGCTGGAGAGATGGTCCGATTCTAACAGGATGAGGTTCAACAAGGTCAAGTGCCAGATCCTGCACTTTGGCCACAACAACCCCCTGCAGCACTACAGGCTGGGGACAGTGCCTGGAGAGCAGCCAGGCAGAAAGAGACCTGGGAGTTTGGATTGACAGGAAGCTGAACATGAGCCAGCAGTGTACCCAGGTGGCCAAGAAGGCCAATGGTATCCTGGCCTGGATCAGGAACAGTGTGGCAGCAGGTCCAGGGAAGTGATTTTTCCCCTGTACTCAGTGCTGGTGAGGCCACATCTGGAGTACTGTGTTCTTCAGTTCTGGGCCCCTCAGTTCAGGAAGGATATTGAGGTGCTGGAGCAGGTCCAGAGAAGAGCAACGAGGCTGGTGAAGGGACTGGAGCACAAGTCCTATGAGGAGAGGCTGAGGGATCTGGGGTTGTTTAGCCTGAGAAGAGGAGGCTCAGGGGAGACCCCATCACTTTCTACAACTACCTGAAAGGATGTTGTAGCCGGGTGAGCGTCAGTCTCTTCTCCCAGGCAACCAGCAGTAGAAAAAGAGGGTACGATCTTAAGCTGTGCCAGGGGAGGTTTAGGTTGGGCATTAGGAAGAAATTCTTTACAGACATTGGACTGGGCTGCCCAGGGAGGTGGTGGATTCACTGTCCCTGGAGGTTTTTAAGATGAGACTGGATGTGGCACTTAGTGCCATGGTCTAGTAACCATGACAGTGTTGGATCACGGGTTGGACTTGATGATCTCGGAGGTCTTTTCCAACTTGATTGATTCTATGATTTTATGATAAACTCTTCACCACTTTTGTGCCTGGTCTCTCTGATGAATAGTAATCACTGTAGAACTTTCTCCTGGCTTGGGATTTGTTTCACCTTTTGTCAAAGTAAAAAGACAAATAAGCCTGTTTACACTGATTAACAATTAAAAAAGCTGTGGAGAAAAAACATCAAACACCACTTATTTCTCTTACAACAGGAACCACTCTCATTGCCCAATTCTAGAATTAATAAATTACTATAACATGTCTTTTTCAATTTCTATCTTCATATTCCCATGGAATTGCAAGATTATTTTTTTTTCTTGAGTCTTAAGAAGGGTTGAGTTTCTTACCATTTTTTGAAAACCTGCAGTCTGTTGGTCCAACCTGTCTGTCCTGCATCAGGCTGTGTTCTGCCCATTGCAGTTTATGGGATTTTGCACAATTGTGTCCAATAGCCTTTTTATCCCAGTTTGTGCACTATCATGTAACTGACAATGAAAATTAAAACCTTCAAGATTTCAACAGTAAAGAGCTGTTTTGTTTTAAAATATGCAATAGTAATTTTTTAAAAATACACATATCTCAAAAAGGCAGTGTGAATTCTGTCAAAAATTCTTCCAAAATAATGACCTTTAAATAATCTACCAGACCACAGTCAATCTCCTCTGTTGACAAGGCCTTGAGGGCTTTTCTTGATAGGATTCTACTTCAAAGCAGGCAGCCTGAGTTGCACATAAAGAGAGCTTGCAGTCTTTTAGCTTACAGTGGAATTTGGCTTTAAATTGTTCAGCTCTGTATTGAACTTTTACTAAATTTCTGCTCTAGTTACTTCAAGCGTAGCAGTCATCACATCAGAGGTACCATATGAACAACATTGTAGGCAGTTATCACAGAACAGCAGTTAATAAGATACTGTGCCAATCAAACAGGTGTCAGTATTGGAAATATAAATTAGCCAAAACAAGCAGTCTAAAAATTTGGTTTTGTATAAAAAAGGAAGACGTAGGAAAAGGGGGAGAAGCAGAAGTACTTATATCATGCAACATCTTCTGAGGTGTCAGGAAGGATCTACACCATGTTATTTCTTTGGTTGAATCCAGGTATATTTTAAACATAAATTAACATAGTTTCTGAAAAGAACTTGGGTTAATTTACGTACATGTTGAATTTAGAAAATCCCTCTCAGCTCTGCTCAAACCTGCTTGTAAGAACTAAAATTTTTGCATTTTTGAGGATGCAGAAGAAGCCTGGAGCTGAAGCAACCCCTTCCACAAGCCATAAGCCAGGGCTCCCTACCAAAAATCTGCATATAAAAGCAGCAATTTTCCAAAAGCCAGTCAGATTGGTTACGGCTTAAGTATACACTGTGTTCAGAAAAGTGGCTCCTTTTGTTATGCTGAGGCCATATAGTCATTCTGTGTAAACATAGAAAACATAGTAGCTGGAAGAGTGAGCCTTTCTTTCTTCACTCTGTTGCCGGAGAGCTAGCCAAGTCATTAAATCTGTGGAATGGCTAAATTTTAGAGAATAATGTTTGAAATAAACTAGAAAAAAATAATTCAATTATTTAATGTCAATAAAACAGATCTTGCTGTAAGAACCCTACAATTTTTGAAGACAAAATTACTGAATCAAAATTTCTCTTTAGAGGAGCATCTTGAGATAAATATTTGATGATATTCTCTTTGGAGAAACCTTCTAGCTGCCACCCTGACCTACATTTAAAATGCGTGGGCAATCTTAGTGCTGCTGGGGACTAATGTAGAGGAAAGATTATGCAATGTGAATTGTCAAATTGAGCCAAGGGTACATTCTCATTCACATATAGATTTATACTCAAGTGGCAATAATTTAATATAATGATATTAATATGGTATTAAAACTATTAAATGAATATAATATTTAATAACACTATTAAATGAATCTATAATAATAAATATAATTATATAGTATTTCCACTTAGCTTTTTTAAATGTCTGTATATCTCTTACAAGATTAAGGTAGTATAGATGCTTTCTCTGGATCCTACATTTGTTGTTTAGATGTTACTCAGCTTAATACATGCTATCTTGCTGTTTTACTTGGTCGCATATCTGACAAACTATTACAAAACACAGGAAGTCTCCTGATTTCAATGAAATGGGATCCCAGTTACAAAAGCCCTAGATAATTAGGGGGTACTATTCATCATTCTGCACTGTAGTATTCACTGATGTGACCACTGATCTCTAACAACTACTAAAGGAAATGAGAAATAAAAGAAACAAGCACCTTTTGCTAATAAAAATGGAAGTCTGACTGGTCCATCCAGATGGACTTCCTACATTAATTATGGAGGGTTTTTTAAAAAGGTTGCTCTTATTTTCTTTAAATAATTTTTTAACTATTTATAATATTCACTACTGGTATTTGTGGAGAAAAAAAGACAGGGACGTTTTCAACCTCAGCTGCTGAGTTTCAGCATTTATTGTTCAGTAAGAGGTGCTGTTCAACCTGCCATGGGGGAGAAACTAATGTATCTCTGCGATATTAATAAACTATTCTAGAATTTTTTCAAGTACTTCTAGAAAGAATAAAGTCAGACCTTACTAAGTCACTCACATCTCCCCCAGATCTAAAGCTTTCTCTTTTATTCAAAGGAAGGAATCTTTTGTGCATCTATACTCTGGGAAGCAGTTTAAGTGATAGAAAACTACCTCATGAAAAATGATGCAATTCAGACATTGACACATGAGTCTTAAACATTTTTGGTCCTCTGTTTTATGACTAACAGGAAAGGACTTGGATTTTTTTTTCAAATCAAAAATGCTACATTGTTAAAAAGGATTCATTCCTGTTTGTATCCCCATCCCAGTCATCTCTGTACTACTTCAAGATGTTGTCTAAACTAACTGGGGAAAAGATGAGAAGGGCAACATCTTTTCTCATGAGAGTTATTGCAAAATTTTATGCCAGGAATATAATGAGGAAATCTTTTACACAGGAGTGTAAATAAAAAGAAGTGAATACTGTTCCTTACATTCTTCCAAGAAGGCTGAAATCTCTCTACCAAACCTTCCCAGAGTCAGCAGGGTGAGGAAACCCCATTCACCTCCACCTTTTTCACTCTATATGACACTTGCATGTCATACCATAGATGATTTACTAATGAATGCTTTTGGAAGGCACAGTCTTGGGAAGTTATGCTATATCTTTTCACTTCTAAGAGACAGCAGGTGCTCTGGGCAGTATCACTCATATTCAACCTCTCATCACCTCCCTTTAGCCCCTATATCCAAAAATAATATCTTCAGATGTCAGCATTTCAGATATAGACATTTTAAAGTTGTGTGATGAACAGAAGCGAATGGAGTTTTTTCCAGATCCATAGATCTATTTTGAGGAAGAGGCAAATGTGGGAGGAAAGAGAGGGCTATTACTGTGCTAACACCTTTTCCGTTGGAATATTCAGCTTCCTCTTGCTGAAAACTATATGCATGACAGGTTTTTGGGGAAAGAGACTGTACATTTCCTTGCCTTCCACTTACATAGGGAACATTCTGTCAGATGATAGAGAAAAAGACATATTTACTCAGTGGTAATGTAAAATCCAGCCACATGTCAGACTTTTTGAAGAGTATGTTATTGTATTTTTTTCTTTTACACCAGGAACAAAATTACTGGCATATTAATCATTTCAACCAAGTAAATAACATGAGACCCCACTTGGAACACCTCACCTAGTTCTTGCATCCTCAGCACAAGAAGAGTTTCAGCCTGTTGGACCAGGTCTAGAGGAGGTCTACAAAAATGGTTCAGCACTGGAGCACATCTCCTGTGAGACAGGCTAAGAGAGAATGAAAGACTCCAAGGTGACCTTATTATGTCCTTTCAGGGCTTAAACAGGGCTTAAGAGAGAGATGGAGAGAGACATTTTACCAAGGCTTGTGGTGACAGGGCAAGGGCAATGGTTTTCAACTCTAAGAGAGTAGATTTAGATTAGACATAAGGAAGAAATTTGTTATTATAAGGCTGGTGAGACACTGGGCTAGGTTGCCCAGAGGAGTTGTGGATGTCCCTCTATTGGAAGAGTTATCAAACTGTGTTGTTTATCGGGAGGTTTACAAAGCCTTAACCCAAAGTTCTTCCAATTTAAATTCTTTAGTGAATCCATCACCAAGGACTGATTTCATACATTGCTTATTTCACTATATTTAGTCCTATACATTTGTTTGTTAACACTGCAATTTTTTTAGAAGAAAAGATTTAGAAATCCACTGAGTTTGAGTTTCTGCTGGTGAACCCTGAACAGAATATCCTGCACAGAAATTTAAGTTTAAAAAAAAATAAATTTTCATTTCTGTATTTGCTTATTTTAGAACCTGGTTTAACCATTAAAATACAATATCTGTATATGTCCACAAGGGCCTGCCAATCTTTTTCTTATGAAACCCACCCACTTCAAATATGCCAGCCCATATATTCTTAATATCCCTGGGAACCAAGAATCAGCCTTCTGCTCCACCAGTGCTCCTTTCCTTTCATTTTTTCCCACAAAACAACAAATATTTACAGCAAAGAAGAAAGGTTGCAACATCAGAAACAAGCAGTACACAACATATATTTCTTTCCGTGGAAGACCCAGCGACACTCACAGTGCTTTCTGTGCTCTCAGTAGTTGTCTCATATACTTTCACGAGAGCACACAGCAATCAGTACACTTTAAAGTGCGAAATGTGAGTCTTCTTTCATTAGGTGAGCATCTGTGACTGTTATTTTTAAATACACTGCCTTTTTAAATCCACCTGTTGTGGATCTGAGGATGAATGATGCATTTTGAAATGTGAGTCTGCACACTATGGCAGCCTTTGAAAACAGGAGTGGTACAAAAAGATATTTTCTCATTACTAGAGAACTAAATCAAATACTCTGTTTCAGGAATAACACCAAAATATATGATTATGTCTAGCAATCTTTCTAAATCAGATTTTCTATTCTTGTTTAAATAATAAAAAAACAGTAAAGTGGATGCTCTAGTATCACCCTAAATAACTTGTAACTCTTTTGGATATCCATCATTTTTTTTAAAAATTGATTCTCCACAGACTTCTATTTAAAAACTTGGAAATGTAATCAAAAGTCAGTAACCCTGATCAGAGTGGATCATGATGAGAAAAAGAAGATATAGATATTGCAATCAGGTGACTAACCTGGTAGCTAATATTATTTGAGGAGACAATCTTTTGATATTATGAGAAAAAGAAGACAACACTGATGAAATAAAAATAATTTGGATAGAAGAAGAGAGTTGCTGCACAAGATTAAAAAAAAGACACTGAAAGAGCAATGTTTAATAGGAGAAATTGTCTTTGCATTATTTTTTTTAAATAAAATACATTTTTTCTAATATCCTCAACCATTCACATATTATTTGAATTATTCTCATTATTGGTTTTTCTAAATTCCAATATGCCTTTTTTAATGGAAATAAACTGGTAAAAAGATTTTTTAATTAAATTTTAATTTGAAAGTCACCTTTAACATAATCTTTCCAAGTCTTTATAGCATACATCAGTCTACTTATATACAAAAAATATTATCTCCACCTTTGCACTTATAGCGTACATATAGACATAATAAATCCCATATATTTTGAGAAGTTGAAAAAGTTCCCATTTGAAGGTAGAACATTATACCATCTCCTAATGTAAAACTTCTGGAGCATGCATACTGATTCTATTGAATCTCTCATAAAACAATCTACATTCATCTTTTTATTGGGTTTCAACAATTCAGCATTCAAAACTTTGGTAATCGCTTCCAAATGAGTTCTCCAAAACTCAACATACTTTCTCGGAGAAAGTCTTCTATTGAGTCAAGATAAGTTCATCCATTGAAATAAAAATGTTAAGAAAAGCATGTAAGAATCATTGCTAGATACATGCTCTGATAATGACAGAAAATGTTTTCTTCTCATTTTTCTGTTTGGTCCTGGTGTGTTTTAAGCTAAGATACATTATGAGCACGTAGGCATTATAAACAAGCATGACTTAAGCATTAAAAAGTTGTCTAGCGGAATCTAAAATAAATATACATTTCTTCTTTTCTATTGTCCCAGGGTGTACGTTCCTTCACTTTCCTTCATCTTGCATGCCTTTATCAAACTTAAGATTTTTTTTTTTTAAATGGAGAATGTGAAAGCATCTTGAACACAGTCACAGTTTGTTGTCTTGCCATGGTCAAATTCTTCACTTTTTCAACTTTACTTCAGGATCTCCGAAAACCTCCATCACTGTTTTCTCTTCCACAGCATTTCTTTTTTTTTTTTGGGAGGGGGGCAGTGTGTCAGGGGTTGGGAGGGGGCAGGGGTAGCGGGGGGAAAGCTCCAAGAGCTTCCATTTGTCATTCCATTAATTCTACTCTCATCATACAGCTTTGAAGCCTTTCTTCTGCCACCTTCTGTGCAGTTCAGTTTGCCGCCAAGATTGTACCACACAAAAATTCCCTTTGCCATGTGACAAATGAATACAATAAACAAATATCCTAAGGGATAGCTTGTTTCTGACTTAAACTTCCTCCAAATAATAAAAATCAGTTGATTTTTGTGTGTGAGTGATACAAAAACTTTGAAAATTACTGTTCAGCCAACTTTAGGTTGGCTGGAGAAAAAAAAACTGTCACATGCCTTTCTGTCAAAAATTCAATTATAGTTATAGGTATATATGTATATATACGTATATATATATTTATAGGTCAAATCTAATCTGTTGCTCAGTCAGCCACATCAGACTTGTCTTTAGTCAAATTATTTGCAAATAACACATTGATAGTGAAACCTAAACATGCGTATTACCTACTATTGCTCCCCTTTTTCAGTCAGGAGTTTCTTATGTATCGCCAAATTGGCTTATATCTTTAAATGTGGCCATTTTCTCATTTCTTTCCTGGCATCTCATGGTTCATCTCAGACTCCCTGCTTTCTTTGGGACTGGGAGCAGATCATTGTCCTAATTATGTACCTCAAGCCAGCCCACGTTCCTAATGTTACACCTGGCCGTTGGTCCAAAAACTGGAAACCTGATTGCTAAAACTGTTAAGCTCTGAACTTCTGGGTATTAAGATGACATAATATGATATCTATTTGATAGTAAAACATCAAAACCTGCATTAATCTTGAGACATCAACCTGTTTGTGTAGGTTGAAAATATTTTTTTACTTCTATTTGAACCAGGGATATCTGAAAAGTGTAATAGACTTTGCTTTTTTTCCCCTTACTTTCCCCACCCCACTCCCCTAAGCAGCCCCCAGTGCCCCATTAAATATACTGGAACTCCTTCGTATTCAGTCAGGATTTAGTTTCAAAAATTAAAAAGTATTTTCATGGATAATGTCTTGAACAAAAAGCACATATTGCTAAACCTTACATCATAAGCAGTGAATGGCATTTCTCTTTTCACAACGTGAAGCACTGTGGAAGAAGAACAAAAAAATGAAGTTAAGGCAGGGTTTGAAAATAAGTCAAAGATATCCATGTGACAGCATTTAAAGAATTTTGATACAACAATCTTTTCAATGGGTAGTTATTTACCTAAGTCATTTACTCATTAGCTTTTCCATTTCCTCTATTCCCTTATTTTCTTGGAGAAAAAAAACAACATCCTTCTTGGCTTTCTTATATTCTCTGGTGCTTTGTTTCCTTGGAAACAATATCCATTAACATTCTCCATTTTCTCCTTTGTTGCATTTTTCTCAATACAGTGAGTACACCAAACACTTCTGCATTGTAATGTACCAGAGAACTAAGAAAAGGCTACAAAACAGAATATCAGAACCTTTGTTAATCATACAAGCCTTATTTAAAAATGAAAAACAACAGAAAACACTAAACACTACCATATTTAATGGTTTCATGTAAGGTATACAGTCAGGAAAGCGTGTATGTGGGTAGGGGGGCAGATGACCCCTGTGCAAATACGTGTATTTAACAGGTCACTAGATTTCAGATGACATTGATGTTCCACACTGACACAGCTGAAATGGCTTTTCTGTTACTGGTGGCAATAAAACAAAATTGCATCCTACAAGAAACAATATGCATGTGGTTGAAACTATATCTGCATTAACTATTTGAAAATAAGTTCTGCTGGCTAAGATTCTAATAAGAATCTTGAATTTGTTTTAGTGATTAGTAAATGTCTTTTGGGAACGTTTTACTCCTTTCCTTTCATCAGGTTGACACAAAAGGTTGGATTTTTCTGCCCAAATTGATATTTTTAACTTTGAATTGTTTAAGTCTGATCCAGTAACACTCTTAAAATCACAGGCAGGAAGAAGACAATTGCAGAAGGTGATGGATTTTAACCTCAAATACATAACTAACATGAAACAAGTTGGACCTTCTGGATTCCTTTGTTTATCTCTATTGACGGAAAAAGGAACAAGGATAAATGTAGTCATATTTGGATATTAGAAAAAGGTTCTTCACCCAAAGGGTGCTTGGGCATGGGAACAGGCTCCCAGGGAAGTGGTCACAGCACCAATCCTGACAGAGTTCAAGAAGCATTTGGACAATGCTCTCGGGCGCAAGGTGTGACTCTTGGGGATGGGCCTGTATCCTTGTGGGTCCCTTCCAACTCAGTATATTTTGTGATTTTGTGATTCTGTGATATGATTTTAGATATTTGATATTTAGATAAGTGAGATGGAGCATATTCGTACCCTCTGAAGTACACATATACTTTATTTTATTGTATTTATATGTTCTACTTACATCTCAGACACTCTTTTCCACATTTTTTCAAGAAATGAACGTATTGAAAATTGCCACATCATGCCTCAGTCTGGCACGTGGCACTGCAAGATATACAGTGCTGATTTTCCATGGTATTCCTGAAAAAGTGCCTGTTGAAAGCCTGCACTTAGTGCTGGGACCAATAAAGGATCCTAGGCAGTACTGAGAGGCCTAAACAAAACCAATGATTTTGAAATTCTCTCCTTAGCTGCTGCCAGAAACAGAGAAAACTATATTTAGTTATCTTAATTTAAAATTTTCTGTTTGTCTAGATTTTTGCTTTTGTCTATGCATATGCTCACTAATTCTGTCCCATCAGAATCTAATTTGGATTCCACAATGAGGTGGAGGCACTCAATGTAATAGATACTCCCTGAACACAAATGCTTAACAGTAATGGGTGCTACATAACTTATACTTCCATTGCTAATCTTATTTAAGATTGTGGAAGAATGCTGTGGCATCAATGGTACCTTTTGTATAAAAGCACTCACTCAAGAGGTGAAAAAACAGGTTCAATATTTTCTAGCATGGAAGAGTTCCAGTCCATATATTTTCTCCTATCAGCTTATCAGTTCAGCAGAGATATTTATTATTTTTCTTCTGACTGCAGCTATGTCTCTGCACAGAAAATTCGACTAATTGAATTCCACAGAAAGGGAGAATTATTTCATTGCTATTTCCAATTGCCTATTAAATAGCATCTTTCTATGTTTTGTTTACTGATTGCTTTAACGTGGAAAGAATAAACATTGCTTATTTTCCCTCATGTAGGGTGCCACATGGTAGGAAATGCATTTAACCTTTTCATTTGGATAATGAGGCTGGTCAGATGGTCATCATCAATCTATATGAAGGACCCTGTAATGCATGTTTTAGTGTCATTCAAGTTCATGCAATGCCCACTCTTTCTACCCATACACTTCTGTGCATCACTAACTCAGATGGCATGTTAGGATGTTCATGTTTTTACATGTATAATTACAATTTCTCAGATAATAAAAATATTCTTGCAGCCTTGGTTTAGCATTTGGACCCGTTGCACTTCACATGAGACATCTACATAGTGTAAAACAATCCTTGCCCATATTATAAATGTTTTAGATATAAAAAGTGGAAGAAAAGGCATGAAGATGAAATTTCTCCAAGGAATGAAGGCAAGTTTCACAGGTCTGCAGAAAACATGGAAGGTTAAGTGGTTAAGACGTTGGACCTTTTCCTGCTTCTATACTTTATCCTACTTTCCATCCTTTTATCATCATTTGAGGGAGAGCTGTAATTGTAGTGGCACCCATAATAAGCCCTATAGGGTGACAGAGCCTTTTAAAATTTCCACATAGTTAGAAATTTTAACCCTGTCTCAAGCTGCCTGTTCTCTGACCTCCTACTCCAGAATGATTGTTCTTAGCTCCTGACTTTCACATCACAGAATCACAGAGTCACAGTGTATGCTGAGTTCCAAGGGACCCACAAGGATCATCGAGTCCAGCCCTTAACCCTGCACAGGATCATCCCCAAGAGTCACATCATGTTC
Source organism: Neopelma chrysocephalum (assembly GCF_003984885.1). Lineage (NCBI taxonomy): Eukaryota > Metazoa > Chordata > Aves > Passeriformes > Pipridae > Neopelma > Neopelma chrysocephalum. The sequence continues at coordinate 2,723,490 of NW_020897689.1, read as the reverse complement.
CCAAGGGTATCGTCCAAATGCTTCTTGCACTCTGTCAGGCTTGGTGCTGCGACCACTTCCATGGGGAGTCTGTTCCAGTGCCCAACCACCCTCAAGGTGAAGACCCTCTTTCTCATATCCAACCTAAACCTCCCCTGACACAACTTCAAGCCATTCCCCTGGGTCCTGTCACTGGTCACCAGAGAGAAGAGATCAGTCTCTGCCCCTCCTGTTCCCCTCACAAGGAAATTGCAACCGCAATGAGGTCTCCCCTCAATGTCCTCTTCTCCAGGCTGAACAGACCAAGTGCCCTCAGCTGCTCCTCATAACGGTTTCCCCTCAAGGGCCTTCACATGTTCCACACCTGTCACAGCTGATGTTTTTGAGTATCCTTTACATCAGTCATCTTCCCTTTTGCCTATACACAAAGGGAAACTATACCTTGTTCCCAGATTCCTTGGTCTTTCAGACACTGACTGTGCCCTGTGCCTGTAAAGTAATAAATGCAGCAGAGGTGTTTATTGGTAGAAAGAGAAAAACGGAAATTATTTATGGTTATCTTCTAATAGAAATAACAGAATTTTATAGAGTTTTCTAACCAAATACTGTACTACAAAGTAAAAAACAGTTATTTGGGAGGCATAAAATCACAGGGGTTAGAAATGGAAAATTAAGATGGAAATATTTATTAGATCATCCATTTCTCTCCTGTCAGTAAAATATTATAATGTTTAGGACTTTCTCCAGTTCCAAATAATTAGGTTTTCACCACATTCCTAGGCTAACTATTCTAACGATTCATTAAGCTGAATATTGGTGATTGTATTTTGGTGACTTTTGTTGCTGTTCTGATTGTTTTACCTCACTTCCCTTTCTGGGTTTATACCTCTTTATTATTGTAGATATCTTCTGACGGGAACACTGGATGTCTATCCGAAGTTTACTGGTAAGAGAGTTTCTTTTGTTATCTTTATTGTTTGCATTAGGCGTAGTTTGCATAGGTGGCTCTTCTGCTGCCATAATTACAACTTTAATTTCAACTTTTGTGACTGTATGCACATTATTTCTTTGCATAATTTTGCAGCATGCCCATCTGTGTCGCAGATCCGCAGTCATTGTCATATGTAGGACACTTATTTTTGAGATGTCAAGTTCCACAACTCTCATAATTACAACAGAATACAAAATTGTGTCCTGCCTAAACAAAACCCCTACATACTGTGGAAGGAGATTAGGTCCCCATGGTGCGCACAGGGAAGTGACAGGGGAAGACGGTGTGGATTGCTCCTCCCTTAGGAAAAGGCAAACGTGTTTTTGGGATTCTCTTCCCTCCAGGATGTGGGTGTACTTGGTGGGTGATGTGTAAGGATGGGGAGACCCTCATGTGTCTCATTGGGGGAATAACAATTTGTGATGTGAGTTATATCTTGTAGAAGGTAATGTAGCGGGAATGACCTGAACTGACAAAACAGTGAGCTTCACGAGGAACCAGGCAAGTGTAACAATGACCCAAACTGAAGTGATATTGGTGTTTGACATTCAAAGATGCTGCTCTTCTGTCCTAAGCACTCATCTTGACTGATAGGGCCCAAGTCATAGCCTGTTTTTATAAACATTAGAAGGAATGGAGAAAGCCCGTGGAACAGGATCATAATAACTATCTGTTAAGGGACAGGGGATAGTACTTGATGGGAATGTATAAATCTATATATTGGGTATAAGGGTGGTTTAAGTATGCAGTATAAGTTGTGTTGCTAAGGAGGGATTTCAGAACTAGATACAAAGGATGGCTAGAAGACCTGTAAATGTATTAATGTTGTGTGACCTAAATATGATGCAAATGGTATGGAGTAAGGCATGGAGATTGTATTGGATCTGGCTGAGATGGAATCAATTTTCCCATAGCAGCCCTTGTGGTGTTATGCTTTGTATTTGCTAGAAAGGTGCTGATGAGACACAAGTACACACTACTGGAGAGCACTGCTTCAACAGCATCAAGTCTGTCTCTCTCACACTCCATGAAGGCCAGTAGGCTGGGGGTAGAAAGAGGCTGGGAGAGGATAAACCCAGGACAGCTGACCCAAGCTGATCAAAGAGATATTCCATACCAAATTATGTCATGCTCAACAATAAAATCTAAAGGAGAGGAGGCGGAACACATCACTAAGGTCTTGTGTTTTTTTCATTCTAAGCAACAATTCTGCTTGTTCTTCTGTTCAAAGCTACACTCTTTCTGTTGTCATTATTTCATATGGATCTGATCATTATATACAAGATATTAGATCTACAAAGATTTCTATTACTACACAGAAATTCTCTTCTGCTGAAATCACATACAGGTTCTGAACCACTTTTGGAAAACTTGATTCTTCATAAATTCATGATGACCAAGGAGTTCATGTATTGTATTAGGGATGATGGGGACAGAATAGAATGTCTTTCCCCTTTGAATGGAATTTAAAACAATAAATCTGATAGTTTAATGAACAAAGAGGGAAGGACGAGTTGACAAGTGTGCAAATAACTGAGAACCATTCTCCTAGAAGTCAGAGAGAAATTTTCTATTGCCTAAATTATAAAGGAATTGCGGCTGAATCATATACAAAGTATTTAAATGGCAATGGAATAACAGAAAAAAATGAAAAACGGGTGATAATACCTGACAGAAAGAAATCAGGAATGATGAGGTAGTCAAGAAAGATGGGTTTATCTGCTCTTGAGAAAAAAAGATAAGTAACAAGAACAATCATGAGCTTCTGACTCACCATAGAAAGGAGAGAACATTTTGTTTCCTACAGTACAGATAAATCTCATGGCTATATCTGATATGTGATATTGGAATTTTTTAGTATCATTAAGCCAAATATCTGCAAACAGGGGCACTGTGACTATCTCAGGAAATACTGAGAACAGTCACTTGGAAGGAGTCACACAGGAATAGTGAGGAAGGTGATCTGCTACAGTGACTGGAGGAAAACTGCTGAAGAGATCTGAGGTAAATTCTAAACTCTTGCACTGCCTTTGCATAATCTTTTACACATTTTTGGAGCCGAAATCCTGCTAAGAAGAATTGCCAAGTCTGTCTCACACATGGCCTGCTTTGACAGGTTTCTGTTCTTGAAGGTCTGACCTTCCTTAAGGTTTCCATTTCTAAAAACAGCAGGAACAAACCAAGAACAAAACTTTCTGGTAGCAAAAGGAACAACTGAAAAATAACACGTATTCAGTTACTGTAGGGGATTGCTCTTGTGCCACAAGTTTTCTGTGAATGTGAATTTCCTAGGTATGACTCTGAAAATGAATTTTTGAGAAGAAGCTATTCACATTTGGAGCTCCAGTTTACATTTCATTCATTTTACATGTCTCAAGAATTCTGATTGTATATAACAATGGAAATCCTAATATATTACTCATAATTTTGGCCACATTCCCCTGTCCTCATGAAATATTTAAATTGTCTTTTTATTAGTATTTTTTAATATTCTCTAAATATTCTCTAAAAGTTTCTTCTAGTCTAATATAACATGGTAGAACCTGCTTGCTTTATAAACAAATGGTCAACAAATGGGGGGTCTTCTGTTGCTATTCTGGTACACAAAATATTTGTTTTAATTTTTCACATCTGTTCATTCATCTCTGAAAATCTGTGTTACTACATGCTTATACAACAGAAAAAAATAGAGGATATTCTAAAAAAATTAATTTAAACAATACTTGCTAAATTAATTTAAACATTCCTTTCTTAGTATATGAAGTAGGAAGACCAGTAGATCAAAGGTGCTGAGCACACAAATTTTAAATTTACTAGAATTAAGCATTAATCACAATCAACACAAGCTTTAGTGTAACTTTTGGTCTCCCACATTGCACAAAATAAAGTTCAGGAAATGATCTAAATTCCCACAGTAAAATTTTCAGATTAACATCTTCAGCCATTGTACCCTGCTTTTAGTCTGCCAAAGCAATTCTTTGGCATTTGAGCAGTAACTGCTCTTTGTTTAAAAGACAGAATTATTAAATTACCTTCAGTAATTGAAAAGGAAGAATACATGAGTTATAGGAAGTCTAAGCAAAAGTAAAATCATATGATCACATGCAGTAAAATAAACTTACTTGATAAATACCACATGTTTGAGTTCTGTTGACCTTAACTTTTGTTGAGTTAGCATCAAAACTACAGTATCACAATTCTCTATCTGTTTATATCTATACAGATTCACAACAGTCTATGCTAAGACTGCAAAAATATTTAATATGTTAACTTTTAGAACACAATATCTTTTGTCTTATTATACTATAAATATTTTTCTGTCATTGTTTCAAATTAAATTATTTCTTGCGTCCTTTGACTGTCAATCAAATAATTTCAGTGTTCCTACAGTACAAGTAATTTGCTTGATTTATGATTGTGGTGGGTTGACCTTGGCTGGATGCCAGGTGCCCACCCAGCTGCTTTATCACTCCTCTTCCCAAACGGACAGAGGAGTGAGTAAGATGGAAAACAACTCATGGGTGGTTTAAGGCAGTTTATTTAAAGCAAAACTGAGAGCTTGGTGCACAAAAGTGAAGCGAAAGATAACATGATTTATTCTCTACTTCCCATCAGCAGCGATGGTTGGCCACTTCCAAGAAGCAGGGCTTGAGCACACCTAATGGTTCCTCAGCAGGCAGCCACTGGAGACAACTGATATCTTTGAACTTTTTGGATTTTTTAGCTTTTTGTAGATCTTAGAAGTAGTTGTGCAGTAAATGTAGATTTTAATGTAGCTGTATGATATACCACCCTTTAGCACAGTTGTTTACACATACCCAACCCTATTACCCAATTTCATATCAAACCCTCTAAATTCCTTTAGGGTGTTTAGACTTCTCTTCAAGGTAGAACTGTGGAAAAACACCTCTGTTTAAGAACATCGCACCCTAGGCCTGAACAAGATACCATGACAGACAAAGTGACCTTCAAGCCCAGAACTTTGGAGGAACTCCAAGGACTGTACGTGCTGTGAAGAAGATGAAAATGAAGAAGAAGGGGTCCCAAAGACCCCAGACTCAGTTCCCAAAGAAGCGCGTAGGGGGGTAGAACTGGGAGTAACTGGGGGGCGGATAGTTCTGAGATTGGACGGACCATACCATAAAATTGTAGAACCACTGCCTGGGTGTGCGCGCATCATGCGTATTTCCCTGGACCTGAGAGTCTAATTAAAGGACTTGCTCTTCTTATCTTATACACTCAATTGGCCTGCAGTTTTTTCTCTGCGATGTCTCAGGGCATCACAATGAATGCCCGCTTTCCTGCTCCTTGCCTTAGCTTTTATATCTGATCTGACATCATGTGATATGGAATACTCCTTTGGTTAGTTTGGGTCAGCTGGCCTACTTGTGTCCCCTCCCAGAATCTTGCCCTCGACTGAGGAAGGAATGTTACAGTATTGATGCTGTGCTCAGCAGCAGCCAAAACACTGGTGCATTATCAGCACTCTTCTGGCTACCAATGCAAAGTACAACACTGTGAGAGCTACTATGCAGAAATGAACACCATCTCAGTCAGACCCAATACAATCTCCACCCTTTATTCCATACCATTTGCATTATACTCAGATCCCATATCTGACTACCTCCTGCGCTTTCACAGATCCCATCTTATGGCCTTCTTCCACCCCTCAAGCTGTTGGGCTCCATTCCGTTGGGATGGGTACTCAGGATGAGAGAAGCAGAACCATCAATCATTGGGCACCAATACCACCCTGGCTCGGGTCATTGTCACACATTCTTTGCTCCTCACAGAATTCGCTCTTCATTGTCCTGTTACTTTACTTCTTGCAACATACAACTTAGAACGCAGATTATTTTTCTCTCAAGGTTAGATCTCCTTGAGGCACACAGCGGGTCTCCTCATCTTCCCACGTCACCCACCAGGTACATTCTGGCCTCTGAGCAAAGACAATCATAAGGATGGGTTTGCCTTTTCCCATGGGAGGAGAAAACCACACCGACTTCCCAAGCCACTTCCCCATATGTAGTATGGGGACCTTATCTCCTCCCCAGTGTGTAGGGGTTTTCTCTGGGCAAGACCAGAACAGTTGGCAGATCCCCTAGTGTTGACCAACCAAATGGCTTCAGCTAAATTTGCCTCCCAATGCTTCCATGTCCCATTTCCTAACGCTCTTGACATAGTCTTTCAACAGTCCATTATACCTCTCAATCTTTAGAGAGGCTTGTGAGTGATAAGGGATGTGATAGATCCACTTGATGCCATATTTCTTTGCCCAAGAGCTTACAAGATTATTCCGAAAGTGAGTCCCCTTATCTAATTCAATTTTGTCTGGGGTCCTGTATTGCCACAGAATGTGCCTCTTGAGGCCTAAGATGGTGTTTCGAGCAGTGGCCTGGTTTACAGGATATGTTTCCAGCCAACCAGTTGTTGCCTCCACCATGGCGAGTATGTAGCTCTTGCCTTGGCATGTTTGTGGCTATGGTTCAGTGTAGTCAATTTGCCAGGCCTTACCATACTGGAAATCCAGCCACCACCCTCTATTCCAGGGAGATTTTACTCGCATGGCTCGCTTAATTGCTGCACACACTTCACATTCATGAATAATCTGTGTGATGGCCTCCATGGTCAGGTCCACCCCTCAGTCACGAGCCCATCTGTATGTCCCATCTCTTCCTAGATGTCCTGATGTTTCATGGGTCCATCAAGCTATAAATAGCTTGCTCTTCTGCTACCACTCCAAGTCTTACCTGAGATATTCCAGTGTTGGTAGCCTTACCAACCTCCTCATTGTTCTGATGTTCTTCAGTGGCACAATTTTTGGGCATGTGAGCATCGACATGATGCACCTTCAGAACACCTTCAGAACACCTTCATGTGTTTCACTTGTGCAGCTCACAGAGCTGACAGAGTTCTTCACAATATTAGCTGCATAAAAACGATAATGCGTACTTGCTAATGCCTGCTGAAAAATTAAATAAAGGCAAAATAAAATAATTTTGTGTTCCACGATGTGGTTTTAATTTGGCAGAATCAGAAATCTGATTCAGTGCAAAGATCTGAATACCCTATATTTTTAAATAGCTTTCCAAATTAGTTCAAACATGCTGAAATCAGCAACTTGCACCCTTAACTGTAGGACTGAAGGAGTCCTCTATCACTGTCATTGGCAGAGGCGCCGGTTATTACAGGCATCTGTTATTTTTAAGATATAAATGGCTAAGTACAATGCGGAGATGCCTGTAATAACAGGCACCCCTGCATTGTACTTAGCCATTTATATCTTAAAAATAGTTCGACTTACTATTACAAAACACTATTGCTCTGATGGCTATTTATCACTTTCTAATTTCCCTCCCTTGTGCATTTATTATCATTATACTATTGTGCCAATATTTGGCCTTGGTTTAAAGAGCTAACTACATTTGGGTTTATGTCTCTGATGTACACAATATACAAAAATTACTCTTCTTTTCAATTTCTATTTTGCAAAACTAAGGAATCCAATTAACTTTTTCACATAAGTTGGACTACCAACTCCTCAGAACTTGTTATACTCTAAAATCAAACAGGTAAGGTATAGTTCACGTGAGATCCATTAATACAGCCTGATTCATCTGCTTTCACTTTATTCCAACTGAGAAGGTCCCACATACAGCAAAGTAAATTTAGCTTTTTCTGGTCAATTTTTCATTTTTCGTTCTTGAGAACTTGTGCTCTCAAGATATTTTGCCGTCAGTGTGTATTATTCTAATTGTTCATCAGTGTGAGGTCTTCAAGTTAATAATGTTAGAAAATTGCAGCAATATATTCTATTATTTATGCCAAGGCTATTAATAAAAAGCCACCAACTATATATGACAGCAACATCACTAGTTAACTGCCCAACATCTGATATGTTCACTTTCAGTACTTTCTACGAAAATTTTCTCTTTAGGAAGCTACTAACATTTCCTTTCTCATCTGTCTTCCTTAGGTAATAGCCTTTCTCTAAATGTAATATAAGTGCTTTTCTACTATGTAAAAAAATTAATTAGATAAGTTGTTTTCTTTTTCCTCAAAAATCAGATATGAGAGAAGCTATTAAATTGGTTTGACTTTTGGTAAGCTAACATTGGGTTTTACCACATTTACTATTCACACAATCTTTTAAATTATTCTATGTTTCAACAATGCATTATAAAACTTTCTGTATTGCTGAAATCACTTTCATTGACTGGTAGAAGCTTAAATTAACATATACGCATAGATGCATTTGGAATTTACCAGTAAAGAGGACTCTGCATACTTGTTAGATTTACCGAAGAAGTTTTGCTACTGGAAAAGGGATTTCCTTTGTTTGTCCTTTCAGAGGTCCAGGATGAAGGATTCTTGTTCTGTTCTCCCCCCTCCATATTCTTAGATTTTTTAACTATAGAGGATTGGATATTTTCCCTAGTCTCTTTCTTCTGGATTATTTTTCCTTTTCCTCATTGGTCAGCATCCTTGTCTTTAATAATAAAAAATCCAAGTATGAACTTAATGTTTTATCTGATATCTGGAAATTGCTGATTGACTCTTTTTGAAGTTTTTGGGTAGTTTTCCTCCTGATTTCTGTATTTATGATTGTTTCAACTGAAAAAGTGAAACTCTTTTTTTAACTGCCAGTCCTAAATCTTTTTCTCCCAAAGATACTGTCAAGCCTTCAGGTTGCAGTTAGTCATCAGGATGATGAAGGGCTGTTAGATTTCTGGAAAGCAGATACATTTTTTTCCTCTTTAGCTACTTGTATGTTTACTTTGACTAAATTGTAAATCCAAAATTACATAGAAATTGATTTGGAAAATATGCCACCATTTAAACATAGAAAACCAAATAAATAATGAAAGTTCTTTACTCATTTCCTGAATTTCCTATGTCTCATTAGATGTTTCATTAATGCTTTTATCACCTCTGTGAAGGGTATTTCTCTTTTGAATAAGAACCTTGCTTGACTGATGATTTGCTCATTTAAAACAAATTCATTTTATTGCTCATCTCTTTCAATGTATGAGTACTTTTCTTGAGTTTTGAGGACGGTTGTTACCTTTTCTTCTCTTTCAGGAGGTCTCCATAATACATCACTTTTCAAATAGCACTAGTGCCAGAGAAAGTGCCAACCTGGAAAATAAATCTCCTGAGATAGATAAAATATAATTAAGCAATAGTTTGAACAAATTATTTCCATGAAAATAAAATGAAATTAATAACAAAATAAGTCTATGTAGCTTCTGTTTTTGCCACAGGCCTAAGTGGAAAAATATGCAATTAATAATAAATAGTGTGTTGCTCTCTCATAATATTTTTCATTTAAGAGTCTCTTCATTATAATCATTTATTAAAGTTCATATGGCTTCTGTGAGGTTGTTTTCTGTATTAACTGAAAGAAACCTAAGCCTTAATAAAAGGGTCAAATGAAAGACCAGTTAATATAATTGCTGTCACACCTTTTGCTCTTCACTTTGGCATTGGCAGTAGAAGGATATCTGCGTCAAGGTGTGTAAAATTACATTGTATCAAGCCTGAGACCTAAGTAATGTGCTTGTACAGCTGCGAGAAGTACAGCCAAAGTTGACTGTAGCTTTTCTGCAAGGAGGTCTGCAGACTTTTGAAACAGAGGAAATCCAATACATAAATTATACAGTAGAAAGAAGAAATAGAAAAAAAGTATTCTCTGGATATTTTAATTGTAATGAAATGAGGACATAACTGGGTTTATCATAAGAATGTTTCCCTATGCTTCCACCTGAAATTTGTGACTGAGAGAGCAGGATCAGTTTCTTGAAAGAAACATCAAGGCTACAATGTCAGATGGATGCACACTGTTCATGTTAAAAGCGTACTAGATACTGCATAATGCTAAACCATTGTTGTTCAATACATATTTGTCTCTTGAGTTTGATCATTCAGGAACTACTTGGTTGACATCTTTGATAAGAAATATTTCATATCTGCTACAAATTGATATTCTGGATTTAAATCAATGTCTTTTCATCTATTCACTGATAATCTAGTGTGATCAGTATAGAAGGACTTATGGAAATCATCTAAGGTCTTTCAAGTCAATACCTACAATTTACTAGAGATATAATTTAAACTTTAAGGGCTTATAATGACTGCTTTTAACAAAGTTTGTCTTGAGTTGACAATTATAGAAGAAAATGCACTTCCTCACATTGTTGTTTAAAATCACACTGCGTTTACTAACTGTCGCTGTTGGAATGGACACGACACTGAAAGTTCACGCAGAAAGACCTTTATTTCATACAAACATTGTTAATTTATAGTCTTTTCTAGCCAGTGTTTCTCATTACCGTTGGTGCTTTTACTACATAAACAAGTCAAGATTGGCTGCTCTATAGCTTCTGCAGACTCAGGATGACTCAGCAGACAGTTCAGGATGTTCAGCTGCCTCTGTGGTTCAGTAGTTCCGTCTTCTTTGCTTATCTTCTTCTCACTTCCTCTCCCAGCTGTCTTAAAAGTACACGAGTATCTGTTCAAGGTCAATCTCACTCAAAGAGCCCCCGGACCAGCTGGGGCCCCCCACAACTAACATATTTTCATACTCATTAATGAAAAACCTTTTGTAGATGAAGTTTTGCATTGTATTTAAGTTATACATGGCATATATAATTTTAATTTTAAACTCTCATGTCTCAAAAGGCAAGTGGGAACATATATTCCAAAGTGCCTTGATATTTTCAGGGGGGAAAAAAAGTACAAAAAATAAGGATACATTTTGTATAATATGAGGAAGAAGTTCTTGGCTGGCCTTATAGCAAGGAAAGCATGTCTTTAAGTAATATTTTTCTTGCACTCATCTCATTTATAACCAGAGAAAGCTAACAAGATTACATTTGAAAAGAATTAAGTTCTGGAGTAGAAGGAAAAAGGAAGTCTTAAATTTCCTTTAAAAGAAGGAAAGAAAAAAATGACGAAGATTAAAAAAAAACCCATAAAATACTAAAATCCATCATTTAAAACAAAATAGCTTATCTGAGAAATCTAATATAACTGTCAGTTTACAAATTTGGTTTTTCGTCATTTATCTCCCAGTATTTCTCCAGACTTTCCCATATGCTCCAAATCCACAGCCTACTTCTCCCTATCCTTTAAGTATAGTACTAGTTGATCATACCTTCTTTCTTGTTCTTTTTTACAAGATCCCTAGGGACTTATATATGTAAATCAGAAATTCATGCAAGAGGCCATTTGGAACATCTAGCATGGCCACCTGTTTAGGGAAGCAAGTGTATGAGGTTCTGAATCTGTAATAAGATTTTGTATAGTTTTTAGAAAAATATTTAATCTCATCTTAAAATCTTTCAATAAAGTGAATTATTGTATCAATGAATCTATTAACCACTTTGACATCTTACTTGAAGGTTTTTCTGAGACACTATTTCTCAGATAATAGCCATAAGAAATAATAAGTAGTGGTACCATGTACTGCAAAGAGGTTTAAAAGACTAGCTTACATCTTTCTAGTGTTTTTGACCCAACGTGAACCTCAGAGAAAAAATTACTTCAGTATGGTGACAGTTCTTTGCCACCCAGTAATCACTTCCATTGATTTCTCTTCTGTCTTCCAAAGCTGTTGCACAAATTGCCTTAGGAAAAAAAGGCGTTATCTGCATTACACCATTTTCCTAGCATTTAAATTCATTCCCCCTCCCCCCCCAAGTTCATATTGTTTTGACAGTAAGAGATTTCACCTAACTCTTCATTTCCCTAGCTGAGTTCCAACTGTTTTTTTTTCTGAAGACTGAAGCTGTTTCTGCAATCAACATCTTCAATAAAAACAACCAGTAAACTTCAAGCTGTGTACATGTTACTTTGGGCTTTCACACCAGATGTTCACCTGCCATTTGAACGTAAGGGAGCATAGCATATCTTTCCTGTGCTCCAAGCATAGGCTGAGGTGTTAAGGATAGTTGGTTGATAACTAATTTTCTTGTAGGAAAATTCTGAAAATCTTGCTTTACAATAATAGCAAATGAATTTAAAATAAAAAAGTATAATTATATATATTTAATATTTTATATTTCACTACATAGGCAACTTTAAAAAAACACAGTAAAATTGTACTGGTTTGTTTTGTTTTGTTTCTAAAAGGCTTAAGCATCTCTTATACTTTTCCCCCTTCTAACTGTTCTAAAAACCCAATGAACTGTGAGAGCTTTTGTCAGACTTCAATCACAAATTGCTTTGAGAATCCTAGACTTAACATTCATCAAATTCACATTCATCCTTTCGCCACACTTTTTCTCCAAACAGTGTTTTAGAACAGAAAAACAAGTCATGTTATTTTGATTAGCACACTCCTGAGTAACAGGGATGTTGTTTTCTCTGCAAGTCAATCAAAGGGAATGGGCCCAGGTGAACCCCAGAAGTGCATAGGCACCACATAAGCACAGCCTGCCAGCAATGCCTGGGCTTGAGCAGTGGCACAGACTTCTAACTAGCAGTGCCTGGCAGGGAGACTGTTCAGTTGTTCACTCCTTGAAAGAGATCTTCTGATTGTCTTTATCCGTGTGTTTAATTCAGACGACTTGAGCTATTACAAAATTGCCTTGCATGAATGTATCTAATGCCCACTTATGGGACAGGGCTTCAGCTGTCAAGTCCGTTCAAGGTAAGTGGGCACAGTAACCACAGCCATCGATGTCTGCCTGTGCTTACCTGTACACTGATATATGCACATATTCATAATTTCCTGTCTTTCGTTATCTATCTGACTTAATAATAGAGTCATAGAATAATTTGGATTGGAAGGGACCTTTAAGGTCATCTAATCCATCATCTTCTGCAATGAGCAGGGACATCTTCAACTAGATCAGGTTGCTCAGAGTCCCATCCAGCCTGACTTTACAAGGATGGGGCATCTTCCATCTCTCTGGGCAACATGCATCAGTGTTTTACCATCCTTTTTAAAAGTTTCTTCCTTATATCTAGTCTGAATTTACTATTGTTTTAGTTTAAAAACATTATCCCTTGTCCTATTGCAGCAGGCCATAGTAAAATGTTTGTCTCTATCTTTCTTTTAGGCCCCCTTTAAATGCTGAAAAGTCACAATAAGGTCTCCCCAGAACCTTCTCCACATTCAAAAACCCCAACTCTCTCAGCCTTTCCTCATAGTTGAGGTGCTCTATCACTCTAATCATCTTAGTGGCCCTCCTCTGGACCTGCTTCAACAGATTCATGCCTTTCCTTAAAGAAAATAGACTTAAAGGGCCTAACTGGATATCATATTATGGGAGATTATTATAGGAACATTTCAATTTATTTTTAGTACGATTTACAATGATTTAGTGCATCTCATACAGAGATGCCTAAGGAAAGTAATTGGGGGATCTCTAAAGCAGCAGTATATTTAGGAAACATAAAAAGCCTTCTTCATAGGGCATACTCAAACTGTTTTTCCAGGTCATTAGGCAAATCAAAAACATACAACAAAACAGGCTGTTTTTTCTCCACATCTAAGTGAAACATTCTTATCTTTTAAAACTACTTTTCCCTTCTACTCATTTCCGCTATTTACTGCATCACTAAATTTATAAATCCAGTTGTCCTGGTTATTATTTTTTCTTTCTCCAATGTAAATTCTTTCTGTGGCTCAGAATAAAGGATACTTCTACAAGACAAGCATATTGAGTTGGTGTATGACTCAGAGCAGTTCGTCCACATTTTTCTGATACTATGAATCCCTATTTACATCACTTGAAAAAAGGTCAGCAGAGCTGCTTATGAAGTCTGCCTCACTGCAGTATATACTCATTCAAGACACAGCTAGAACTGTTATCTGTCTTCTGCATAATTCACTTCATCAACTTGGCTGGCAGCTAATATTTTCAGTGATGAAGAGGTTTAAGAGCAAACTTTTTTCACCAGAAAACTTTTTTTTTCTCTTTTAAATTAATATTTTTGCTTCTTTTTATGCATTGCCTTTATTTAGTAGTTATTTTTCATTTTCCCATCCTTCACCTTGTTTTCTAATTTTCCTCTCAGAACAGCCATAATTTTTAATAATCCTGACATCCTAAGAAGGCAATTCTTTACATAGTGATCATCTGCCAAAAATGAAGTATATCCCGTATGAATTAGCCCAGCAGTGTGCCTTCAGAAATTATGTGTAGTACATGTTCCTAATTGTGCAGCAGTACCTAACCTACTCCTGATAAACTATTCTGCATATTATTCCTACAGGAGGTAGAAAACACAAAATGAGGGGTTTTTCGCATAGATTGCTTTTCAAATGACATTAAATTGCTTTATTTTCCCATAAAGCGATACATCTCAGACATCATAAGGGAAGACATGTTATAAGTAAAAAGTAGGCAGTTGGGACACTAACTTACACCAATACCTCATTATTATCCTTCCTTCTTGATCACAGCCGAAGATGATTGAGAGCTCTGCCTACTGCTATAAAGGGATCTCTTTATGCAAGTCACTTTGAACTAAACTAATTTTTTCTCAATAGAAACATTGCTGACTTGAGCTAATGAAGATATTGTTCTCCGTCATGTCAGAAAGCTTGTTTTTCAACCTGCGTGAAGCCAAATAATAGAAAAGGGCTGCATTTCTTCATGCGTTCTGGTACCTATGGATGCAGATAGAAACTGAGAGATTTTTAATCCTCTGTGTAAATTGGTACTATTGTTGTAACAAGATAATCAGAGGATACCAAGTGTTTTGGAAAAAGTGATATCATAAAATGAGCATGAAACTTCTACTTAGATGGGTTTTATCTCACAAAACATTATTTTCCACAATAATAACAAATATTCAGATTAACAACAATAAAAATATAAATTATACAAAAGAGAAGAAATACTATGTGTCCTATGTTACAAAAACTATTTTTCAAATAATTTCTTATTGAGATGAGCTCATTTTTTGTTTTCACTACTTCTAAAAGCATTTGGAACTGCTTTCTTCCTGAAGTAGTCCCAAACTGAAATTTTTTGGTTTTCCTAAATATTCTGAAAGCAATGTATAATTTATACTCTTTGTGATATGGAGGTATGTTTTCTTTGAACACTCAGTCTGATTTTTTACATTACTTATTGGCTGGTAAACTCTTGTAAACTGAATTTTTTAATTAAATATGGGGACAGGACAATTAAATTAAATTACCTTTAATGTAGTTTCACGTATTGCTGCTAGTCTGCGAACTCAACCCAGTCTAACTCAAACGTCTTTTCACATTTTGTAAATATAATTGATTAAAACTTAATTTGATATAACAAGATCCATAAAGAAACAGCAACTTTTCAATGGCCCCTTCAATTGTGAATTATAATTCAACGTAAAATTTTAAGGCAGTAAAGAGAAAAAAAACATACTTATGGGCCACAACTTAGTATCTACCTACATAGGACAGAATTAAAAAATTATATTTTGCCATTTTCATAGTATAAAATAATTCTAAATCAAGAACAATTCCATATTTTCAAGGATTCATTTTTCAATATTAAAAATACAGCAAGTATTTATATATGATAGCTTGTGGTCTATCTATAAAGGATTTCTGTGGGTTAAAACATACTGAAGCATGTTTTGAATTATCTCATATTTCTTTAAAAAAAACTTACAATAGCTCCACTAGGATTTCACTTTTAGTTTTACAACTGCTCTGAATCTTAACACTGACATCTATTATAAGAGAACTGAATTTTTAAAAAGGGAATTTTATGCATAGCAATGTCACTGGCAAGATTTCACAACAGAACTAGACACGGTAATGACTTTTCTGCAAAAGAAAAACTGAAAAAATCCAAACGCATTTGAAGGTTTTCAGCCTTTTTAACAGTATATGCTTGTGTTGATAGACTTTTTGATCATCAGACGATAAAAGGAAACAAGTGAGAGGCCTTTCTTATGCAATTTCTCTACTTGAGAGTAAATGGATTTTGGACGGAACCCTAGTCTTTTTGCATAGTTAGTGCTCCACAGCCCTTTCTCTTTCTAGCTCCCACTCAATGTTAAAGTATTTTCATATTAACTTGAACAATATGCCTAAAAGCCAGATGATAGCTCCTGCTAAACAAGCTTGAGAAGGTAATAAAAATAACAAAGAAAGAAAAAACAGGAATGATATCCTATTAGGGTTTAATAAAAAGTAGGAGTCAAACAGAAGTAAATAAATTCAGTAATTTTTATCCATCAGACAGTACTAGAATTAAACTTCATGCTTTCTAATTACTGGATGCAATTTCTGAGCCACTGAAATCAGAGTCCAGCAAAAATTTAAATGTCTATTTCAGTCAATAAAAAACATTTGCATGACCACATAGAACAGACTTATTAAAGAATTATTATGTTCTAGTTCCTGGTTCCTCTGCTTGGCAAAAACATAATACACAAATTAAGTGTGAGAGAAGAATAAAGTATATTATAAATTTTTCTTATATGGAAGCAGAACTCTATTTCAGTAAATATCTTCAAGTTTCAGCATCTGAACTACCTCACTTGAAGATATTTTACTTCACTTTTCCTTGAAACATGTCTTCTGCTTTCTTAGTTTCAAGGTCTCCAAAAATTGTTTGTCTTCAAAAATCATCTCACTCGTTTAGCTCTAGATAGAAATTTTGTAGATATAACAAGACATTTATTCATCAGTGAATTTTGAAATTAGAAACATGGTCCTAATTTAGTAAATTTTGGAAGTGGAATATAATCAGTGAAGCCTGGGTAGTACAAAAATAAAATAATGTCAGAAGCCTTGAATCAACTGAGGGGGTTACTGGTAGGATGTTCACACTGCTATGTCCCTTGAGAAGGGGAATCTCCTCTCTTCCTTGTCAGAAACACAGTGAAGTAGTCTTAAGATGATAGATGCATAGACAACTGTCACCGAGGTTTGCCTGAGATGAAAGGGCAAAGTATCTCACAAACTGAGTTAATACAAAGACATTAGAGAGTGTCCAAAGGAGGGCCAAAAGGATGGTGAAGAGTCTGGAGAGGAAGCCTTATGAGGAGTGGCTGAGATCACTTGGTCTGTTCATCCTGGAGGAGATTGAGGGGAGACCTCATTACAGTCTACAACATCCTCATGAAGGGAAGCAGAGGGGTAGGTACTGGTCTCTTCACTCTCGTGACCAGTGACAGGACTCAAGGAAATGGCATGAAACTGAGCCAGGGGAGATTTAGGTTGGACATCAGGAAGTTTTTCACCCAGAGAGTGGTTGGGCACTGGAAGAGGCTCCCCAGGGAAGTGGTCACAGCACCAAGCCTGACAGAGTTCAAGAAGCATTTGGACAATGCTCTCAGGCACATGGTGTGATTCTTGGAGTGTCTGGCACAGAGCCAGGAGTTGGACTCAATGATCCTGTTGGGTCCCTTCCAACTCAGCATACACTGTGATTCTATGATTCTATGATTTATGATGTTTTCTAGTGAAATATCAAGATCAATCATCCTCATTATTCACTGAGAGGGCATGATCAAAAAGGGTGCCTCTCAACTTAAAGGTATCTATGGAAAAGGCAATAGGAAAACATCTGGCATATCCATGCAGCTGAAGATGATTTTTGCTGCGCTAGTCAAGTCCAAACCACCATCCAAGCTAAGATCGGTACCCAGCAGTGAAAGTGTGCACTGGTTCATTGACAGTTTACCAACTACTCTCAGTCTGACAGATCCTTTCAAACCATGAATGCTTAGCCATGACCCCTCTATGTGGCACCAGAGAATCAGCATCCTAAGGGATAAATTATATTTGCTTCTGTTTACTAGTGACCTGCTGAAGGAGCAGATCCTGGATTCCTGAGAGCTTTTCTCACGGCATCAAAAGCAGAAAGCTGAAGAAGCTGTTTTCAGTTGCCTGACCTTTGAGGGAAAAAGCCAGGTCAGAGCAAGTCTGTGTTTACATTTTCCAGACAGGGAAGGAATGACAGGACTGGTAAGGGTGTTAGAAGCCTCAGCTCTGTAAATGTGAGGAAGTCATCTGGTTTGTATTATGGTGACCGCTACTTAGATCTCCAATTTTTGTTTCCTTTTTTTCCCCTGGAAAAATTGCTTCTTTCTGCTGAGCAATTAAGGAGAAATAAATGAAAGTTGAGCAGGATGAGATGTGTGTGTTAGAAGGACTGACACCATGAGCATTTTCACATTTGAGGCCTGATAAAAGGGAGATTTGGTGCACAGCTGATGTGGGGTCATGCCAGATCTTGATGCAAGAATCTGAAGGTTACATTTGGCATTCAGGAATTAGTGATTTCTTTCTTAATTGGCAATGGGACCATAATTTGGTCCTACCCATGAATGCTGTTGAAAATTCCTCTAAGCATTAGGGACATTTATATTGAGGAGAGATTTGCTTGAGGCTGTCAATAGGAAGCCCTGAATATGAGTTGAGCATTTGGGATTGAACACATCAACCTTGTCTGGAGTCTTTTTCTTCCCCTTTTCTCTAAAAAGCAAAATCAAGGAGGATATTAAAAGGTTGCAATACACTGAACCTCTTATAGTGGTGGCCATTATGTTACTTGCTGTGAACATGTGGGAAAGCACAAACACGATGAGGGCTGGTCCTGGAAAAACTGATATTAGGGTATCTTGAGAGCTTCTCTATAAAGTGTAAATTTGTGGCTTATTGAAGTAAAAAAAAATGGCTGCTTAGATGTTTTCGACAGCACAACTGCTTCTCAGGCCTCAATTCCACAATGTTTGTTAGAATTTTTGGGGGATTTTTCCTTCTGATCAGGTGATTTTTGTCTTGATGAAGGTTGCTGAGGGCCTGCTCTTGTTATGCCTCACATTCTCTGTGATGGCCTTGATTTCATCTTTGTTCTTTTAGTTGCTCACATCCCAGTAAGCTGATGCCTACTGCAGTTTCCAAGTCAAAAACATCAGCATTACTGTGAAATATATTTGCTTCTGGAATTAATTTTTGTCTTTTCCTTTTATATCTCTCTTTCTTTGATGTTGGTGGCCAAAACTTTTCTTGTGTCTGTAATTAACATGACTCATTTAAAGTACTCTTCCTCTTCTAGCTTCCTTGGAAGTCACATTTGGACAGACTTTAAGCAGATCCATTTTCTAAGGATCCCCATTAGCTTTCAATATTTTCTTTGAAATACTGTAAAAGAGAAGTTTAGTCAAATAGCTTGATGGACTGGAACAGTATTTTAATAGTGACCTGTTTCTATGTGTTTTCCTGTAATAAGAATCATTAAACTGTTGGGTGAGGTACTAAAATTGTCACTGAACTAATACATCATTTCTCAATGGAAAATCTCCAGGAGAGTACTTTCAAGCTCAAAATTTTTATATTTTCAAGTACACTATGAGGCAACTGAGCAGGAGAGATCTTTTAATTGAAGCTCCCATGACCCTGAATACATGGCAATTCATGAGCAGCTCAATGTTTTTGGCAGTAAAGATTGATTATTCATTATTTACGCTTGTTAATAGAAAGCTGATTCAGATCATAGAAGGACACTTTGAAAACGCCTGTAAAAATGGGATATTGTAAAAAAAATTTCAGTGAGCCTTTAAATAGAACTAATTTATTGAAAGTGAAATTTAGGTATTGGCATAATATAAAAAACTTGGCAAATCAAACTGAACGGTTGCACAGAAATGTGTAGTTCATCTGTTTCCACACAATGAAATTCTCTACAGTGATTTATTTGCAAGTGTCTCAGCAGAACTGTAGCTCCAGTTCTAAGCCCTACTTTTGGTTTTAGCTAAAATTCCATATTAAGTGGAGAACAGAAGGAAATATTTTGTTTTGGATCATGTGTGCAGTTGCCTTGGGAGCAAGGGAACTTACGCCTGCAAAAAATGACCTCTGTATATGGTTTATAACAACATCTTTTCCTTGGACTAAAGCATTAGCCTGACCTTTCAAGGACAAGGTTCTGGCATGTTTATTCTCATTGACTACTATCCCGTCTCCAAAAGTCAGCTTAGAGGATGCCGATGACTAGAACAGAGAAGTAGCCACGTACATTCAGACCAGGAACTAAACTGGAGTTACTAAATCCTGTATTCTGGTTGATGTTCTCAAGGGTAGTCATCACTTACAGTTTACTCTAAGTTCAGAGTTTACAAATGCCCGCAGCTCCTGGAAATCTATGTAATTTTAACTGCCAAAAAAAGTCTTTAAAAGCCTGATGTTAGGTACTCAGAATTGAAAAATCTGACAGTGAAAACTATTTTGATCCAGGATAAATTTCTGGTAAATCTAAATGTTTTCTTACACATAAGTTACATTTTCTCGTTGCTTAATATACACTGAAAAGAAAAAAATAGCTAGTTTATTTCCAGACATTAAGTAATGCCCTTTCTACTGAGACTCTTAATAAAAAATAATATCTTTTCATGGCTTTGGAGATAAGACTTGTGTGCTTTAACTCTAGAAACCAAATAATCAATTGTTTAAATGAGCCTGCTGCTCACATTTTTTTTCCCCAGGGGAAAAAAGTGAGTAGTTCCATTTTTCACTCACAAGGAACAAGAGGGCTTTCAATGCAATGATCTGTGCAGCCTTCTTACCTTTCATTGTACTAAAAACATAACACAATAACAGGAAGAAGAAAAGTGATATTTAATTTTGACTTTAATTATGAAGTCAACTTCAGACTTCCTACTCCAGTATATAAACATTCTGAAAGAGACAGAGTTAAGGGTAAATAAGCTTTGGGCACACATTTTCATACGGTTGGTTGGTGTGTATATGATGGGGAACAAAGAGTAAGGGAGTGATTATTGGAGAGAAAAGAGCACCTTGATGTTGCTTCTAGATGCTTTGAATCCATAAGTGTTCCCTACAAAGAGATTGTATTATTAACCTCTCATTGGCTCACCAATGCTGTGACAAAATGCCAGCTGCAAAAGTTATCCTGCCTTTCCTGTGGCATTTTTCTGTCAACAGAGGTGATGGAAAGATCTCTCCAAAATTAGAGTTGCTGATGGCAGTGTCTGCTCCAGCTATTGCTCTACCTACATCTGTTCTATCCAAGCCTTGCAGAGTTGGTGAATTTAAGCCACATGAAAACTGGAAATAAAGGCACCACTAACAGGCCTTCTCTGCAAGCGCAGCTCCAGCCTTGACCAGCTTTAGCTGTATTTTATAGTAGGGAGATAAAATCTGGTTTGTCATCTTCTACGCTGATTTACTAAATCCTCAAAATATATCAAGACAATTCAGTTACAAATTCTTTCACATTTGCCTGTATTAATGGAAAAGTACTGAGACCAGTGAGCAATAAATTTTCAATATTGTCGATTTGATTTTTTGCTGTCCTCTAACTTTGCAGTGGGGGTTGGCATCCTCATGTTTAACCACACTTGTAGCCAAGATCAAATAAAGTTTCAGGTTTATTTCCTAAAGGTCTGGCTGTTTGTGAAATGCTGAGATGTCAGGGAATCCTGACTGTTGTGAAATGAGTGTGAGGTGAGACAGTTATCTAAAAGGCAGGTCAGGTCTGATCACTGAAATTCAAAGCTTTAACAGGCAACTCCAGGCATAAAGCACAGAAGAAATATGAGCTAGTAACCCAAAAAATCCATAAAACAACTAGAATGTTTCAGACAAAGAGTTTGTAGAGAACTCTTGTCTGAATGACCTCTGATTTCCAGATGAGTTGGGAATGGGCTAGGAGGGATCTGGATGAGTTGAAAGATCCCTCACCTGACTTTAATGTGAGAATACTTAAACAGGTACATAGAGACATAGCATCAACCTAATGGGAATGCAGCTGTTTAAAGATTCAAGTTTAAACTGTTTAAAATCCTCTGTTGGAATGTTGAATTCATCATTATGAAGCAGAATAAACCTTCTAAACTGCTTGTCTTCTGCTGAAAGTAAAAACAAAATTGTCCACTTTTGTACCTTCATTAAGTGGAGTTGTTTTGGAAATCAACATTCTCCTGAGATCTCAAATGTGCAGATGTCACTTATGTGACAAAGCAGATAAGTAAAATATTTTTTCTACTACACAATTTCATATGCTCAAGTTTCCAATTGGAAGGAGGAATGATGATGGCTTTTATTTGTTTATTTATCTTTTGCTAAATATTTGAGGAAGTTTTTTTTCTGATTTTGCTGAGACACAATCCTTGCAAAAACTATGTTGTCCAAAGTATGAATTGACTCAGAAAAATTTCCAAAACTCTTATTCAGAAAAACAAATTATTCATTTAATCAACAATCATGCTAATTCTTTTCTTAATGTTCAACTTAAAATGTGCAGTTTTTTGTTGATTTATTTTTGCAACTGCTTCTCTCATTTTTCTTTGTCAGCTACTTTCAAATATCACATTAGTGTTATCTACGATTATTATCAGTGAAAGGTAGAAGCAAAAATTGCATCTTTTTTTTCTTTCTCCTTACTTTCTTTCAAAAAAAAGATGATTTAAAAAACTAAGTGCCATATACACCTTCTTCTGCAGAACTGCTGAGCTATGCAAGTCTAGCCTACAGCCTTGTTCCCTTGGGTTACTGGTGGCACTATTTTCCCTTCCTTCCTGTACTGGTGGTGAGTTTGCTCCACTGAAACTCAAGGCACACTGAAGAATAATTTGTATCCCGATCTTATCCTGATTTGCCGTCAGGGCATGGATAAAATACGTACCCACACCAATAAGTCGGGAAGCTCAGCTGAATCACACCTGATTTAGACATGCATAATGAAGACAGTAAATGTGCTTAATACGTTGCCTTATGAAACACATGGTTTCCTGGTACCTGTAAAAACTTGAAGTGGTTATTTATGAAAATCTATGGCTAATGCATCCTCCTAAGTACAGCGGTACTGTCTGGAAATGTCCTGAGGCTGTTTGGTATGGAGGAGTTGTTCTCAATTGGTTAAGGATTACTTAGGTTTCTCCTCCAGGGAACAAAATTAGAATACTTCAACCCACAGCTTTAATTAAAGTCAATGCTGATAAACAGGGAAACATAATTGGCTTCCCATCAGTCTACCACCATTCCTTCACTACCTCTGCTCTACCTCTCTCTGTGTAAAGATTACAATGCTAAAAAAAAAAAGGCAAAAGACTGACTATTCCTGTCTTACATTTTACAAGCAATTAAATTTCTTTTGGAACGGCAAGTCAGATCAAGCCATGAAAGTTGTTAGATGAATACAGAATCTGCAGAGAAAAATCATAGAATCATAAAATCATAGAATCAACCGGGTCAGAAAAGACCTCCGAGATCATCAAGTCCAACCCGTGATCCAACACTGTCATGGTTACTAGACCATGGCACTAAGTGCCACATCCAGTCTCATCTTAAAAACCTCCAGGGACAGTGAATCCACCACCTCCCTGGGCAGCCCAGTCCAATGTCTGTAAAGAATTTCTTCCTAATACCCAACCTAAACCTCCCCTGGCACAGCTTAAGATCGTACCCTCTTTTTCTACTGCTGGTTGCCTGGGAGAAGAGACTGACGCTCACCCGGCTACAACATCCTTTCAGGTAGTTGTAGAAAGTGATGGGGTCTCCCCTGAGCCTCCTCTTCTCAGGCTAAACAACCCCAGATCCCTCAGCCTCTCCTCATAGGACTTGTGCTCCAGTCCCTTCACCAGCCTCGTTGCTCTTCTCTGGACCTGCTCCAGCACCTCAATATCCTTCCTGAACTGAGGGGCCCAGAACTGAAGAACACAGTACTCCAGATGTGGCCTCACCAGCACTGAGTACAGGGGAAAAATCACTTCCCTGGACCTGCTGCCACACTGTTCCTGATCCAGGCCAGGATACCATTGGCCTTCTTGGCCACCTGGGCACACTGCTGGCTCATGTTCAGCTTCCTGTCAATCCAAACTCCCAGGTCTCTTTCTGCCTGGCTGCTCTCCAGGCACTGTCCCCAGCCTGTAGTGCTGCAGGGGGTTATTGTGGCCAAAGTGCAGGATCCGGCACTTGGCCTTGTTGAACCTCATCCTGTTAGAATCGGACCATCTCTCCAGCTTGTCCAGGGCCCTCTGAGGAGCCCTCCTGCCTTCCATCTGATCGACACTCCCCCCCAACTTAGTGTCATCTGCAAATTTGCTAATAGTACACTCAATCCCCTCATCCAGATGGTCAATAAAGATATTAAACAGAACTGGACTCAACCCTGATCCCTGGGGGACACCGCTAGTGACTGGCCGCCAATTGGATGCAGCACCGTTCACCACCACTCTCTGGGCCTGGCCCTCCAGCCAGTTCCTAACCCAGCACAGAGTGCCCCTGTCCAAGCCGTGGGCTACCAGCTTTTTCAGGAGTACGCTGTGGGAGACAGTGTCAAAGGCTTTGCTGAAGACCACGTAGACCACATCCACAGCCTTCCCCTCATCCACCAGGCAGGTCACCTGATCATTAAAGGAGATCAGGTTGGTCAGACAGGACCTGCCCTTCCTAAACCCATGCTGGCTGGGTCTGATCCCTTGTCTATCCTGTAGGAGTTGTGTGATTGCACTTAGGATGATCTGCTCCATAACCTTTCCAGGCACTGAGGTCAGGCTGAGAGGCCTGTAATTTCCTGAGTCCTCCTTGCAGCCCTTTTTGTGGATGGGCGTGACATTCGCCAACTTCCAATCATCTGGGACCTCCCCAGTGAGCCAGGACTGTTGGTGAATGATGGAGAGCAGCTTGGTGAGCTCTTCTGCCAGCTCCCTCATTACCCTAGGATGGATGCTTGTCTCCAACTTTGTTTGTTTTTATATCTCTTGTAAATGTGACGTTTGTAAGTGGTACTGACAGAAGACACATACTAAGTTCATGATCTTGAAACATAATTCCCTTTTACTGTAAACAGCTTCATGTGCTGACTCTGTGAGGAAAATGAGGTGAACACTAAACATATCTTTCAATCTGTCTCAGAGCGTGTATATAAAAATCCTGAAAATAGTCTATCACAAACAATGAAAAAATCATGCAATATGATATGATACTATTATCTAGATAATTTGCATTATATAAAAAAGAAATTCCTTTCTAAAAGGAAAGAATGCCTGTGAGACTCAGACATCTAAATCAGTATTTTCATTTTTTCGTGACTCACTATTGCATGATCTGGTACAGTCTTGTGGTCTCCTTCACCTGCCATACGTGGTATTAAAAACGAGGCTTGCCAGCTTAGTCTATCAGATGTCAAGGAGGATTATTAACAGAAGTATTAATTTCTTTTTACCATGAAACCATACACTTCGACAATAGAAAACTTTTAGGAGAAAAAAAATCTTAAACTTCTTCAGTAGTCTTAATGACATGTTCATTCTTTTTTCTTAAAGCACAGTTTATCTGTGAGATATTTTTGTCTCATATTTTAGACATACATTGCAAAGGGAATTAATTTTTTTTTCTACTATCTCACTCTACTTAGACTGGCTTTTTTTTTTCATTGTAAGCTTATCAATATCAGGAAAGCCTTGCTTATATCTAGTGAGGAGGTTGATTATTCCAGATATTTGATTGGAGAACATATTAGAGAGAGATGATGAAAAATATTAAAAGAGTTCCAGATCAGGAGAAAAGGATGAACATTACTTTGGTTCTTCC
This sequence comes from Neopelma chrysocephalum, assembly GCF_003984885.1. NCBI lineage: Eukaryota > Metazoa > Chordata > Aves > Passeriformes > Pipridae > Neopelma > Neopelma chrysocephalum. Next base: position 2,698,006 of record NW_020897689.1, on the reverse strand, counting down.
CTGTGGAAATACTGATATTTAGAAAGCTCTCTGTGTAATAAATATAGGAGGTAGGAAAATCCCTTAGTAGAACACCAAAGTCTTTAAAATTGAAAAAGAAACCTCCCTTTAATTGATCGTTCTGTGGCTGATCACATCAGAGAAGCTATATGCACCTCTCTGCCTCTTTTACCTCCCTCTCTTCTCTCTTCTAACAAAAGAATAACTGAATTAAGAGAAAGGACTTTGGCAGAATACGGAAGAGCAGAGGTCCTTCTTGGTATCTTGTCGTAAACTGACAAGCTAAAATCCTTCAGGAATGCTGGGTTTCTAAAATGGATCAAAAATCTTGTCTTGGTGTTGAATTCTGGTTTAGTCTTTGCCACTAAGATGACTGAGTACATGGTCACTACTGAGAAGGCGACATCATACTGGGTGAAAGGAAGGCACTGATATCTGAGCTTCCACAGTCTTTCCGTATAAATAGCATAGTTGATTACTGCCTCTCAGATGACTCTAAATGGTATTTTAAAATCAAAGTTGACTTTTAATGATGAGTTGTGTTGCCAAATATGTGGTGTGGCCTGTCCTTTTATCTGTCCCTGTCTCTTCTACAGAATTCTTCCCACTATACATTTTTTCCTATTTTTTATCCACTCATTTGCTTGTGAAATCTCTCATTACTATTTCATTTTTGTTGATATTTTGGTTAGGTTGTTGTAATATCCATACTAAATTTACTGTTTACATAAAAAGGTCTTGTTTAAGTACAAGTAAAAAATTGTGCATTGCATAATTTGCATATTTTTAAAAGAGCATAAGAAAGAATTAGACATTAATATTACTGCTGATGAAATTGTATGTACACTGCTAATGAAAAACATTGCTGTGACAGCACTGAGTGTTTGGCTAAAAGCCCTCAAATTGTTTTGTTAATGGTCTTGCTATCCACAAGGAATCTCACATGCCAGACAATAATAGTTCCCCCTGTTGCTCTTTTTAATGAATGCCTCTTATATGAACATGCCCCCTAATCAGAAAAGCTTTTTGATAGATTAGATTAGATACTGATTACAGCTAAAAGTTCTGTGGAAGTTCTTATTTATGCTTGTGGTTCTGTAAGTGGTCATAGACCTGCTGTGCCTGTGGGGCTCTGCATTGCCAGGGATCCAGTCTCTGCTACATCAGCAATTTAAAAAACTACGAGCAGAGGTAGAAATAAACTCAGCAGGGATTAACCACCTGAGTATTTATTCTGCTTCTTGAGTGTATTTTGCCACTTGTACTGATTTCCATACTGTGGTTCACAATGCCAAATTCTGTATCTTGAAATGCAACTCATATGTGTCTTGAGGTGGATTTTCTTCATATAAAAAGGCTGAGAATTATTTCTAAGTTCTCTTACTTTTCTTTGCTCTTATAATTGTCTTTATTTTAGGAGCATCACGTAACAATTTTGGTATGGGGTAGATTCCCCTAAATTACTTTGAATGTTGATGACCATCTACAGGAAAGACATAGAAAATCCAGAAAATTTTAAATATTATGAAAAAACTGACACAGTGTTGGAGCTTGTTATGAGGAAAGATAGAGTCTTCATGCAGTAATTCCTAATCCATTATAGTTACTTAAAATTTGAAAGTCCATATATTTAATAATGTATGTAGGGTATGCTCTTCTCAAAACACTGTTTTGTACAGAGGTCAAACAGCATTCTCTGACTGCAGGGACATAATTTCTTTTTAAAAACTTTTGTTATCTTAAAGAAACACTGATTTTGGAATCAAAATAGGAAATTAAACTGTTAAATATCAACAAAGTTTCTAAAGGAAAACTGCAAAATCTGTCTTTCAAAGCCTCGTGGTCAAACAAAAATCTACATTTAACTCAATCAATTACTATTACACATGCTCACAGAGATCATATAAACAATCAAAAGAAGAGACAGTTCTTTGGAAAAAAATCATTCTTCAATAAGAAATAGGCAGCAGAAGGGTTCTTTGACTTTCTGAGAATCAGATAGTTCTGAAGAATTGCAAAGAAAAAGGAATGGACAGGAAATTTCAAGATTCCTCGTATCTTCTGAATTACAGAAAGCAGGAATAATATAATTCTGGAAATGAACTGCTGGATAAAAATAAAGACTAGTATTTTCAAGCAATGGACCACTTTCAATGAGAAGAAGCAGCTGTGAAATCTGGAAGGTCTCCCCAGCCAAACTGATCAGGACAGTGCTAAATAATCCACAAGGGGAGAGTGAGGAAAGGAGTTAAAATATAAAAATTTCTTAGCATAAAATCAAGAAGAAAATTAATTGAAGCACTGTAGGAAATGAAACCAAGAAATCCTGGACTGTCTATACTAGTGTCTTGACAACAACAAAGAATATTGCATTATTAGTCAACTCTGGAGCAATTTTTATTAACATAATATCACTGACATCTTCTTGAAAGATTGGAGACATGAAACCACTTGTTCCAAAGTATCTGAGGAGGATGGCAGTATACTCTCCTAAAAAAGGTACTCTATACCTTCTGTCTGCATGTATACTAGTAAATTCAACAACGCTAGGAAACTTTATTACACTTTGGGACTTCATTGTCCATCCTAAAAGCTTAGAAAAATCCCTGACATGGTTTTGGCCTGGATCAACCAGTACTTTTCCAAACAATTCCCTGGCACTTTATGGATGTTAGCATTGGACAGGGACCACTCCCAAAAGGCAGTTTGTACTTGGTCACCCTGTTTGCACAGTAAGAGAAATTAATGAAGGAATATAGGCCCCTAGGATAGGGTGAGAGGCAAGGAACAAGTAGACTTTGTTGCTTTTCTTGAGCTGAGTAGCATGAGATAAAGCTATCATTCTCTCACTGTAAAAAATGCAAAAATAGTAATTACTTTCATATCTTAAGAGTATATCTGAGAATAAATTTTATTAGACTCATTTATATGCAGGGACAAATTATCACAGAACTTGTGCTTATTTAGGAATGTAATTTTTTGTAAAAAGAGATCATTTTTAGAACCAACAGAATATACATTGGCATGGACATTTCGTATGTAAACACACATACATACGTCATTTTTTTTTCTTTTTTTTAAGTTATCAGGAAAGATAGCTTTAAGAAACTCTAAATAGTTGTGTGATAAATCAGCTGGGAAGCAATAAATTGAGAAAATCTGAATGATAACTGGGAGAATTTAAAGAATGTTTCACTATGTGTGCCAAAATAATAATCACTGTGTCAAGAAATGATACTGCAATGATGAATGAAAAAGCCCTAAGCTTACAGGGTCTTTTAATTTCTAACGGACAATGATGAAAACATAGCAAGCTGATGTGAATGACTACAAGGCAAAACTGAGTATAAACTGTAGAAAACTGAGAAGGAAAGCAAAAGGGACAGAAGACACATGACCACCAAAGTTTAAGGACAATACGAAAGGATTTTTTAACAGTATGTCCTGGTTCTGGCCCAAGTCAGCAAGAGTGGGCATGGCCAAGACCCTAATGTTATTCAGTATCATCCTACATCATTGGCAGGGGGCGGGAGAAAGGGACCCTTTCTCTCGCTTCCTGGAAGAAAGGGCATTCCTTTTTTTCTTGGGGGCAAACATGGCAGGTGGAGGGTCTTTTTGAGATTGGTTTTCATTGTCCCAGGCTTGGTGAGTATTTTGCATGTAAATTACCCTCTCTTTGTACACTTTTGTTATGAATCATAAAGTCACAGAATCATCAAGATTGGAAGAGACCTGCAAGATCATCTAGTCCAACCATCAACCCAGCACCACCATAATCACCCCTAAGCCATATTCCCAAGTGCTACATACAGATGTCTCTTGAACACTTCCAGAAATGGTGACTCCACCACCTCCCTGAGCAACTTATGCCCATGCCTGACCATTGTTTCAGTGAAAAATGTTTTTCTAATACCTAATCTGAACCTTTCTTGGCATAATTTAAGGCCATTTCCTCTCATTCTTTCACTTGAGACATGGCAGAAGAGACTGATCCCCACCTCACTACAGCCTCCTTTCAGGTAGTGATAGAGAGCAATGAGGTCCTCCCTGAGCCTTCTCCTCATTGTCCAGGAGTACAGAGAAAGTGCTAAATGGTTTGGATTCTATGGTACAGAGAACAAAGGTGATGAAGTAAAACATGTAAAGCATTTAAAGACAATCATCCGAGTACCTGGTCAGTCTGTGAAGATGACTATGTTCTGACTGAATCAGAGCATAAATCCACTCTTGCTTTAGGATATATGTCCTCTTTTGAAACAAATAAAAAGGCCAGAACTGGAGACAGTGTCAATTGGCTTTTGTCCTCAACAGGGATTGAGGGGCTGCAGCACTGAAAATTTTTAATAAATCTCTGGCCATAGCACCTTATACTGTGGCAAAATAGAAAAATGAAATTGTTGCAGTTAAAATATGTAGGTATTGAGCGTCATGGCATTGTGCAGACCACAGACTGCTAATACAATCAATCAGGCCATTTAATAAATTCAGAATGAGATGTATTTAAAAAGACCAAGTACAAATAATTGATTTTGGAACAAGAGAAAACACATATGGAGAGTGTTGTGGTGGGGGGAAACAGTTTCCCCCCCACCCAGAGCTAAGAAAGTGGTAACCCCCGAGGGGGTGGTGACCCTTTGGGGTCGAGCCAATGAACGCTCCTGCAAAATATACACATATCACTAAGACCGGAAGACAAGAGTTGTAGTTGTTGTTGGAGTGAGGTGGCCATGTTCTGAGGCCACGAGGAGCAGGGGCAGGAGCCCCTTGGGGGCTGTGCCCCCCCCAGCCCCCAGCTGGGGGGCTACAGGGACTTGGAACAGTGTAAGGCTGGGCTAAGTACCTGTAGCTATGAGCTGGGGGATGTTTCTTCACCGTGAACAGCAGAAGCGGCAGCAAGAACAGCACTGACTGAGGAGAAGGGGTGGCAGAGAGCCAGCAGTAGATAAGGAGCAGCAAACAGACACTGTAGCCAGGCAAGAAGACACAGAGTTGTCTGAAGAGAAAGAGAGCAGCAGCAGAGAGAGAACTAAGTTCTACAGAGAGAGAGTTTGGGGTAAGGACTTCAACCAATCCCCCAAACTCCTTTGAGACCCCTCCTAGGAGGAGGGAGATGGACTCTTGCTTGAGAAGAGTCTCAGAGTGCTACAGCACTGCTGAAAGAGGAGCTGAGAAGCTCAGGGCTTCCCGGAGCTGGACCAGGACGGCCGAAGGAATCCGGAGGAGGGCTTTGCCCCTCGCTGCTGCTGCCAAGCAACAGCCTGAGATCAGAGCACAGGAGCTCTGATAGAACTCTTGAGGCAAAGGCCTTCAACTGAAAGCTGCCCAAGACGTTCTGACTCAGGGGTGAATCTCCTGAGGAAGGGACCTTCATGGGATGTCTTACACCCCATGATATGATGTGGTGAAGCGAGTCTTGTCCCTGCTACGCAGTCCACGGAAGAGAAGACTCTCATTTGGAGACGAACGGCCGAGGGGCTTGGACTCCCCTCGTGTGTATTGGCAAAGATCCAGCTACAGCTGCTGCATGGAAGAGAGAGAGACACTGCTGCCCTAGAGAGACTTGCTGCTCAGAGAGAGGAAAGGATCTTTCCCTTCTTCCCTCCTGGACTTTAATTTGGAAGGGAGAAGTGATTTGATCCATTGTAAATACTGTATGTCATGGTAGAGATAGTTAAGATTGTATATGATGTATGATACTATTTATTTTGTACAGTGTATTGTAATATATCCCTTTCTCCCCATTTTGAGTCTTGTGTGGTGTCTGGAAAACCCATCTCACACTGGGTTGAGATGAGGGAGGGGGGCTTGGACTAGGGAATTGGATTTTGGGGCTCTCAAACTATGACAGGAGAGTATAGATGCTAAGGAGATGCTGAGTCTTTTTATTTTTTTTTGGTTAGGGTTTAGAAGCAAGGTTCAGAGAGATAGGCATTGTAGGTGTGGTAGTCATTATTAACATTAATAAGGCCAATTTACTATTTAGGGTGAAGATAGCAATATAAGGCAGTAGTAATCAGCTTATATGAACAATATTTGGAATTGATGTGATGCTTCTTTGAAGGCTGTGTCCAATTCTGGTGTCCACATCTCAAGAAGGATATGTTTACCATACTGAGAGTCCAATCAAATGCTTAAATGAATAAAATAAAAGCCATATATAAAGAAATCTGAGGAGCTCCCATCGAGTAATTAATAGGTAAAACAATTCAGTCACAGTCTAAATGTACCAGCAATAGGATCCAAAATTGATAATATGGTGCCACAGCCCAGAAAAAAAAGGTTTAATGACTGGAACTAGAACTTACACTAATTAAGTTGACGGATGTAGCTTCTATGACAGCAAGTTTAGGTTGCATCTGACACCTCTCTAAGTCAGTGGCAGCTTTTCCACACCTCGAAACTTTAAAACCGAGTTTGATGGGAGGTTTTCTTTCTGTAACTACTTCTGCAATTTTACCACTGCTTCAAAAAGCTTATATTTTGCCTGGTGTCAAATTAACATGACATGAATAGAGGAGCTGTAACCTTCTGCACAGGACCTCTCAGTGGATTGTTGAGATTTAAAAGGCATATGAGGAAAAAACATGTCTTGCATCTTTGACCTTTGTCTTACTTTCATTCTTTTTCCAAACCATTGTCACGAACAGGACACTGAGCTAGACTGAGCATTGGTCCATCCCAATATAGCTCTTAAATTCTTTCTATAGTGGTAATTCTTCCTTGAATTCCTATGAATGCCAACAGAGATTAAATATATTCCATTACACATAATTGTTGTCTTTTGTAGGCTTGAGTAGAAAAAAATGGTGCCAGTTACTCAGGAAATTGCATAGCTCTTTTAATGGTTGAATCTGTAATTATATACTGATGCCAGATTACCACAGGAACAACTAATGGAAGCAACTATGTAGCACCATACAGACTACACACCTATATTTCAAATTAAGTGTATTGGTCTTGTTAACTAGTCCGGGCTCCACTCAACTGAGTTAAATATAGCACCTGCATGTTTTAATTAGTGCAGATTTCATCAAGGCTTTAGTCATTTACTCCTTTCTGGGATTCTCACACCTGATCTTTAAGAGTGTGAGCTATTGTAGTCTTATGTCCAATCTATTATATATGAGTGTTATAAAGCTTGATAAACATGAAGCTGCCTCTTACGAAAATGGCATTTTTCCAGTGGCGGAGATTACTTTAGAAGACATTTTGAGCTTTTTAGTAAATTGGTTGCAAATCATTTTGATGTTTAGAGTGCTGGGTGCAGGGATAGTGACAGGTTCTGACAAGGCAGAAAGTGCTGTGGCATTATCAGTAAGCCATGGAAATGATCCTGAAAAGGAATGCTACATTATTTAAATAGAAAAAATGCTGTTGAGACTTTCACAATCTGTTCACAAAGGGCTTATAAACAGAGAGGTGAAACCAGCAGAAAAAAGCTATTCGGTAAGAAGTATACACATATGCCTCTTTCCTCAAAGTATATTCAGGTGTTCTGTCAGCCAAGGAACAGACAGATTTTTAAAAGAAAACAGAGAAGCAATGTTTCTAAACCAACTGTAGAAAATTCCCACAGAAAAAATGTTGTTAATTTGAGCAGGGTTTTCAGTTAGAGTGCAGTCCCAGGAGGGGATCTAAATGAGGGTGGGCCACCTGATGTTCTTTTCTCAACATCCATGCATCCAGAGGACAGCACTGCAATCTTAAAATAATCCCCTGGACAAATGGATAGAATGCCTGCCTGTCTTGTATTCTGTGTGCACGCAGAAGTAATCTTCTATATTTCCAGTCAGTCTCTATATGTGAAGTTTACCCTGGGCACCACATATTTTTAAACGCAATGCCAACACAGTAATACCCTTATTAGTCCCATGTTCTCACGATAAATGCCTAATATATAACACCATTCTGGTGACTGTTCCTGACAACAGTCAGGACAAAATTTCTAATCCTCCCCTCTAGCATCTGGAAAAACAAATATTTACTAAATCTGATGAAAACAAGTCATAGAATTATAGAAGGGGGTGAGCTGGAATGGACTTTAAAGACCATCTAGTTCCAACTCCCCTGCCGTTGTCAGTGACGCTTGCCACTAGAAAAAGTTGCTCAAAACCTCATCCAACCTGGCCTTGAACACTGCCAGGGAACACAGCTTTTCTGGGCAACCTGTTGCGGTGCCTCACCACCCTCACAGTAAAGAATTTCTTTACTCTCTTTCAGTTTGAAGCCATTCCTCTTTGTCCTATCACTACATGCCCTTGTAAAAGGTACCTCTCCATCTTTCTTGTAGAATCCCTTCAGGTATGGGAAGGCTGAAGGTTATGAAACTACACTCTAACCTATGAAAGTTCCAGATATATACATTTTATTGACTGGCCTAGATGGCAAATTTATTAATTTTCTATAAGTGACCAATGAAAAACTTGGTAGAATCTAGATTGTAGTTTTCCACTGTGTTCACTTTCTGGGAACATGAAAATGGGAACTACTGGCAAGACCTAAACACATTTAAAAACAGCCAAACTACTCACTAAGCTCAAAACCCAGCAAGATTCAGTCCGTAATACACATGCACGCCACATAGCACTGACAAAAGAAACCCAACAAACAATAATGTATTTTTGAAGTGCTTGCATTTTCCAAAGAAGAGGTCCCTATGTGACTAATCAAATATATTTTTTTAATTATACAGAAAACAACAAAAACCCCAAGAGATTACAAAAAAACCTCTTAAAAATTAAGATAGTCTTTGGTTGTGACAGCAACTTGGTGTGCAGATAGATGATAGCTCTTTGTGAGGCCCCTAGGGTGAGAAAGTATGGTTACTGTATTGAGACCTCTTAGTGACCATGCCTGCTGAGCTGCCCCATGTCCACAGTTGACTCATGCCCCGTTAGGATCATGCCTGTGCCAGAGGCTGTCTCCTCAGCACTTAGCCCATCCATAAAATGTACATTTGCTCCTGTCACAGGAGCTTCTTCCTCATTAATAGACAGGCTGATACCAGCATCCTTATTATCCACACTTACTGATTGAGGAAGAAATGAAAAAGTCAAAACACATTTTGGGTGGCAGAGCCTAGAAAGAATGCCTGATAATTGATGCATATGAAACTGCTGTTTTCTAGGGAATGAAGGTAATAGTGTTTCTCAGTTCATTTTGGAATATCTTATCTTAGCAGATGAAATAAAGGAGGAAAATTTTTTATATATGTGTGTTTGTGTATATATATATATGTTTTCTTATGGTAAAGATTAGGTACAAAATCGAAGTTTTCCCAGAGATGTTAAATTCTGGATGGCCCATCCCTGGAAGTGTTCAAGGCCAGGCTGGATAGGGCTATGAGCAATGTGGTCTAGTGAAAGGTGTTCCTGTCATGGCAGGAGGGTTGGAACTAAATGATCTTTAAGGTCTCTTCCAACACAAACCTTTCTATGGTTCTATGAAAACAAAGTTAAAAAAAAGGAAAAAATAAATTAATTCAGCAATAGGGTATATCCACGAAGTAAGTCTGGTTTTAGCCATTATATAGGGTTTTTCTGCTGGCCACCTCCCTCAGTTATCAAAATTGAGGGCTTACCTCCAGCATTATTGTGCAGTCTGACTCTTCTTCTAAGAAGCAATTTTTTTTGGCAGTGTCCTATAATTGGACTGTAACTTCATTCAGTAACTATTGTGTCACAATTCATTTTTTAACCCACTCTGCTGTCTTTCATCATCATCTTTCTAAGCACTCATATTTTCTTTTTCATTTTGTACCTCAACAAAACACGAATAAAACATACTAGACATTTATGGGGAAAGAAAATATTATAAATATGTAGATATGCACTTTTATTACCTCTGTGTTATCTTTTTTCTTCACAAGCTCATGTTTGACACATCTCATAATGCAAATGCACTTGTATAGTTTCTTCAGCTTTATGTTGTAACTTTCATATTTCCTCCGTAAATTTCAATTAGCTTATTTTTTTAGCATTCTTTATTATTTTTATAGTTCTTTATATTCTTTATAGTTCTTTATTATTGGAGCCAACACTTAAGTTTATTACATGCTTCATATATTACATATGAGAAGAATGATACAAATCTTTTATTGACTTCTGTAGCCCTCATTTTTGTATTTTCAAGGCAAAACATGACATCAATACAACCAGAAAGGAATATGGGAAAGGTGAGTTTATACTGCTTAACAACAGTCTTATTAATATTGTAACTCTTAGAAAGCTCCTTCAAAATGTTGACTGCCCAAAACACAGAGGAATCTGATTTTATGTTAAATTCTTCTTAATGCGGGTTTAGGGGTAGAGAGAAAGGAATTTGAAAAAGGAAATAAATTCATAGAGCTAATTATATACTGATAATCTAACGACTGCATTTTTTTGATAGGCTACTATCAAAGAACTAGTAAGGGTACTATTTCTGCAGACAGAGACTTACTATAGAAGAAAATAGGATATTTCAGTTAGAAGAGACCTACAATGATCATCTAGTCCAACAACAGGCACATACTTGCAGCACAAAACAGGGACTATTTAAGTGACACTGAATGTCTTTTCCATAAAGTCTGCAGCTGTGCACTGTTTTCCCCAAGGAGTGAAGCTGGCTGCAGAGGTTCTTGCCCATACCCTCCTTCTCATTGAGGAGACTGTGCACTTACACCTCTACTTTTCAGCTGGTTGCCTGCAGGATGGACTGTAAATCAGATCAGTGAAATATTCTGAATTAAACAAGTAGTGTTGGAAGTGGTTTTCTGAGTCATATTCCTCATTGGGCTTATGGTATAACCCAATACAGAGGGTTGCATCACTGCCACTGAGATCAGTGAATTACACCAGAGGAGCTGGACACAAGCAGCAGGAAAACAGGAAGGAACTATCTTTTTACAGCTTTTTATTTCTTTTATTTTATGGAAATGTATCATGGAATGACTATCCTGCCAGTAGCACAGATATCATATGCTATACCTATATTCAGGACATGAATTCTTACTTCTCGGCAATGCAGTACTATTTCCTTCCTGTACATACTCGTTTAGCCATTATAGGTGCATTATAAGGTAGAGCAGGTGGGGTTTTTTCAATGTTTCTGTTAACTTTTTTTTTAATTGAGATGCTGGTTTAAATTGTTGGGAAAAAGAAACTTTGTTCCGTCTTTTGAAATGCAGAACTAAATCTTTCATTCATCTGCTTTTCATCCAGTGTTCTTTTCTGGCCTCCTTTGTGTTTCCTGCCACACAATGCAGTATTATTATGAAAGCATTTAAAATAATGAAAACTATACTAAGAACACATCACTTCAGAAAAAAATTAACCATTTTCTGTGTGTAGGCAAAAAAGGAACAGAAATTTACTTGAATTATGAAGGCCACACACACATACTGGGCAAATGTTGCGTGATCTCTGAAAATTATCTAATTGAGCCACAGCTGGAGACAGTCACACATGGCTGTAGCATTCAGAGTGCCTATGACGCCATTTCTTGTTCTCCACTCCCACACAGTTTTTCAGCCAGATTGCTAAAACAGGAATCTTACAGGATATTGAACACTATGGCAGAAGATAGGTACTTAGATATCAATGTCAATATGCTAGTCCATCAAATCTTCCTATTTATACTCCACAGAGGAACAGAGATATGCTTCTTCAGAGTTGGATAAATTAGGAACTTAATGTGTATGATTTAAATCTCTCTTTGGCAAAGCCCTTTTTTCCTTTCTATTGAAGACTTAAGGGAAACTGAACAACTAACGTAGAAACAGTCATTACCTTACTAAAGATAGACCTTGTTCCAGGAGCACACATGAGCATACAATAGGCATCATTTTAAGTACATGGCTAGCCACCAAAGCATTTTTAAATGCATTAAAGCATGTCTGAGCATCTTGTTAGGTTGTGGCCAGTCAACCAAACTCAGGCACTAAGAATTTTGCAAGCTATTTTTTCTGGGCAACCTAACGACTTTGGGGAGTGCATCAGTAACTTAGACTTCTGCTTCTTTGCATTCAGCTTGAAATATGGTTGTAGTGTCTGATCTCAGGCCAACAGAAGTTGATGGGAAGTTTATACTTTGAAGTAGACTTCTTATGGAGCAACTTTTATACTTCTTGCCCAACCATGGCTAATAAAATGGCCAAGGAATGTAGGACAGTTTTCAAAAACATTATAAAGAAAATAAAAAAGTATGAATGAGAACTACAGAGGGAAAAAAAAAATCTAAGAGTTTGGGAAAATGGCTTTCCAGTTCAAATATTGTGCCACATATCTGACTCTGTGAAGTTTATAAATATTTACTATTGTATTAAAAATATTTAACCTTTAGACTAATCACAACTGGTGTTGAATTGACACTGGGACCAATCAGGTCAGATATTTAATGTCATTAACCAAAGAGGACATGAACTACTGTCCCTGTGTTATAGACTTATATCTCTTCACTATGAAACAACTGACTCTGAATTTTTAACATGCAGACAAGTCATGAGAAAAATTGAAAAATGCTTTTTTGAAAAGCAAAAGTATCATAAGTTTCCTGTTATTAATATTTCATATCCTTATACTATTTGTTACATACTCTAGCACACATAAATATAACTCAAGGCATAAAACACTTTCTTGTATAATGCAATATAATGAGTCTTTAAAGCAAGAATCAATCTGTTTGAATACAAGGTAGCAGATGTGTATTCACTAAGATGAAAGAAAGACTTTTGTCTCTCCAGTGCATAGAAGATTTATGCCTGTAATTCCTCCTAGAGGATGGAGAAGAAATATTCATGAACAGAAGGGCACAATGCAGTATGATTTAATGGATCAATCTAATTCTGAAACTCAAGAATTTCTTTGCTCATCCAGGTATTGCTGTCAAGATTTTGAGTCTTTTCTTTTCTCCAATTTTGTCCCTCAGTCTTCTCACCTGTAAATCCTGTGCACTCCAATGCTTTTAAATTTCAATATGTAAAATGTTTAAGATTAGGAGTTAAGGAATAGTGTTTTTTCTAATCATCTGGGATTCAGACTGCCAAAGAATGAAAGTGGAATATACATGGGGTGTGCTAAGTGCACACAGGAATCCTGATGTACCCACAATAATTTATATTTAGAGGGATTATTACAGTACGTGGTTTTACCCACTTCCTATTAATAGTAAAATGCATAAATGAATGTATAATAAAAATAATAATGAATAATATGAAAAATAAACACTTCAGAATTGTCTCCTTTCCCTGTGCATCCATCCATTGAATACAAGGTAATGATGTAGCATAAGAGTTGTCTTTATTTCCTATCCGTTTTAGTGACTTTCTATGAAATTTGAGAGGTTAGATCATACCTCTTGTGTGCAAATGGGGGCTGAATCTTCTCCTTCTTTCAAGGAAAGTTAACTCTATCTGATAGTCTTTCCAACCCCTAGGACCCTCAGGTATTCTATGTTGAGGCCTCTTCCCTTTAGAAGCTCTTCCACTTCACATGGAAACTATCACTTGCCACTGGGAGTTTTGCATTTGACTTCAGTGAGGTCAGGATTTCAACTAAATGTTGAAATTCTAATGCACTACTGAAAATAAGATTTTGGATAGAGTCACTTATGTGGTTTTAATATATGGATGTGTAGTGTTTTGAGAAAAAAATGCTCTTTTCCATCATCTTTCAGTAGCGAAATGAGACACAAGTAGAATCTGATCTGAATTATTTCTTGCACTCAAACTGAAGGAAAAACTGACATTTTACAAACATTTACATTTTCAAAATACAAAAAAAGTCACAATCAATGCCAGATCAATATCCTTGTTTTAGATCTTTTGACAACTCTTTCCTTTGACTTCCCCCCACATCTTCTGCCACATTTTAGAATTTGAAATTAAAAGCATAAATTATATGTTGTAGCTTGGAGCTAAAAAATAATTCCATCTCTGAATGTTCTTTTAGAACCATGGCCAGCCAAAACTAATTCAGCACAGTCTCGCTGAAGTGCTTGGAGCAGTCTGTCTAAACAGCACAGGCCTTCTTAATTTACCCAACGTTCACACTGCCTCCGATTAGGATGAAAGTGACTGTACCATTGAAGAAAAAAGTAACTTGACTCTTTCAAGCAGCAGTTGAGAGAGTATGAAAACTTGCACCGATCAGGCTTTCAGACTCAGGTCAGCTCCATACCTTTAACCTTCTTGAGGGCTTAACAAAATGTTAGAGGGAATAGGTAATCTTCCCGGTTTGTATAGCTGCTGGACATCAGATGCTGTGTCTCTCCTTGTGCAGACCTGGCTTTTATTAGATATCAGTCAAAAGCTAGTTCAATTTAGCAGACTGTCTCCTTGCAGTCCATCTTGGGTCATCACCCTGAGCAAGCCAGAGGATTTCTGAACTCTCCAATGCACTGCTTGCACTCTCTTCAAAAATGGACAGTGGCAGGAATTTCATAGGAAAACTTCCTGCTTGTAGTCACATAAGGCTTTGTACCACAGTGATCCTCAGCAGGAGGAGACAGTTTGGGTTTTGCTCACATGTGCGATTCTCTTTTCACACTTCTAAGGAAAATCTATGCATGTGGAATTTCAACTTGAGATCTAGGATGCTGGAATATGGTACTAAGGCACAGACAGGAGGTGCTTGTAATAGCTGCAGCCATAATGGTGCATTGCATGAGTCAAGAAAGAAAGACTATGCAAATATAGACTTAGAGCCTGTAGTATAAGTTGACTGCATCAGCAGGAGAAACTAAGGTTGCCCTTTCTAACTTTGAGGACCTTGACTTTTACAAGTTTAATAATATTCTTTTGTTTAGAATACAAAAAAACCCACCAAAACTCTGGCATATTATTTTCTGCAAGCCATGTAAACAAATTTGTCGTGAGCAGACACTTTATATTTGCAATCTATCTGATTAATGATTTCTTGGACCACCAGTGTACGAAAATCAAACTAAAAATACCTTGTTCTCAAGTTATGCCTGTTCTCCAGCAAAACCAAAATCTTTTGAGGTGGTCTGCTTAAGTTATTAAATGTTTGAAACAAAAAATAATTTAGAATGAAATAAGAATTTTTGTTCATTTTCAAAAGAGTTTAGCTTAAGTGTGACATAAAAGCTTCATTGGTATTTATTTAATCTGATTTGTTTTCACTGCTACTAAATGTAATTTTATATAATTGTAGAAGAGTAAATAGATCTCAGTGATTTAAAACCTCAAAATAATACTGAAAATACATGAAATTTGTATTGATAATCACATTATTTTTGAATAATATGGCTTTTAGAAGTGCTAATGGACTTAGAGATAAGTAGTTGAAATACTAGAGTCCCTGTGCTGTTACTACGTTTTTCACATGATTTTTTATTTTTTTATTAAATTTACTTTCTTATACCTAAACAGTTGAAGCAAATTTGATCTATCAGGGAAGATGTAACAATAGTTACTTTATGATTATAATAATGCTTAAAAATAATGAGGATAAATTATTTTATATTTCATCCATGCAGTGGGGAAGAATTCCGTAGACAGAAATCTCTGTGCTTTTTCAGATGCTGCTGTTTCCTCTCTCATGTTCCCATGGAAGCGTTAGTCTGGAATGAAAATGGAGAAGAGAGAGGATGTAATTTAAATCTTCACAAGAGAGTCAATTTAAAATATGAAAAGTTCCAAATCAATAGTATTAAAACAGTTATTGAATTTAAATATTAATAAGATGGGAGAAATTGATGGGCTGGAACCAGAGCTACTTAAAATTGAGGACATTATATAGCTAAACCATTAGTTGAAATAGGAAATCTAATTTTCTTACAAATAATGTACCTACAAATTGTAAATACACTGTTGTGACTGTGATTCATAAAAGTAGGGAGTAACATATCTCTTCCATTATACTTAACTCAGTGAGTGCCATGTACAGTTTATCCCTTCTTTTTGACACTGTGGTAAAATTCAATAGTAGGCACAGAAGAACCTCCAGATAATCTACTGTCTATGAATTACATATCATAAATACATACAAAAAATTTAAATTAGGAGCCTGGCCATGTACTGTTGCCATCAAGTTGGCTATAAACTACACACCATGATTCCTTTGACTTTCCTGTCACATCACCAACCATGTTACCATGACAGAAAAATTTTTTTCCTATCATTTCCTTCAGCAGAATTGTGAAAGTTTCATGTAATTGCACAATAAAGAACATTATTTCATTACAATTTTTGTGGAGCAGGGCTTAAATTTTTACTGTGACAATGAAGCAGATAAGAAGGTGCATATCAGAGAAATGTCAAAAATGTACTATAAACATATGTGTTCTATAGTCTAGTTCCATGACTTCAGATGCGTTAGGGTTGGTTTTGGTTTGGTGGGTGCTTTTTTTGTTTGTTTGTTTGTTTTTCCTTTGGTTTTTGGTTTTTTTTTTGTTTTTTTGGGGGGTTTTTTTGTCCTTTTTTTTTGGTTAGTTCATCTTTTTTTTTTTTTGGTTGGTGGTGGTTTTTGGTTTTTTGTTTTGGTTTTTTTTTTTAGCTTCTTATTTTGTTTTGTTAGGGTTTTTTAAAAGCTACAGAACAGTTTTTCGTCTTTTTTTAGATCATCAAGCACTGAGAATTATTTTTCAGCACACAACCAAAAAATAGGTTTGCATAACATGAAACAAGCCTATGTCTATTAGAAGCTCATTTTAGAACAGACTTGTGACATAAGTATATTATAAGTGCATACTAGTGCATGTAAATAGCTCTTAGGAATATGTAAGTAATTTTGTTATTTATTTGACCATTAAAACATACTATTATACACTATACTATTAATCTATAAGTGAGAGCCACTATATAGGATTTTTTCTGCCCGATCTGGCAGTAATTCTTTATATTTATGAGGATCCATGCAGTGCCACAGTTACCTAAGCATTTGAATATCTGGGCTGAATGTTTGTTACTCCTTAAGTTTTTCAAAACCTTAATTCACATCTGCATGAGGAAAACAGACTCACCTCAGGATGAGTCACTCATCCGCACACAGGATGTGATAAAATTGCTTGTCTGCTTTTTCTTTGCTCTGTTATTTTTGTCCATCTTATTGAGTTAATTAGTGTTGTATGATCTAAGGGCTATGAGCAAAATAACTCCTGAAACACTGCTATGGACCACGGCCCATTGCTTCGCAGGGATCAGAGAAATTCAGTCTCAGGTGAGCAGCTCTGATGCTGGCAGAATTCACAGTGGAGCACTCCGGGGCAGTGAAGAAGGGGTTTCCGTAATGAGAGGAACCCCTGGGAAAATAGAGAGAGCCTCCAGGAGCCCATAGCTCATGTGACAGCTCCTCTTTGAGCATGTGCACAGGATCACAGCCTCACCCAAAATGGTATAGCGTTATATTTACCCACATTAACATAGTCATAGCTTTGGTGGGGTCTACAACAAAGTCTACATTATTCTCGATATTCAATTTTCTTTTTTTTTCCATAAGACTGCACAAAGTTTTGCATGTTTGGTTACAGCGCATACTAATACTGAGCATGGACAGCCTTGTTTAAAGCTGCATTGGCTGGTAGTTGTTCAGCTGTTGGCTGTGACTTTTCTTTTGCTATGAGCTTGAGTCTCTCTGTGTTCATATCTCTTTACATTTCCATCATGAGCTATTAAGTCTTGTTGTAGTTTGTTATCTAAGCTCCCTGGTGTGCCTAAATCCTTGTTGTTTAAATTTGCTATTTTTTATGTTGCAAAATTTAGACAAATTTTCCTCATTAATGTTTTGGATATTTGCATCATCATCAGATATTTTTTCTTTTTTTTCCTTTTTTTTTTGTTTTATTATGAGTGTATGTTTGAATTTTAATATATGGAAGGAGATAAGGGGAAAAGAAATGTGTGAAGTAATGAATGCTTATATCCAAAACAGAAAGTCATGGCTATACAATAGTGCAGCAGATGACAAGATTAATATTAATCAGCCTACAGCTAGAACAGACTGCACTCATAAATAAACCACTTTGAAAGAAAAATGAAGTAAACACACAAACTATGATGAATTCATGCTTACCTGAAAATTAGAATAGATGGATTGTTTTCAGAAGGTAATAATAGAGAAGAAAGTAAAAAAAAAGTTGAGTTAGAAGACTGGAAAATCATCCTGAGCATCCATGATTCTGGATAGTGATCAAAAAAAACAAATCTCTAAAGTTACAATTTTTAAAGTACTATTCATTGATAGATATAAAACATCACTTATGGCTCCTGTAAAACTATCAGACATAATTGAAGAATTAATTTATAAAGGCCACCTGGAATCATGGTTCCAAAACTGAGATTCAGTTAGGCATCCAGTTTACTTGGGTAAATTCACTTCAATCTTAAAAGGTCCATTTATTCCATGGATAATCTGGCCTGTTGCCTTTAAAAGATAGCAAGATGCAATAAGAGATCTGAAAATATAATTAGATGTGCATCATCAGAAATAAAATATGACAAATTTTATGTCCTGACACACTTCAAGAAATAGGAATGACATAAGCAGAGACAAAAGTAGAGGGGGAAGAAAATTATAAACTTGACTGAATGTTTAAGTATTTTTTCCCTTCAAACTTCTCTGATTGTACATTGTGGAGGGAGGACTTTGGCTTTGGGATGTCAGGTGCCCACCAAGGTCTTCTTTCACTCACCTCCTCAGCAGGAGGATGGGTAGAAAATAAGATGGAAAAAACTCATGGGTCAAGAAAAGGCAGTTTAATAAAGAAAAAGCAACGCCTGCAAGCAAAGTCAAAGGTAAGTGGAAGAATTATTCTCTACTTCCTCTCAGCAGACAATATCCAGCCACTTGCAGGAAATAGGGCTTAAGTATGTGCAGAAGTTACTCTGGAGACAAATATCATAATAGCAAAACACACATTTAACCTCTTCCTCTTTCCTCCTCTTGTCCCCTTGCACCTTTTCTTAGCTTTTATTGCTGATCAGACCTTGTACAGCATGGAATATCCCTTTGGTCAGCTTGGGTGAGTTGTCCTGCTTGTGTCTCCTCCCAGGTTCTTGCCTACTCCCATTCTACTGGTGGTGGGGGGGGGGGAATGCTGGAGAGACAGCCTTGATGCTGTGGGACCTGTGGTCAGCAGTACCCAAAACACTGGTGTGTTAAAATCTTTCTAGCTTCAGATGCCAAGCTCACCACTTTTGTCTCAGTGATTGCAAATAATCAATACTCTGGAGCAAGATAAACAGGACTGAAATGCTTATAGTCTGCATATGAGGACTGCTATGGGAGGAATAAGCTCCTTCTTGGCCAAACACAATATATTCACTATGAATCTTTTATGTTAATGTGTGGATGAATTCCATAAACCTTATATAGTTGTATGCCACTTTCAACACTGTGAAATAATGCTGTTTTTTCTACCCCCATTTGAGTTGGAAGCCTTGTAACTTTAGAGTTGATTCTGGGGAAAGCACCACATTTTTGAAAAGGAAGAGCATCTGTTAAGCCTGAGTATTGAAGACTCGTCTTGCTGACCAGCTATGCCAGTCAAGAAAAAAAGTATGATTTACACAGTCTGGTTTAGTTTCAAGTTAAAGTTTTGTGTTTAATCCCTGAGTATCAGAAAAACTTCACTTAGGACAAAACACTGTAGCAAGAAAGAAGCTAAGCATTTATAATTTACAAGTATAGTGATAATTTGAGGCTTAAATATCAAACGACAGATCAATGAACAGAAAATATAAGCAAATGAGCTCAGTCTTGCCATGGTTGTCTGAGATGAGCCAGACCATGATGGCAGTGCAAGGATGGGGACCGATTCCTCTTGAGAGAAAACACAGGCACACAAGTAGCAGCTGTAGCATGGTTGTGGTACTTGGGATTTGAGCTAGACAGAATGACACACAGACGCAGGTACACGAAAGCACCTTGCTGCAGCAGAAGATAGCTCTCTGCTAATATGGTCCTGTGAGTCCAGCTGGATCAGCCTCACTATATGACTGATTAAATAGGTCCACATATTAGTTACATCTCTCATGTGTCTATCATCATTCACGGAAATATGGCTGCTACAGCAAGTGTGAGTGCATGTGTTAATATCTTCAGCAAAGATCTCATCAGCTGGTAGGAGAATCACCAAAGTAACTACAGGATGAAGTCTTATTTACTTGAGTGGTGGAAGCTCATACCCACATGACAGCTCAGATGACAGTCATACCATATGAGTCAGGCAGGCAAGAGTATGTGTCTGGTGCCCAAATGATTTTAATTGCAGCAGAGAATCTGTAATGAGCCCTGTTGATCTTTGTTGTTTTGTCTGCAGCAGAGTGATTAGTGACATGGGCAGGGTTAGACTGTGTAGCCAAAAGTAATTAATTTTATTTACCTAGTTGTGGGGAATTTTAGCCTTAACATCAGAGAGAATATGTGTGTCATTTCTGAGGCAGACAAAGGTAATGAAGGATAAAGAAAGCTGGGGAGAGGAAAGGATTAAATGGCAAAATCAGTCTTACAGAAAAACAGATCAGACAGATTGTAGGCATTTCAGTCCTGTTTATCTTGCTTCAGAGTACTGATTATTTGCGATCAGCAAGACAAAAACTGCTGAAGGTGAAAGTCAGTTGAATAAGGAATAGGTTGTTTATCATATTAGTAAAGAATTCTTCTATTTACTTTTTCAGCTTTCCATTATTATAGCATCTTTCCTTTTTATTTATAAGAGGTTGAAGATGTCTGCATAGTAATATAATTGGTTATGGCTGCTAGCCACCTGACGAAGTTAATTATTGATTGTCTGTGTATTGGTCCTGTGAGAGAGTCCAATGTCTATACAAATTAGTTGGAGGCAACTGTCTCATAAAACAGTCAGAATAAATCCTTTATACATTCCTAAACAGAGTTGTGCTAGATTATTGGCTTTTTTGAAGGAAAGGGCAAAGTATAGTGCTAACTGCTATTCACCATTGAACTCAATTCAAATCAAAAGGTACAAGCATTAAGGAACTGAATTCACAGATGAATCTGGAGAATACTCATTATTTTCAAACCCATTCCACTTTAATAAGTAACTGGTGCTGAATGGATTATTTCAGGTTTTGCAAGTCTAGGATTATTGTGTTCCTGGTATTTAATTCCAAAATTCATTCCTCCAATTACATTTTGAAACAAAAATATTTTTCTGTATTTATAAACATAGATTTTATGTCTTCAGATAACAAATTTGTTTTCTATTTGCTATTTCATAAAAGTTAAAAAGCTCGTGTTTGTGAAGTATTTAAACATTGAGTACTTATGGAACATTTAAAAGGAATGAGTTAAGACTTCACTAAAATCCAGCCACACAAAGTTCCCATGAAAGCAGATGAAAACTTCCATAGGATGAATGATATTATCAGATCCAGATATTGTCATACTAGCATAGAAAAGTACAGACTTAAATACTTGTTTGGCAAATCTTTAATTTAAAACATTTGACAATACTATTCTTTTTTTTTGTCTTCTTACTGCATTTATTTACCCTTGCTGAATCACAAGACACAAATGAAGTAACAGAGACAAGCTCTTAGCCTTAGTGGTGAACTTCAAAGAGGTGGAGAAATCCCTGTTTAGCAAGTCTATTGACACATAATTTTATTCTGCCTGCAGAAGTTTCTGTTCTCACTCCTCTACCAGCTCTTTGTCACCGTCCCTTCACGCATAGGTTACTGCTGCTGGAAACTGGCAACTCATCTGAACCTTCCCTGCTAAGCTTCGGTTCAAATGAAGCTGGGAAGGTTAAAATGTTGGAGACTGGAGGCAGGCTGGAACAAAACAGGGTTTTTTTTGCCTGCACAGCTGCAGTCAGAAGGGGATGTGTGAACAAGCCTTAAGGCTCCACAGCTGCTTCCCAGAATTATAGTATCCTGGTCTTCTGCTAATGCAGATAGCTGCAATTGCACAAGAGAAACAGTGGGTGAGAAGGCAATAATGTGTCTAGAAGGACATCTTTGATCCTCCCTCTCCCTGATTCCCATGAAATCCTTTAGCTCCCCCTGAGCAGGGTCTTTATGCTAAATCCACTCTGCAGTGACAATTCAGAAGTCAAGGCATAGTTTATGAACTAACAACAAAAAAGCTATAAATTTAAGAAAAAATATTTTCTTGTTGAAGAATACAATTGCTGAGGTACAAATCTTCACAAATGTCTCCCAGATAATCCAGTACTGTTGTTCTTCAGCTTTGTTGTAAGAAATATGTAGAAATGTGTCTCAGGCTTACAAGTAGAATCTTGAAAACATGACCAAAAAGCTTTGAAATGAGACACTTTAGAAAAATTACTATAATTAATTATTTTAAATTTTCCTCCTCTTCTCCCACCAATGATCACATCATTTGGACTGATATAATATTTCAAAGTTAAGAGTTTGTAATATTATAATAATAAAAAAGTGACTCCCACTACTTGAATTTCTGCCTTAGCTTAATTTGAAAGTAGATTCTTAACAAGGAAAACCCCTGACACACACATTATGTTGAATAGCAGTAATTTCTTTTAGAGAAAGAAGCATAAAACTCACCTCTGGTCTCATTTAATTTGTTACTGTCTGTGTATGCTTAGTAAAATCAGTGAAAAAGCACTAAGATAAAATGGAAAGAAAATCTGCTCTTTTGAATAAATGTAATAAAATCCAGCACATGTAAAAATGTTGGTAACTCTCAGGATGGTGACTAAGATACCTGGGCAGAGATTAAATATGTTGAGTAGAGTTCATGTTTGCAAATGTTATTGCAGTGTAAGTTTCTCTTTCTTGACTATAAATCTTAATTTTCATGTTTGGTTTTGCTAGGGTCTTCACATCCTGGTTTTGATCATAGCATATGCTGAAGTATAGAAAAAACAAAGTAGCTAATTTCATTCTACAAAATATAGAACTAGGCAAAAAATAAGAAATAGCATGAAATTATCAATTTTTTTCTTTTTCCTTA
The DNA here is from genome assembly GCF_003984885.1 of Neopelma chrysocephalum. NCBI lineage: Eukaryota > Metazoa > Chordata > Aves > Passeriformes > Pipridae > Neopelma > Neopelma chrysocephalum. Next base: position 2,675,105 of record NW_020897689.1, on the reverse strand, counting down.
ATATTTTCCAGAAGATTCCATTTTGAAATTGCTGATAAAAGACTATGAGTAATTTTAAATGCTTAGCTGACTCTAGACACTGAAATCTTAGAACTTGTGCCATTGCTGCAATCAGGTCAGTGTTTCACCAACATGATTTTGTGAAAAAAATTACAACCACACTGAGCAGAGTGAAAAAGCAGGTGATATATGGCTATTTCTAAATTGACTCACCTCTCTCTCTTTTTTAGGGACAATCTTGAAAGATCAGCTCTTCAGCATACTTTCTAGTCAAACTGGGCGATTTGGCATTTTATTCAATCGTTGTTTCATGACAGACAAATCAAAGGAATACTAACAGGACAGAAATACTTTTTAGAGAGAAAGCACAAGGTTTTGATATGTATGTTTGTTCACAACCATTAAAAATCCCATTTTTGTCACAAAATAAAAGACTAGAAACTGAAGGTCCAGAAAAATAATAACAGTGTCTGAATGACTCAATGTCAAGCAGAAATTTTAGAAATTAACTCTCCATTCACAGCGAATGTAGCTATACATGGATCTGAATCTCCTTTCTTACTAATTTCTTTGCTGTATAACTCCATTGAAACTAGAATTACACTCTGTTTACACAGTGCAAGTGGGATTATAATCATAATTTCTGACAAGACATATCTCAAGACAATGTAGGAAGAAAAATCTCTCCTAGCATATGGTCCTAGACCAGAGACGTGTGAATAAAGGTAACTATAAACCAGCTGACTCTTGTATTTCATAGTAATTTTTAACAATATCTAAGCTTTTCCAAACTCATCACAAAAATTTCTGAAAATTTTCTAGAATAAAGGCAAATAATTTTCTCTAGATGTCAAGACTTCCAACTCAATTCCTGAGAAGAAAGGTAGAGAGAAATGTCATTGCTCTATGTTGTTTAAAGATCCTGAGCAGTACATGCCAGGTATATTATTATATCAATGAACTTTCTACAAAGAAGCAATATTCATTCAAAATAGGGAAAAAGTTTGATAACATAATGGTTCTGTTCCTGACTGTGAAGTTCACAGAGGTTTCTCATTAATACAGGAGTAAGCTTGTTTTGAGATCTTGTCTTCTGTGTTGGTTTTGACTGGAGTAGAGTTAATTTTCTTCATAGTAGCTGGTATGGGGCAATGTTTTGGATTTGTAATAAAAACAGTGCTGAAAGCACACCAGTGCTTTAGCTGTCTCTCACAGAGTCAAGGTATTTTCCGCTTCTCACACCCTTGCCAATGTTTGGGAGTGCCCCAGGAGTTGTGCAGGCACACAGCAAGGACAGCTGACCCCTACTGGCCAAAGGGATATTCCAGACCAAATAACATCAACGCTCAGCATATAAACAAGGAGAAGGTTTTCTGGGGACTGCTCCTCAGGGACTGGCTGGACAGTGGTTAGTTGGTGGTGAGCAATTGTTTTCTTGGGTTTTATTCTCTCTTTTCTTAAAAGAAAAAAAATATTTGCCTCTTCATTGCATTATTATTATATTATATTTCAGTTATTAATCTGTTCTTATCTCAACCCATGAGTTCTCGCACTTTTACCTTTCCAGCTCTCTTCCACTCATCCTGCTGGGGTTGAGGGAGTGAGCAAGTGGCTGTGTGGTGTTTCATTGCCAGCTGACACTAAACCACGACATCCTCATTCCTTTCTTCCCTGCAGAGTGACTCTCCCTTTGAGCTTTGCAATAAATTTTTTTGCTGTGAAGTTGCTGCTGACCTAGCATCCATCTTGGAAGATTGATGTGTATCCTTAACAGTTTGGAGGAGAAGAAAAGACTAAGGTGATTTTTCTCTCCAGTGAGATAAGGCACTGTACTCATTCATACCAGCATTTTATCTTTGCTTGTTACTTTTACTGTTTGAGGACCAAAACTGCAGCTGTTACAGAACTGTCATAGGGATGTTGGATCTTGCAGTTTAGATTCTCTAAATCTAAGTCTCAGCTAAAGTCAGCCAGATGGAGGAAATTTTAACACCGAAATATTCCTTCTTTATAAGGGTCTCTAGTTCTATTTATTCAAGTAGTTAATGATGAAAATGGTGGATCAGCTCCATAAGATCAAAATATCTGGGAGAATGGAGATGCACAAGTCGCAGACAGACGGGTAACAGCAGTCAGCTTACGGCTGTTATGAGTTACTACTGCCCAGTAACTGAGCTCTAGTAAGTCCATATTCAGAATGAAAGCTGAGAAATAAATCTCAATAACATAAACCACCATAATGGAAGGAAAGAGGGGGATATTTCAGGAAGTATCTATGATTTTTGTTGAGATGCATTTAATTTTAACTTTAGTATTTGTTTGGTTTAATTATTTTTAACCTTTACTGGATCCTGAATCAACATTATTCCCTATATCTTGGTCTGTGAATGATTTGCTTTAAACATTTACATATTTACTCAAGAAAATTTCTACATCATTTGCAGTACCCAAAGTCTCTAAAAACACACAATTTTGAGCTTTGTAGTAACTTAATGGACTTTTTGTGACAATTACTATTTTCTCAGATCATGTAATAAATTCAAAAATCAAGCCCATTTGGTGTACTACTGGGAAAGGATGGGAGGAAGGAACTAAGAAGGAATACAGGGATTGGTAAGATCAGCCAAGTCACAAGCAGAAAGGATTCTGAAGGACTGTATTTCTGGAATGCTGAAAAATTTTGAAATTACACTTTTATTTTAACATATACTTATTTACCTAAGGACATTTTCTATTCAGAGTAGCCTTCATAGAGTACAGATGGTTCATATCCTATGATCTGACAGTCAACTACTACACTCCCAGTTAGCTCCCATACTCACCATATCTGTCTTTGCCATGGCAAGGCCTATTAGAGTTTACAACCAGAAATACTGTTCAAGTAGTTCCTAACCATTGCCAATTAATGTGTTTTATAAAAATTGAAATTAGTGAAAACTACTTTTGTAAATATTTAAGTGATTTAACATTTTTAAAATCAAAGTGATTTTATTATTTTCTTCAAAGTTTTCCATATCTTTAATGAGTTTACTGATTTGTGCAACTATATTTCAGACATAGGGATTCACAAGGCAAGTTCAAATTGGAAAGAAAAACTCAAATTGGGCCAGAGAAATCTTAGTTTAATGGAGTAGCATACAAGACCTAACAACTGGTATTACTGTTCCCAAAATCCTATAGTTCCTTAGCTAAGTTTTGCTTGAGTTTGCTTTTGTTTTGCCCAGATGATGTTGCAGTTAGCAAATCCAGACCAGGGATTTTATAAAATGCAGTGCATACACTTCCAGTAAATTATATAGTGCATACACTTCAACTAAATGATAAACTAGAGAGATTAGCATGATGATAAATTAAATCTTTTACAAGACTTCTTTTTTCTGAATAGTGTGATGTATAAGATGTGTGTATCAAAAGTTACAATCGGCATAGAAATTACTGCATTACATTAACTTTAAATTACATTGAATTTTTAATGAAAAATATTCATTTAAAATAAATCTTAAATATGGCATCATCTATCTATAACGCTGTTCTATTTAATTTTGGTTCATATGCATAATTATATTGCTATTTTATCACAATTATTTTTAAAATTTTTTATTTGCCAAAAAAAACAACATAAGGCAGAGCAATTCCAGTTAATATTTGTATCTGAAATGCTTTATTTGATCTGAAATTTTCAAAAAGTAATGAATTAGGTGTTTCATTCAGTTGATTTCAGTGGGAGTTTAGCATCTAAATTCCTTTGTCTTCTTTGGAAAGCCTGCTTAATATGCTTTGCAAGGTTTCTTTGCATAGCTATGAATGTATAATGCATAGTCTAAATGTCACTGGAAATACTACTGATTAAAAATAAAGAGCTTCTGGTGCAATAAAACATGGACTTTCTGCAGACAATATTGCTTGCTCTCTCAGTGTTATCAATTGTACTGGAAGTTCACTGTCCTATGATCTCTGTGAAAGATATATATCATATCAGATGATGAAAATAATTCAACATTGGTGAAGAGCAATTTGGTGGTCAACATGCCGCTTGCCCTCAAAATTGAGTTTAACCAGAATTTAAATGATGTGTGGCCTCTTGCTAATGCTTTGTACAACTGGGAGAAATGAAATAGGTGGCTTTTATTCTCAAAGATGGGAGACGGAAAACTGCAGCAAAGCTCAGGTGGGTTGAGCTACTCAGTTTTACACAGCTAACAACCTGCTTATGTTGTTACCATCTGCTCACTGTAGTCAATTCCACCACTGAAGAACTGATGATTGCAAATAAAAGAATGCGATTATAACAGCACAAAGCTTTCTTAATCTTATTAATTTTTTTAGATTATTGAAATCAATATTGTCATCTATCGGTTTTCCTTGGCTTACAGCAGATATCAGACAAAAGCAGGTATGAAAAAGGTCTATGACAATTGCAACCACAAGAGTTCTGCTAATTTTCATTACATAAGTAGCTATAAAGCAGGAATCCTCATATATCACCAAGAGATTTCAGGACTAAGACAGAAATAAAATTCACTATACACAGGTAATTTACAGCATGGTGCCTCTTTCACATTTCAGTTCATTACTGTACTGGAAGGCTTGGGAAATACTCAGTGATTTTGCTATCTTTTATAAAAAACCCTAAAGGAATAAAGGACAAGGTAGACTTGTTGAATGGACTTTTCAATGTAAAAAGATTCTCAGAAAACAGACAGGTCCTGTTTACTCTAGCAAAAATAAAAGTTGGGACAAATTTACAGGCCTGGGAAGAGAATTTGGACATATTAAAAAGTGTGTCTGGGGAGATCTGTAACATTTTTTAAAATAGTGAACTCAACAGATGAAGCAAATTTTAATATCAAAACAGGAAAAAAGTGCTAGTAAACATTCTCATAGGCTGTTGGATTTCATAGTATACATACTTGGATAAGACTAAAACATCCTTGTATAGTAAGGACCTGAAAAAATGAAGATGGTTCAAAAACTTATATTGACCCTATTCATCAGTTTCATATCACAGCTGCCATTCCATGACTTGCTACTGTAGGAAGGGCAGAAGTCAGGATACGGATTATACAGATCCCATCTCTCTTAGCATTAAGTAATACTGAAAACAGAAAACAAAAAAAGTAAGTCAACTTAAAATTGCTTTTTAAACAGAAGGTATACAAATTTCCTCTCTTATGCTTATGAAAATAAAATCAAACTACAGTTTGAAAAAAAAATGCAGCAGACTGCATCCAGCCTAAAAAGGCATAAGTGGCACAGCCACTTATCTATACAGGTATTCCTGTATAGATTAAAGAAGTCTGCTTGCAATTTATTATGATATCTTATTCCGGTAAAAAGGCAGTGACTGATTAATGTGTATCCCTATGCATGGATGAGCAATCTGTGGACAACCTAGCTGACTGAGCAGAGGAGATATCAGATGGCTGTAGCATAAAGATTCGAGGTCGCTGAGAGGGAAGAGACATGAACAGCAGAAGTTGAAAGGCCACGGGAGGAACTCAGGAAGCAAATACAGACATGGGGGTGTGGGTCCCTTCCTAGTGATCAGGATGTTGTGTTCACAGGAGGGCAGATGCGTGTAGATGTATGTGTGACAAGAATGAAAGGACTAAATAACAAGAATAGCATTAAACAGGAAGATAAGTAGTTGTTAATAAAACTTCTCTTTTTTTATTAGTATTTCCATTCTGTTTTACCTAGTGACTTTGACATTAGTTTTAATGTTAAAATTTACATATTCTTATTTAAATTTTATTTAGACCTTCCTTTTAAAGATATTGGTAAAAATGCTTATAGATCTTAAAAAAATTAATTTCACAAAAAGAGTCATAACAGAATTTGAATCTTTTCTATCATACTACTATTAATTTCTTATTAACTCATTCAGTTCAGGATAAGAAAATAATTAACAAATAGGCTATTAAAGATATTTGAGTAGGTAGATGTATGTTAAAGCCTCTTATGGAATTTGAAAGTGATGCCTAGGAACTCTGCTCAGTTATTGTTGAAGATTCATGTGACTGTCAAGAGGTACTTTCGGCTATTTTCATCACTCCACTTTCAAAAGACTGAGCTCCTCTGACTTAATGAATTTTCTTATTCATTGGTATCAATCAGACAAATGAAGCTGAACCTTGAAGAGCCAGGACCTGAGACACTGGGATTAGTTTAATTGTGTTCTCTCTTTTTTAAAATATTTTTAAGCATAGCAAGTGGAGTAATTAATTCAGAAATGACTATCTAAAAACTGGTGCTTCATGTGTAGTCAGAATCTATTAAAATGTACGCAAATGGCTTATGATTCTTTCTGTAGTTTAACAATAACTCATAGTCTTTGGGTATTTTGTTTGGGTTTTGATTTAATTTCCTCTATGCTCTTTGTTTCTGTGTTGTTTTCCCTCTTTATACCTCTAACTTCTGTACTGGTAAATGGTTCAAACTTTTTACAGTACTGCGTACAATGGATATGCTTTTTTATCTGCCCTAAGTAGTATACAGATTCTTTACAATTGCAGTTCAAATAAGATATAAAAAGTTCCCGAGGAACAACTTCTAAGGTTCATAACCAAGGAAATTAGCAAGATACCTAGAGACAGAAACTTGGAGTTTCTTTGGTTTGCCAGTTCTTTTTTCATGGAAACATAAAGTCCAGAAGAAAGATTTACAAGGTGCTTAATTAAAAAGGTAACTACTTTTTAGTTTTGAAACAGAGCCAAAAGATAAAAAGAAACTTGAAAATTTCTCAGTGCAGAGAAAACCCTTTTTTTTCTTAGTAGCAAACCTAAGGCTGATTAAATCTGCCAGACCAACAGTCCTGGAAGTGAATGTCCTCCACTAATGCCAGGTCCACTCTAAGCCTGAGCAGCCCATTCACCACTCTCAAGCTAAAGCTTAACACCATCAGTTCCACTGCTTATGTGACAGGGTGTCACATAACACACTGGTGTACAATATACTCAGGACTTTTATCTTTAGTTCTTTGATGACAATACTGTCCTGCAGACTGCACTGAGGAGTAGGACATATGGCTTGGGCATAGGAAGAAGCTAATGAAGGTAGACAATTTCCATGTTGCAGTAGACTATTGGCACTATGCAGTGTGTAGGAGTTAATTTCTGTCCATCCCTTTGTCTTCTGATTCTTCTTTAGTCACTTCTGTTCCCTGCTATCCTTATGTACACCTGTCTCCCATACATTGAATAGCAATTATCCTGTGCTTGCTAGGCAACATTTAGTGTTCTTGAAAGATTGTTATTGCAGCAGAGACATAGCTTCTTAACCCATCCAAACTCAGGATTCCTGACTCAAGGTTTGCCAGCACTGGGCAGTGCAGCATCACACACTGTAACAGAAATGTCAGATGCATTGATCTGAAAGTGATGCAACCGAGCAAGGACAGCTATTTTGCTTCCCATCTGCTATGCGAACATGCCTGCTCACTTGCATCTAACTTAAGAAGTGTTACCCCTGGGTCTTTCATTGTAGGTCTTCTCATTGTCATTGAGCCTTGAATTGGCTATTGCCATAAAATGCATCTACAGAGGGAGTGCTTTGTTTCTCCCCAAAAATAGAACCAGAACCTGAGGCTGCAGTTTGAAAGATGAAAGCTTGTGTCACTTTAAAGGTCTTAGTAGAATACCTCATCCTTGAGCTTTCTCTCCTATCGTTTTAGGTTTAAATTAATCACTATTAGAGAACTTGATGCATAGTTCTCTCAAAAAGTAAGAAACGTGTGCAGTGAAAGGTGAAAGACCATCTGGACTTTAGATTGATATTAAAAGACTGATTAATGGTGTAGTTTTTAAAACTGAAGAAGAAAATCTCAAACCAAGAGGGTTGGCAAATGTAATTCATTAAATGAACAGACATTCCAGTGCTTCAGGGAGATCTTTATCTCTCCATCTAGCTCTTTTAATTTGTGTTTTGTAGCTATCTATCTTCAGCTTAAAATCGTGTTGTTGTCCATTTCAAATGTTATCCCTTCAGCTACTTCTCTCATTACATAAACTTTAGTAACTGTCCCTCCTAGCTATTTTTGAACTCATCTCTGGGTTGAGCTACATAATCTGGTTTTAACCACTTATAGAGGAACACAAAGTAAAATAGTAGCCATTGGGGGAAAGAAAAAAAATAAGAAACACACCCCAAACTAACCAACTCAACAAGAAAAACAGTGGAATTAGCTTCTAAAATCCTACTGTCTCTATTGATCCTGTAGGCATCATTATTCTCTGAACATTCTTTTCGGGCAGCAGTCAATAGAATGGAAGACAATTTCTAGTGGTTATGGGTTCTTAATTAACTATGCTACAGAAATTTTCGCAGAACTGAGGGCTTCATTAGGAAATTAATAATTGATTTAGCTGTTCTGCTCTGCTATACTTGTTAATATTCATTAATGGCCATTTCCAAAACTATAAAACAGGACAAGTGCAAAAGAATAAAAACAAAGAAGTGATAAATCTGTAAAGAAAAATATGCAGCAGAGGAAATGTAATAAAGGGAAAAGGATAGCTGTAGAATAAAAACAAAAAAAAAATAGAAGGAGAAGAGTAGATCAACAAAGTGGAAAAGACTTGAAAAAGTATTAAATAGATGAGGAGAGAGAAAGACATATCTCTATCTTTAAACAGAAGGAGAAAAACAAAAGCATTGATAAATTCAGTAATTTCTTTGGAATACTAGAACAGTAAATGGTGGCCTTCCATAAAAGAAGGCAGTTGGAGGATTCTACATAAATATTTGATTTTTTATTGACTAATTCTTATTGACTATGCAACACACTATTGAAGAGTGTATTTATAGAAGTAGTCCAGTTTAAATAAAAACATAGGGTTTTTGTCAGCAGTATAATTCAATATTATATGTTATATCAGATATATTCAGCAGCAACAATTCAGTCTTCTGGCCAGATAGCATTCTTATTTGTGTTAGAACCTGTGGCTATATCTTTAAGCTGCATGTTCAGTAATATCTAGTCAGATATAAGTGTGTTCATTATTATTTTTTAACCTATGTTCAAAGTATTAAAATTTTGTTATCCAATCCCTCATGGTAGAAACAATTAATCTCAGAGTCTCTGACCAGATGATCTAGTAAATATAGACAAGTCTAGTCTGTGGTCACATTTGGGAAGATTAACATTATTGAGGAAAAATTACAGAAAAGAAATGCTCACATTATTTGATCAGCAGGATCACTGAAAATTTCTGCATTCTCACATTAGTTTTTGTACTGGAAATAAAATATTGAATACACTTATATGTCAATAATGTTCTCTGTTTGGCTTAAGAATTTTAAAGGAAAATATCCTTGCATGAGCAAATGTCATCAGCATTACCAAATCAGCACAAAAACTTACCATTACAAAATTTATTCAGTAGTCTAATTCAGCAATAGCACAGGATAAAAACTGGTAAGTTAAGTAGTTTCATGGAACTTTGCTTCTTCCAGGAGGTCAGAATTTATCAAATACTCTCTGGTTCCCAGCTCATGTCTTCTAAAGTTGTTTTTTTTTCTCTGTGTCTCTCTCTGACAGAAAAGGAAAAAGTGTGAGACAAGAGTTAATCCGTTGATGAGTCATATGTGACAGACAAGAATTAAAGCCAAGAATAAATTATAATAATTACATAAACTCTGCATCCTTAAAAGTCAAGAAAATTAACGTGCAAAACATGGTAACCTCCTGCCAAGACAATTAGCATGCAAAATCATGGTCATTAAGGCCAGCACCAGAGGCAGATGCTATTGGAGAGAAGGATTCCTGCTTGCAGAGTTAAAATATGAAGGTGAAATAAGAAAATGGACAATTAATTTATTTTTTTTTATTGTTTTAGCACAGACTAGCAGGGTAAGAACAAGTAATAGAAGAGACATAATAAGTAATAATGGGTAATAATTAGGCCTTGACTGAACAGAACAGGTTGTTGTTGTTTAAAAATTAGCTTGCTAACCCAAAGGCTTTACAAGATTTGAGTCAGAGGAGAGGAAAAGAATATCCTAGCTATCTGAAAGCAAGAAGTTTATTCCTCTGACTGACTAGCTAGACAAAAGTGTAGAACAGATGAAAAGGAGTCCAAATCATCTGATGATGCAACATGTCTGATTTTTTCTGGTTTAAATTTCTCTGAGTACTGTACATGTTATATTATGCAAATTGTTTCTTATTTGAATTTGATTAAATCTATTAATAAATCCTGGTTTTAGTTATGCCACTTGAATCATTGGATTTCTCAGGGAATATCACACAGACTGTTCCAAAGAGATGAAAAAATGTTTAAGGTTTAGGATGATATCATGAAGGGAAAGCATCTGTAACTGTATGGCATTCTCAGAAGAAGGGATTCAGAAGTTTTTCTCTGGAAGGAAAGAAGTTAAAGACAAATGACAAATGCTGTAGTTTCCTGGCTGGGTTTCCTAAATTTATCAATTTAAAAGGACAAGTCACCAGCTGACAGATACCACGGGGTTTCCTCCCCCTTTTTATTTTTATATTTTCCTCCTCCTTACCTACTTTGATAAGTATGAAAGAAAGGTGGCAATTGAACAAATATATACAGCAGTACCAAAAGTGGAAGAATGAGGAATGGCAAAGGAACAGGCCAAAACCAAAAAAGACCACAGTGGAGAAAAACTGGACATGGAAGGAAGGACAGGAAGCAAAACTGAAGATGGGGTAACTGAAATATGGCATGATACTACAATGATTTGTATGTTAATGCAATCCACTATTCTGTAAAGTGAGATTCCTTGCATACTGTGCTACATGGTTCTCTGAAGTAAAAATTCTCTTTTTATGGCAACAAGGCTCTGTATCCTGAAAAAAGTCTCACTGGAGTACACACTATCCAGGATTACTGATCTGTCAAGTCTGTACCGGTTTTGCACTGATAAGAGGTGGTGTTCTCTTTCAGTGTTCATCTTAACCATTCCCTTGCCTGCAGAGTTCATTATGTGTATATAACATACAGTTCCTGTTATAATAGTCCATGTACAGCAGAATAGCACTTTTTCGATTCATGTTTACTGCAAAAAAGGCAAATCTTACCAAGTCTCATGCATGGCACAAGTCTCTACGAGTTGTCAGAAGCCTTCGTTTCAATGGGACTTTCTCAGACAGCTATCTAGTTTTGGCCATTTCTATTATTGTTGCTGATTGTCAGGCTGCCCCTTGAGGAAATATACCAAAGTGAGTGTGTATTGCATGAGTTTTAAAGCGTCTGTTTCTCCTTTGAAGTTAAGGTTAACAAGAAACAACCATTCCACGGAGAAAATTATGACCTCTATCTTGTCAGTGGTTCACAAGAAACTCTCACTAGCATGCCTGATTTGTCATAAGCAAATGTATTGCAAGTGTGGAAGAACCTGTTTACAACTCTATTTAGCATTCTTCACTCTCTTCATTTTCACTCAAATTAACATGGGTGCTTTTTCAAGGTGCTGGAATAATTGACCAGAGTAAAATACAAACTTCCTCTCCAAAACTCTAGAATATTGAACAAAATTCAATGCCCTGGTCCGTCTGTGGACTATTTTAGATGGTTTTGGGGGTTAGTATTGACCTCTCTACAAGTGCTTTACAACCTATCTTCTATGATCTTCACAAATATTCCAAGTTGCCTTCTTCTAAGATAGGTAACCTTATTGTATTCTGACTGTACTTCTGCTTCTTTCCTCTGTGCTTCCTTACTGTGATCATAATTCTCTTCCAGAACTTGAATGTCATTAACAAACTGTTTATCCCTTTTTTTTCACATCATTAGCAAAGACACTAAGAAAGACTTAATCTGTGAGGCATTGCTTCCTAACTCAATACTTTAATATTCAATATTGCACTTTGTTTATGATCTTCTATGCAGTTTTTAATCAATATAACAATGTTTCTGTGTATCAAAAGTAATTTAAATTCATTTTCCAGATAAGATTTCATTATTCACTTTATCAAGTGCTTTGCTGAAATTTTTCACATGTAATATTTTATTTCACCTAGTGATTTTGTAATTCTATTTTAAGAAACAATGATGTTTTAGGAGTAAAATATTATCTACTTCCTTGATAGGTGTAAAATGCTTTTTAATATAGAAAAACTGCTGCATAACAAAACTAGCTGTGCTTGCCTTCTTCAAGTTGTGAAGCTGGTTCATTGACAGAGCACAAAAAAAAAAGAAGAAAAAAAGAGGCAGAAAGAAAAAGAAAGGAACTTACTAAAATGAATAACAAACATTTTGAGCCAAGCAAATACTTACTTCTGACAGAAGTCAAAAATTGAGAAAAATTCAATAAAATTTACCAAACACATTCCCATTCCTCTACCTTCTCCTGCTTTGGCTTCATGCTTGAAGTAATACATGGTTCAGTTAGTTCCCATATCAGAGACTGACAGACACCACTTATGAATTTAAAAAACTTCTGCACCATTAAATTTCACAGTAAACCATTTTGGTATTGTGCAATACCAGTACTAGGTATTGCTTGTGACAGCATTTCTTATAGAACTTGACCACTTTACTTATATTTCCACATTTTATATTGTAAGAAGCAGTGAACAGACTTTCACTGATGACCTTTTCCACGTAATCCGTGGTTTGTACCCATGCACCATAACTGCCCTCAGTTACTGTTTTTTGCAGATTGTAGACTCACATATTTTGTAAGGAAGCTATTCCATTCCCGTAGTCACCTCCACCTCATCTAATTCTTCGTCACCTCTCTGATTGACAGGAAGATGAACATGAGCCAGTAGTGTGCCCAGATTGCCAAAAAGGTCCATGGCATCCTGGCCTGTATCAGGAATAGTGTGGCCAGCAAGACCAGGGAAGTGATTCTGCCTCTGTATTCAGCACTAGTTAGGCCGCACCTTGAGTGCTGTGTCCAGTTCTGGGCCCCTTAGTTCAGAAAGAATATTGAGGTGCTGGAGCAGGTCCAAAGAAGGGCAATGAGGCTGGTGAAGGGAGTGGAGCACCAGTCCTATGAGGAGACACTGTGGAAGCTGGGGTTGTTTAGCCTGAGAAGAGGAGGCTCAGGGGAGACCTCATCACTCTCTACAACTACCTGAAAGGAGGGTTTGGCCAGGCAGGCATCAGTCTCTTCTCCCAGGTAACCAGCAACAGGACAAGAGGGTACGGTCTTCAACTGTGCCAGGAGATGTTTAGGTTGGATATTAGGAAAAAATTCTTTACAGAGAGAGTGATCAGACGTTGGAATGGACTGCCCAGGGAGGTGGTGGGTTCACCGTCCCTGAAGGTATTTAAGAAGACATTGGATGTGGCACTTAGTGCCGTGGTCTAGTTGACAAGGTGGTGTTGGGTCATATGTTGGACTCAATGATCTCAGAGATCTTTTCCAACCTAGTTGATTCTGTAATTCTGTGTGATTCTGTTGAATTGGTAGCTGCACATACAATTCAAGACACAGGGACAACATGGGTTTAAATAGTCCCTGCAAAGAGGCTTCCTATTTAATTGTCTGTGCACTTTCTAACATTAATTTTGACTCTGTGATGGCTGTAAGCATTCAGCTCACGTTTTTTGCAGTCTGTGGACTGATAATTTTATACACAAAAAAATCCAAGATATCTTGAGTGATAATAGCTCATCTGAAAAGCTATCATTTTGCCATTCTATGGAGTGTCATTTTTCCATTTGTGGATCACTTATAAACAGTGAACTTCCAGGTTGGTTTGAGACAGATCCCTTATTTTCTTTACTGTAAAACACTCTTTCGGCTCCTCTGCAGTGGTTATGAGTTTGAAGAATTCATTTAAATTTTCGTCTACAGCATTCACTTCTTTGGTAAGTGTGGAAGGTAAAACAAAGATTTACATGATCAACAGAGAAATCAAACACAGAAAGCAAGGAGATTGTAAAATGAGAAAGTAATTTTAAAAAAATGAGGAAAAGGAGCCTGTAAAGTCTGAAATTGCCCAGACTACTTTAATGAAAACCACAATGATTTCTATATCAAGATGGAAAACCCACATTCTGCAGTTATCTCAGGGTTCTTGCCCTAGACAGCAACAGTGGAAGCCTTACATGACCAGTTGGATTTCTGGGTTTTGAGTGAATAACATATTTAGGTAGTAGATGTCAACTGCAAATGATGATCCATTTCCCATATTTTATACCTTCCTTGTTTTCTGGACAAAAATTTACTTTCTGAGTCAAGTATGACTTTTTTCCTCCTGTTTTTACAGTAAAAGAATGCCTGGAGGTGGAGAGTTTCTCATGCAGATGGAGATAAGTGTGCTGAGTCACTGTCCTTTGGTGTGACAGACTTCCTTCAAAAAGTTAGAGAAGGCTTCAGTTTCTCTTATATACCCCAAGTACAGAATTAAAATATCTCTCCATCTTACTAAAGTGCTTATGATGTAATTTCTGACTTTGAAATAAATCTTTTAAATGAGTTGAATTTAATCAATTTAAATACATTGTGCATGGAATTAGTTATGTTCTTAGGTCTCTTTTTCCTTGTTTTAATAATGGCTAAACTGCTTATATTAAGTTCAGTCTAAATATAACATCATTTTGTTCTGAATATGCCTTTTTAGAATGTTTACTTGGCATTTGCTAGATGAGCCCTCTAAATAATCTAATTCTAGGAAAATCATCATCAAAAGGTCATTTTTGAATGCTGAAAAAGTCACCATGATTTTCTTCTGAAATTATCTCCTTTTTCTTTCTCAGACTGCTGATATAATGTCCCAGATCTACTCTGTATCCCTTGTGTCCTCTTCTGCTAGGGGTATTTGAAGGCTAGAGGGGATATTTATGAGTAAACACAAACTGGGGAATGGCAGCAGGGAGATGTCTCTTGTCACAACTAGGATCGAGCAACTGAGACAACTCCAGTGCAGCACAGAGTCACTTGCTCCCTGAGGCATTAGAGATGCACAGGAATGGTTGCAGATATTCAGGAGGTAGAAAAATGTGCAGTCAGTGACCCACAGCCATTCATTTATTTCTTACATACTCAATTCTAACTTCTCTGATTTGCATAGACAAGAAGACTATTCCCTGATAGACATAGAGGTAATCCTCTATACCATAATCAGTTTGATTCCTTGATTACTGCCATAACATACCTTCCCTTTATCTATCCCTATCCTCTCAGTGCTTATTCCATGGATTTTTCACAGGGTATTTTACTGAAGGTCTTACTTATAGACCTAATATTTTTTAAAGTCGACATTGTCACAAATCTTATGCCTCCAGTTCAGATATCACATTATCTCATTTCCTCCAGTCTCCTTCTTCCATTTTGCTCCCTTGCTTCAGGTAACTGTTTCCTCACTGAGGGTTACCTAATTATTCTTGGAGAATGCCCGTTTAGTCTCTGTCTTCTTAAGTGATGTTAGGGCCAAATAGGCAAGAAGACTGCACAACTGAAGAAGTAATTTCACAGTGAAGACTCATAATTATTGCAGTAGAAGCATTTGGATTGGTTGGTGGTGTTTTTTTTATTACAATATGGTTTTTTGTGTGTGACTTTGCAGATCTAATTTACTGAGATTAATTCTTGGTGATAGTGGTGATAGATAGTATACAAAATCCTCAGATGAATGGACTATACAACCATATAACAATATATAATATTGTTATATAACAAGACAGATCCCTCTTTCATAGTATCTTTTAAACAAGTAGTCAACTTGCAGGCAGAAGGACACACAAAAAAATTTTACATTATATTGGCAGAGAATAATATTTTTGATTATTTCTCTGTATTAATTAAAATGTCCTAAAACCAAGTTGACCAGTCTTGATCTTGTACCATCCTTGTATATTCTGATTCTTTCACTTAACTATTTCCCTTTTTTTCCCACTAGATAATGAAGAGGTACTGAAGTACATAGAGATGATGCTGTTAGCATAAGGTTAGTACAATTTTATTTTTAAAAACTCAAACAAAATAAAACCCTCCGTCCAATAAAGCAAGATTATTTCAGTTGGTTGATCTCGTGCTGTAGAGAGCTTCTGTTACGGTAAATTGAAACAGGTTTTTGTAAGCTTTCATGCTGTATTTTTAAGTACACATTGATTTTCACATGTTGCCTGTCAAACTGTAAAGAATCTCATCTGAACATGATTTGATAATTTAATGTCCTTATGAAAACTCTTTTGCTTGATTTAGTGATTTCTGTCTTTCTTAATAGACCTATGTTTTGCAAAAATCTATTGAAAAAAATGAGATCATAAGTGTTTAAAAAACATTCTGAAACAAACCTCTTTAATGTACTCGTGAGTTGATGCTTGTTTTCCTGAAGTATAATAGATAAAGTCACTTTGATTTCTTATTTATCTTTCCAGTGTGCAAACACTATGTACGTCTCATCTGTGTCAGATCATATCCTCTTCATTCAGAATGTATAATCTGTTTTGCTTGGCCCTCATTTCTGAAGTGAAAAGAAGATCCAGCATAGCATAATCTCGTTTGAATTAACATCAGCAGTTCCAAATGCTTCATTATTTTTCAGATAGCTATGAAGACTTGCAATAGCAGTGATCTCAACTCAAAAATCTCAGTTGTTTTCTTTTTTTTAAAGTTACAATATTACACGCATTAGCAGAACATGGAACCAACTAAGGTGAAAGTACACAATGTTGTCATAGTGGCTGTGAATCGTATCTACAAAAGCAGCTCATCTGGACTGACACCTTCAAAATTGATGCTGCATAAAAATGCACATCCTGTATATTATCTTTCCATTTGACCTGTGTTAATTTAAATATATTACATGACTCCAAAGTTCTTAATTCATCACAGCACACTTAGATTTTGCATTTCTTTGTTTTGCCAATTTACTAAGGAAGAAGTTTTGTGTTTTCCAGAAAGACTAGGACAAGAAGGATGTGTTTGAATTAATTCCATTTGCATGGAGATTAATTCCATTTACACTACTTGAGATAGATTGCAATCGGATATGTCTATCTCGTATTGGCCTCATTAGCCACCAG
Organism: Neopelma chrysocephalum; assembly: GCF_003984885.1. Classification (NCBI taxonomy): domain Eukaryota; kingdom Metazoa; phylum Chordata; class Aves; order Passeriformes; family Pipridae; genus Neopelma; species Neopelma chrysocephalum. The sequence continues at coordinate 2,658,153 of NW_020897689.1, read as the reverse complement.
CGTTCTTGTAACAAACGTGGATAGAGCCTTCCTAAATCTTCGTTCACGAAGCCTAGCCATGATGACTTGAGATAGATGTAAAAGTTCAATGAGACATTTAGTAAGAAAAAAAGGTAATTTGAAATATAACTAATGAAGATTTTGTCTTGATGAACTCTGTTTCCAGCATGGATTAGTATTTTGTTAGCATCTTGTCCTCAGAGCAAAATTTAAGGCTGACCAGATTAACAGGAGCTACCCACACACCCCCAAGGAATCAGGCTATATGGATTTGTCAGGAACAAATTGTTTCAAACCAGTTGAATATCTTTCTGTGACAGGTAGCAGATGTCATGAAGGCAAGAGAAGTGGTAGATTTCATGCAGCTGCATTTAAGGCAAGCTTCAAATATGATTTTTGTGGAATGAAATAAACACAGTGTACATTAAACTATAGTTGCTGGCAGAAAAACCATTCTCAGAGTAGCTAGTGATAGTTTATTACAAAATGGAAAAATGTATTGACTGCGATTCTGCAGGGATGTAGCCAAGGTCTGGTGCTGTTAAAATTTCTGTTAGTAATCTGGTTGATGGAACAGAGTATATTCCTACTGAGTTTGCAGAGGATAGAAGGAGCTGTAAGTATACTGGAGAATAGAAATGAGTTCAAAATTATTTTGACAAGAAGAAGTATGAGTTGGAATAAGGGTGCCACTCAATAAAAGTAAGAGGTCTTAGACAGGAATCATCAGGACGATCAGGAATAAAAGAGGGATAACAGTCTATCACAGTCAATGGTTTGATGTGGAAAATGCAAATACAATAAAATACATAGTTTTACATAATATACATTTTGTGTCCCCAGGAAACACCAGGAGTTCATGCTGCCAAACACATGAAGTAATATTTCTCTCTCTGCTCAGCATATCTTAAGTCCTCAGATAGACTACTTCAGTTTGGGGCATAGCATTGCAAATAAGAGGTCTATCAATGAGAAAGCATCAAGAAAACATGAGGAAAACTTCATTCATTTAAGGAATAGGAATTTTAAAAATGCAGGTTGTATAGATATCAATTTGTGTCATGGAAACATACTATTCAGGCACAGAGTTCTTTTATTTGTTCTCAACCACAATGACTAATTTAAAACGCATGTGTAGGGGGTTTCACTTCCCCAACTCATTCACCTAAACTCAAAATTTTAGGTTATCTTTATAGTCTGGTAATTGTCCTTGCAATATGTGATTCGTTCTTAATGTTGAGATTCAATGGACCATGTTATGATAAATGTATATTATCTGAAATTTTTTGAATGAAAGAGTAGCTTACTATTTTCTTTAAATTGTCCACTTAATAGAAGTTCAGGAAGGGTTTTAATGCAGTTTGTCACGGCCATTTCAGAGAGAGAGGGAGAGAAGACTGAGGGGAGACTTCATTGCAGTCTACAACTTCCTTTTGAGGGGAATAGGAGGGATAGACACTGCTCTCTTCTCTGTGGTGACCAGTGATAGGACCTGAGGAAATGGCATGAAGTTGTATCAGGGGAGGTTTAGGTTGGATATTAGAAAAACATTCTTCACCCAGAGGGTTGTTGGGTACTGCAACAGGCTCCCCAGGGAAGTGGTCACAGCACCAAGCGTGACAGAGTTCAAGAAGCATTTGGACAATACTCTCAGGCACATCGTGTGGCTTTTGGGAATAGTCCTGTGCAGAGTTAAGAGTTGGACTTGATGATCCTTGTGGGTCCCTTCCAACTCAGCATATCCTGAGATTCTGTGATATGTTGAAAAATGTCCTCACTCTGCACTGTTTGAGGTGAATTCAAGTGTGACAGACTTTTGTCCAGGAAGAACTCTCTTGTAACTTTATTACTCCATTTCTATATATAGACTTTATCTCGACCCTCAGTCTGAGCTATCCAGCCAGGAAGATGCTTCTTTATCTACCCACATACCACACACACCCATGTGACTGCTTCCAGCCACAGAGAACAACCATGCTTCAAGTGGCTTTGCAGCTTGATCTGGTGATTCTTTTCACACACAGCTCTGGCTAGCTCAGGACCACAACATCCTTGCTTCAGTATTTTCTTCTTCTTCTTTTATCATCCAGGTGGCTAGTTTTGTCCATCCAGCCACTCCTACAGTGATATTCTGAGAAAAGCCAATCTCCAGCCTGTAATCAATGAAAACTCTAGGAACAGAAAGCAGATTACTATTCTCATGAAGAGGAATAAGAGCAACGATTCCTGCATAGTATTCTTGAGGTAATTTTTAGGGTAAGTATTACTAACTTTTTCAGCTAAGAATTATTTTGCTCAAAACTTAGAACAGAACTTGGCTGAAGCAGCTTTTCAAGTCTAAAGTTCATCAGTGTCCATGTAAAGTACTGCTGTCCCGTGAGAGACTCAGCGTGACAGTCAGGAGTCACTAGGTTCATCACAGGAACATATCACACTGATGTCATCTGCTGGACAGCAGGAGCCTATCCCAGCATTAGGACTTCCTTGGGGACAGGAAAGGAGCCAACTACAACACTTTTGCTGACAGCAATCCAAGCATTATTTTACTCTTCCATCTGTTTCCCTCTCTAGTCTACTATTTCTGTTCCATACAGAGAATGGTCTTCCATTCTCTGCTATTTTATTATTAGCTCTGCATAGAAAGACTATCAAAATGCCATTCTACTGTATATTTCTCTTTAAATACACAGTAAGGAGGTGTTAGAATGAAAAGAGGCAAGGAATTTTCTTTTTATTTTTTTCTTTGGAATAGACAAAGAAATGCACTCTTTTCATTAAATACAGAAGAAACTGTTCAGTTCCATATAAAATAAATGCATAAAAATAACGAAGGTGAGTCCACTGATAAAACCTTCCAATTTGGAATCTGAATTCCTGGGGGAGGAAGAAAAAAGGTCATTCATTCTCATTTCTTTCTGGCTTGCCAAAGTGGCCTCATTGGCCTGCTAAATGTAAACCCCTTAGGCCAAACTTAAGGCAAGTTTACATAAAATTGTCATTGAATTTGCCTAATATATCTCTAAGAATAACTCATAGTGTTTTCAGTATCACTAGGCTAGAACTCTCTGAGGTAGGAGGTGAACAAGGAACCTATAGAATATAGGTCAGGCATCACTGCCCTGTACTATAATCCAACTCTGAGTGGTTGAAGGAATTCTCTAACCACTCTGTTGTGCGATAAACTGAACACTTCAAGTAATTTTTCTAATCACTAGCTAAAATGTAAACTGTCATTGACAATTATTATATGCATTCCACACTTACCTTGATGTAAACTGGTAGTAATACAGAAAACAAAGTATAAGCAAGAAGAAATACAAACAGATTTTTTTAAATTTTGATATAAAATTCCTAAGAAAAGGAAAAGTGACTGAATTTAATAATATATAATTAATAGTACACTTTACTGAATTGCAGGTAATACAGTTCTGAAAGGTTACATCTAAAGCCATGAACGAAGAGGTAGAAACTCATCCTCTATATTCCTCCCAATGGAGGCTTAATAACCTACCTCTGTGAGTCCATTATACAAAAGAAACAACTCAAATGTATTTGGAAGCAAACACAATGGAGGAAAAGTCTCTCCATTGTTATAAGAAGCTATGAAAACCATACTGAAAATCTATATAATATTGTATTCAAATCACAGGAGGAAAGAAAATATCATAACAAAATAAATTAGGAAAGAAACTAAAACCAGGAACCCAGGGAACTCTTTCAGAACAGATTAGCCAGAAAATGCTCTAATTCACAATTACTCTACAACTCACAGAAATATCACAGAAATAAACCATTACAATTTTATATCTAAACCAAAATGGTGAAGAATAAGCTTGGAGAAGTACTTGACTCATCAAACATCTTCAGCCTTGTTATTGTTGTGTACCTTAAAATACCAACAGTGCAACCATAATTACTAAATTTCAGGAAATAACGAAAGAATACTGCAATTTCTGGGACAAACTTGATGCAATTGAACATAATTCAGAGAAGTCCATGGTGGCTAGGTCAAGTGCTTAAAGTTGTTGATTCTTCTAAAACCTGAGTTGTTTAAAACTCCACTGTGCCCATATTAGTTTGAACCATCCATTAAAAACACAAATGGTGAAGGGCTTGGCATGTGAATGGACTGAAGTAGGCATGGTGAAAAAGCTTCATTTAATCCTCTCTCACAACAAATTTAAAGGTGACGATTTGGATATTCCAGCTGTTGTGTTTTCTACACTGCAAGAGCAAAACCTATTTTTTCTCTTCATGACTTATTTTAAATGAAAGAATCTACAGTGAGCAAGTATAAATTTCTGTTTGATAGAGAGTTGAAAAAGAGAGACAGGAAAAATGCTACTACTCTAATTGCTTTATTTGAGGGATTCTCAAACTATTCTTACGACAGACAGCAGTAGTAGCAGAACAGGTTCCCTATTTATCCCTAACAAAGGGACAGGGGGAGAATACAGAATTATCCGAAAACAACAGATGGGAGATGTACTAAATCAACCGTTTCCTTTGCTGTTCCCTGTCCATCCATAAATGATCAACTACCTTCTATATCATATCATCATTCCAAGAGGTGCATCCCCAACACGGTTTGCAGACCTTTCCCTGATGTTCCTTACCACTTAATGAGTGACCATAGAGCTCCCTAGCTCCATATTGTTCTGCTTTACAATACCACCTAGAACCATTAATTTGGGACTTTTGCTGTCCCACATTGAGGGGGTCATGACCCTTCTCCTGCGAGTGGCAGACACACTTCACCATTCACCTGACAGAGACATCCTTCTTCAGAAGATAGAATGGTTAAGTGAAGCATAAAGACTTTGTTAACAATGTAAGATAGCTCATATCCATTTTTATGAAAGCTAGTAACACTACAAACTAGCAGGTCTTGTTTTCATTATACCCGTTCCTGTTGCTTCAGGTCATTATGTAGGTTCTCCTATTACACTGTGATTGGAGCTCTGTTGTCCAAAGAGTCTTCTTGGATAGAATTGCTGCCTGCCAGTGTCACTCTCCTTCCATCAGGCCTTCTTGGGCCAGCTCCAGCTGAGCTGATGTGTAATGCAGAATCAGCAGAAAACACCAGCCTTTACTGCAGGGTCTCTTTTGTGCTGACTTACTGTGCTGAATAGAGGGTCTGGCAAGCACTGGAGCCAGCATAAGGAAGAGACTGGAATGCATACCAGGGACGGCAAGATGAAATGGCACTAGAGCAACCAGCAATTAGACTGGCTTGAAAGTCACTAAAATTGCAACCCATACTGCATCTAAAGACAGTCAGCAATTAAATTGTGTGTCCTGTGTGCCCAGCATATCGCTACACTGACTGGTGTAAGATGTGAATTTGTCAGGAACAAAATGTCAACCTGACAAAACAAAATCTGGAACAAGATGAGAAAACCAGGAAAAATAACTTTACCTGAAGCAAAGCTCTCGGAAAACTAGTCTGACTGGGAAGGCATATAAGCATATTTTAAGATGAATTTGCTGTTTTCCAGACTGTTCGAGGTAGACAGAACTGCTGTATGTTCTTGGTCAACATAACAAGGCAAAAACTGTAGCTCTATCTGGCACCAATCTCATATTCTGTTGGAAATCATTTTGGAGTATGCCAAGAATCAGCTATTTGACAAGGTTAAGAGTAATAAACCATACTACTACTTAAAGCAGTATTGACCAAAATATCCACCTAATGTGACTATTTCATTGTGTTGTTTTTATTAAAATTAGTCTTCCAAGCCACTGAAAACATCCTTGTGTTGAGGGTGGGTATGGCTTCCTTATAGCACATACATGTGGCTGGATAGGAGTGATCCTTTTCCTATATGCTGGAGAGACACTCTCCCTTACCTCTCACACCTGTGCTTCTGAATAAAAGGTTTCTCACTTCTGATCTCGTGAACTGGAATGGCTCTCACACCTCCCATAACTCCTGCAATGATAGTGCCATGCTGTAATGTTCTGGTTTCCTACTCTATAAATGAAGGGTTTTCTTTGGTCTCTCCATTTTTTGATTCTTTATGAATTGCTGCTTATAATAAGGCTTATTTAAACCGTCATTCCCCAGTGGCATAGACACATCTTCCCTTCAGATAACAAGTTGGTTTACTGTGGCAGACCAGATTCCAGTGTCAGGATCACTTCTTTCAGGGACTCTCAGGGATAGAGGTAGACAAATAAGCAGGTTAATTGTCACCAGCCTACGTATTATTATTCCATAAATATAGGATAACACATTTATCTGTTTAATACACCTGTATTAATTTGAATAGAGCTTGTAATGCTGTTTTCTTATCCATGCTGTATATAATTTTCTATAAGATAGAATACGAACCAAACCAAACCCCAAAACCCTGGGAAGACAACTGTAGCTTTAAACACTACTGCATTAATTACCAGAAAACCTTATCTCCCTCAGGAGCAATTTCAATACACTTCAACCAAATATCAATATTTTTATCAGCAACTTATTTGAAGAAAGCAAAATACTGTGCACTGATGATCTAAGAATGGCTAAACAGGGCAAATGAAACAAAAATATAAGAACAACAAAAGTGCATTTGTATTTTTGTGATGAAAGTAAAGAAAACCTTTTCTAAATGTGCTTCAGATATTATACTTTGCAGGATCAATCTTGCCCTTTCAGATTTTATCATTAATTATTCAACGGGGCAGCAAAGAAAGCTCCAAGCTTCAAACAGTGTGATGATTTGTTATTTATGCAAAATTCAGAGTTTGGTTGCAATCCTTTTTACAAGTGGTACCAGCCAAGTTACCAGGATTCATTTCTAGACTCACACAGCATTTAGCAGAAGCTCGATAGCTGCTAAAGCAGTGAAGCATAACTGCTCAGGCATGATCCCTGTATCTTTTCGCAGGGAAGTTTTCTTCATAAATTTATTAATCCTTTCTTTTCACAAAATCATCAGTCATCCTCTTCCACAGCTGTAGATACTTCTTGTGAAAAAGGGTTTGTCCACAGGTGGTTGACTTCAACAAACGGTCTTTAGTAGCCCAATTTTCATGTCGATTCGGACACTACTCAGAATGCTGAGTTTTCTGTAGCAAAGGTGGCATCTCACAAGTGTTCCTAGAAAGGCAGCTCCTGAAAAACAGAACTATCTTTTGAAAAAACACCCATCATTTTGAAAAACTAGAGAACAGGTTTGGAAATGGGAGGTATTGTGCCTCCAAGTTCTGTCCATAGATGTCATATGAGAGAATAGAATCACAGAATATTTTGAGTTGGAAGACACCTGCAAGGATCATCGAGCCCAACTCTTAAGTGAATGGACTGTATGCAAGGATTGAATCAATAATTATTAACACTGTGCTCTAACCAACTGACCTATCTCGGGGTATGAATATTATCTGCCAGGACCAAATTTTTTCTGTCCTGAAGCCACATGATCCTAAAAGCTGTTCTTCACACCACAGGTGTGGTGAAATTAGGCTTGCCTAATTTCATTCCCTGCTCACTAATTTTGCTAGCTGTTGGTAATTTGATTACACAACTTTTTGTCAATTGCCCAACTACCCTGAAAAATGACTGAGAGAAGATACCAAGTCCCACACAATCAAGAGCATACCTTTAATTACTGTTTTTCAGGATTTATTTCTACAAATGAAAAATTATTTTTAGAATATTAGTTCCTTCAAATGTTAAAATCTGCTGGATTGAAAGAATAGGTAAAATTTCTAAATTTTAAAAATTTCACCTTTGCAAAAATATCAACTAATGTTGGAAAAGTAATTTGTGATTTATAGGTGCAGATGTTTATGGGTTTGAAAAACACTACATAATATGATGTTTTCAATGATAAAAAGCAAATACATACTTTCAATGTTAAAAAACACATTAGAAACTATATAACATGGACTCCTGTGCTCATGACTGAACACATCTACTTTATTGGTTATCTTTTCATGGTTTCCTCTTACAGCATCATGCAAAGCAACTATGATATTCCCTTCGCACGCAATTATGCAACAATAAAATTCATCTATTTTCATAATCATGTCTAAAATGTTTATTTTACTCTTAACTTTCCTTAAATTGAATTGCCTTACAAAGAGTCCAAGACAAAATAATTTCTCAATTTCTCCTTATAATATATCTCAACAGAGAACAATTTCTGAAGTTCTCCTGCAGTAACAGCAATTGCATCCAGCAGGCACACCAGATGATCAGGGAACTGCAAAATCCTACAAAAGCTTTTAAGACAGGAAGAATCTAGTTTGATTTTGATTTGTGCCCACTGAAGTCTTACTTCAATGTTTTACATCAGCAGGCAAACATAATTCAGTGTTTCCATTTATTAATAATAGCTCTTCATGTTTTAATGAACTAGTTCTTTAGAAAGAAAACAGATTATTAAGTGAAATACTCTTTGCCAACTAAGAGTTAATAAAACCTCTCAGAACCAAGTGGGATGACTTTTACCATGGCAACTAAAGCTTGGACTTATCAAACACATCAAAGCTCACATTTGATAAACTGCATTGAAACCAGATCCTGTTTTCCCAAAGAAAAACAAGGGAAGGAGTAAGATGAAAAAGAAGTTAAGGGAGTTAAACAGGTGTAACGTCATGAACATTTGTGTCTGGTACATGCTGTATGCCATGTATTTTTTTGCAGCACCTGTCTTTCTACAAAATTTCAATATCCAGATCACAGACCAACTAAAGGCAATATGTAAAAATAGGATTGTGCTTAAAACTGGTATTATTAAATCCTGAGTAACAGTTTTTTGTGTTGGATGTGTTCTAGATAGATATCACTCACCCTGGTAAGGGTTAACCACCGACAGCTTGCGCTATCTGAAGATAACTGGGCTCTGAGATGTCCCAGTGCTGCTACCACGCCTGAGCCAAATATTATATGAGAAGCACTGCAGGGATCAGTCCTAGTTCTTATAACATTCAGTGTAGATCTGAATATGAGTATTTTCCTACATCAAAGAAATTCTGACTGAAAAAGACAGTTATGGATTTTAGGGCAACAGGGACAAAAGCCCTTTGTCACTGAGTGGGTTAAAATAGGCTGTTTATATAGGGTTTGTCAGAGTAGTAAATTTATGAGCATAGGACAAATGGAAGCAAAGAGACTGGAGAACATGGATCTGTCTCTTTAGCTTGCAGAATGCCAAAGCAGAATAGACCAAACCTTTGCTTTTTGTCGTTGTTTCACCTCTTTCTCTACCCCTCCAATCCCAGGAAAGCTTTCCCTGAAATCAATGGCAGTGTTCTAAACCAGTAGGGTTGCAAAGATTTGGCTTCTGCTTTTCATTCTTTATTTACACATGTTTTTTTATGTAAAAGATGAGGAAATCACATTGGAAATATTAGTGTTGAAAATGAAATTGGGTCATTTGTTCCTAAATTGCATCTTGCCCTGAGTCCATAAGAGCAAAACCATTCTACTCCACCTTGAACTTCATAATTTTCCTTTTTTTTTTAGTTCAATCCCTCTAACTCCAAGAAGTTCCCTTCATCTAAGTGTATTTTTGCTGTCACTTTTGCTATATGATCATTGCCATTGTCCTCTTGGTGTGTTCATACCTATAAAAATTTTCAAAGTATTTTTAATATTTCCTTTTTGGCAGTCCAGGCCTGCCTCAGAACACTTAGGAATTTACTTGTCATTACCATCACTGGATTCAAACTATTCCACATTTTCCCTAGTCCTAAGAAGCCTTCTTTAGGTAATCCTAGAACTATCATGGTAGTGGTCTAAACTTCATTGGTTTAGAACCAAATTTTGCATTAATAAATACATATGACAAAATATCAATCGGACAGAATCTTTTTTTTTTGAGTTTTCTCAGCTGAGAGTGAGAAATTAGATATCTGAAAGATGGCTCAAAAACCATCTCTCAATATACAAGTAGGATTTATGATAAAGAATGAACAATGTCATGTCTCCACTTAACCTGGAAAACAAATAATGCAGTTGGACGTCCTTTCCTTTAGTTTGTCATGCAGATATGTTGCAGTCCTTTATTTTTCTTTTTGTAATCCCCATATATTCCTAGGGACTCTCTATTCACTTTTAACCCCCTGAGCCCTGAAGACAGATCTACAGTGTGTCTGTTGTGGGCAGGAGCAAACCTGCATTACGGACACTCAGAGGTGATAGACGTTTTACCTTACCTAAACTTTGAGTTGGTACAAACTCAATCAGTCCATATTTCAAGTTCTAGCAAGAAACTGACTCAGAGCTAATGACGAAAGCCTGCGTGGTCAACTTACTGGATGGATGTGGCTTTCAGAAAAAAATGCTTACCTGTAATTTGCCACATGCAGATTTGGAGGGATATACCCATTATGCACTGTGATTCTGCTAAAACAGTAGCAATAGCATCTTGTAATTCTGAGACCCAGAGGTTCTACGCCTAGTCTCCAGCTGCACGAGAAGGATCTTATTATGTTCAACTCTTAAAGGTATTTTGAAATTACAGTGCAAAACAGGACTGAATCATTTTTGCAAAGAAATATATTGGTTGAACTAAACCTTTTCTGCAGGATTCTTTTTAACCGTTCTCTTTGATTTGATACTCCACCACAAATCTTTGCAAATCACACATGTCCATTTTGTAATCATCTCTTGTGGCTTTCTTCTCATGAGGGTGTTTAAAATAGATTAAATGTTTCCTGAAAAGAAATACCGTCAAAATTTTCTCTTTGGCACTAGAGGTTAAGTATTCACACTATATAGACTTTAAAACTTCATGAGTATGAATAAATCATACTGCAATGATTTAACTAAATTCATCTGATACCAAAATCCTACTCGCCACCTTTCACATACCTGTGAAAATCTTTTATGGATCCTAGTCTGCCATAGCCTTGCAAAATTAGAGAAGTCTTGATGAGCATTGCAGGAAGAAAAGAGAGAGTTTGAGACACAATGTCATCAGCTCTTATCATGTGAAAACTCACTCCTTGCTACTAGAAATGATTAAAGCTAAAGCACCAGAATACCAAAGCCTGCTTTTTTGTCCATTCATAGGTGACAGTTTCCAGAAGTCCTTAGATAGGCTTTCCTAGTTCAGATAAATATCTCACTCTAGCAAACAAATACAGAACAAGAATTTTGTTTATGTTCTATTTATCTACAGGTTCATCTGGGAGAAAAGGGCAAGCAAAGTAATAGAAAAGAAGCAGGCGGCTTGTAACAGAAGACCAAAGAAGAGAACAAGGAGAAAAGAAAGAGACCTGTTAAAATACCTGTGTAAGAAAAGGCAAGGCAAACTGAAAAATCCACTGTCAAATGGATTAAAACAAGATTAAAGCATTTAAACCAAGAAGATTAAAGGAGATCTGAAAGCAACAAAAGGTGTTGTAAAGATAAGAGCAGAAGGCACAAAATGGGTAGAAGCAAAACCAGCGGTTGCCTGCAAGAACCAGCAATTGTTAAACTGATGCTAGCAAGGGTTAGAAGCCAGGTTAGCCACGTACAAACTTTAAGAGTTTGTGGCTTGTAGGAGAGTTAAACATATAAATTTCAAGAGTTTGGTTTGACAGGTTGCTTCTGCTACCCAATTGCAAAGGATGCTTACTACTGGCTAAGGGAGAATGCCTTCTGTCTCTAGGAATCTTGAAGGTATCTGAATCTGTATTCTCCTTGCAAAGACTGAGATGTCTGGCATTGATGTTTGGCATCCTACAGTTCAGAAGAGATTCCATAGCCAAAATGATGAAATACATGGAAATGTCAATTTGAACATATTTTAATTTATTTTCTCAAGTATTTTCCTTATTTTACAGGTTATGGCTACTCTAGTCAGTAAAAATGGGGTAAAGGCACAGAAACAGGCATTGACATATAACTTTTAAACTGTTAGCATAGTCCCTGACACAGTTTTGACTCGTGAATGAGTGCTTGCACAGGCAGTACCCAAGTACATTTTGGAGTTTAGTATGGGCTAAAAACCACTCCTGATAGGCCGTTTGGATAAAGCCTTTCTGGTTTGGGCAGTTACACAGTTTAACTGTGGGGACGTGAACTGTGCTGAGCCAGAGATGAGTCCCTGACTTGTGTTATTTACTGTTCCATAGAAGTAACCATAGCACTCATAGTGGTTACAGGGTTATGCAAACTACTCATATTAAAGAAAGACTCTGGCTAAAACATTTTATTTGTGGCTAGATAATCTATTTGCAACTAATCGCCCCTGGAAACACGCTTATTAGCATCATTTATTTTTCCAGCTAAACCTGGGATGAACGCAAAAATCACATAAAATAAAGACAAAGAGGTTTCCTTTCAGCTTCCATTAAAAATCTGAAGACACGGCCCTGCCTTCTGCACTGTGCTGCAGATATTCTGTTTCAGGATGTTGTGAGTACTAACAAGATATTTAAGGTCATATCTCCTAGCTCTGTTTAATATGACTGCATTTCTTTCCCTGATTGCTGCAAATAACTGCTTTTCCTGAAAAAATAATCCCTTTCTCACTGACAATCTTACTGCAGAGAATCTTTTAAGAGGTAAGAGGCAAATCTCAGTAGTGAGTCATCCAATCAGTCAATCAAAAAAATAGTGAAAATTGGCCACACAGGAATCTCATACATACATATTCCCCCTTGCTTTGCCCATCAGTGTCAAATTCAAAGTACAGGTGCATAAATGCTCTTTGATGGCTGCACAGTCTTCTTTACACCCTTCAAACAGTTGATAAGTATGCTCGGTAGTGTGAATCACTGTTCAGATTTCCTTCTCACTGGGGGAAGTATTTTGGTTTCAGACTTCTTTTTCTTCATGACCAATGATTTTGAAAGAAAATAAGAAGGATTGATGAGCAGCATGGGGATTCTGTCTTACTGGAATGACAGTAGGCTTCTCCTTTTTTAGTCGTCTGCCGTTCATGTCTTCTCCATGGACAGAGGCCTTAAGCATAATCCACTTCTAGTCAGCAACAGCTGACATTCAGCATGACCATGCAAATGTTCGCTGCCTCCAACTCTAAGCTCTCTGCCTAGGAAGTTACATGAGGAGTCTTGATTTCCTAGACTTTATGGAGAGACCTTTTTTTCCAAAAGACAATTCAAGGCCTGTATGTCTACTGTTCTGAATAGCATATGGTAGGGCCTGTTTTTCTGTGTTGTTTATGTCTTAGTCTGAAGAAACTGATTTCATAATTTAACAATTAAATTTAGGTGTCTGAAATTTAGTGTAGGTGTAGAAATTTCTTAGTGTTCCAAAACTTTTAAGGTGAATCTAAGCTGCTGTTTTGACACCACCTTGCCCCCTGAATGCAGTCACTTGTACTCTTTTTCCTGGTCTTCCCTGACACTGAGGCACAGATGAAAGTGGCAAACTATTTCAGGATACTGTCATCATGTAAAATTAGTTTTGTGAAAACCTCCCTGTTGTTTAAGCTCCATCAGCTGTCTCACATCAGTTATCAATGCAGAAAGAAAGAATGAAAGACAAGTGTAAGACTCCAATCTAAAAATAGAAGTGGTTTATATTAGTTTATAATTTTTTTCAAAAAGCACAATGAAGTCAAAATCCAGAAGAATGTAATATATTCAAGCTCAAAGATGCAATATAAATCCATAATGCACATGGTTTATAAAAGCCTTTAAAATGCTGACTCAGGCAGCTATGCCTCCTGGCTAAAGGATGCCTGTCCGCTACATCAGAGGTAGCAATGGGCCCCCACCATAGAGCTGGAGAGCTGAGTGAGGTTCAGGTCCTTAGCAGCTGAAAGATATTGCAATGTAGCATGCCCCCACAGTATTTTGGAAAGAAGCATCCATCAGTCCTGCATTGCAGTTGCGTCTCTGTGTGTCCTGCGGCAGAAAATTCTTGTGCTCAGACAAAAAGGAAGAGTTCAGCAGCGAGCTCTGTTCCTGAACCTATCTCCATGCACATGAAGAAGCAGACTTGAGTTTCTCTGTGTTACCTCTGAGGCTGGCTACCTGAAGCTATTCTGACCCACAAGCAATATAGAGGATTTTCTGTGGAACTATGCCTGACTTGGTAAGCCCACGCTTGTTAGCTTTGGCAGAGCACCAACCCAGCATGGCTAAGCAGTTTTTAGTTCTGTCCAGCTGAGAGTCTGAGCAGAACAATATTAGGCCTGTCTGAACTTGTCTGCATACATTAGGTGTCATGGCATTTGATTAAATAGTGAAAGCCCTTCAATACTGCTCTTTAGACTGTATTTAAGTATGAATGTCAGGCAGTTACAGTTAAGACAGGTAGGACCAAGACCCAGGAACTCCTGTTTCTAGTTCAAAATTCGACTTTTCCTTCTACTTCTCCTCAACAGTCTTAGCCTAACTTAGTAGCCTAACCTGAGCCTAAATGAAAACAGAAAATGGGCAACTGCTTCAGTCCTCTAAATGAAGCTCTATACACCAGGAATGAAAGAATTACTGAGATTGAAAAGTAGTCAAGGGAAGCTTCAAAGTACCAAGTATAGGAGACAAAGAAATGGCTTTGTTCCTTTCCAATTCACTGGTCCTTGTTGTTTTTCTGTCCCCATGAGACTCATGCTTCCATCTCAACAGAAAATCATCTCCGTTTGTGCAGTGGAGCATATAGTTTCCTGAGCCATAAGACACGTAAAATCAAATTTACAGCAACTAAGAAACAAGGCTCTTAGTACTAGGTCTTCCACTTCCTGGCTAATCATGGGGACTGCCCTTATGTCAATCTTATGCCTTTCATATTCACTGCAGACCTCAGTAGGCCTAACATTTGGTGTCTTTAGGATTTAGATGGTTGTAAGCCTAAATCTGGAGTGCAGAGGAGGTATAAATAGAGGTTAGTACCTATTTCTCCAGAGAAGGCACTTCTGAATCTGGTTATGTATCTAAAATTATGTTAATTCAGAAGCTACAGGTTAAGATAACCATTGACTTCAGAGGGTTAGTCAAAGTTTGACATTCAGTAAACTGCTGTTGAGGATTTCAAGGGCTTTGAGACACTTAGCTATCTAAGAAAGACAATGTAAGCTTTAGCCTAACCATTAACTACGGAGAGAGATTTTCTTCACTATTTTCTCTTCAAGCATTCTGCATCCTATGGGGTGCACAGGTCTCTCTCCTTCAGAAGGGGAAAAGGGTGACATTTGCTTTTCAGCACTTGGAAAAGCTTTCAACCTGGTATTTACAGGTATTTCCCTCAAATGTAAAGGTTAATAAAATTCAAAGCACTTACTTCTTACAGTAGGAAGAAGTTTTCCATTTTCTAGGTAGGTACCCGTTGACTCTGGCTGGTATTGCATGGCCTCTATGCTTTGAGTTGGACACAGTGCAAGTTTAGATACAGAGTCTTAGGAGGGTATTTAGTGAATGAAAGCACAGAACTGCCAAACTTCTGTAACAAAAGCAACCACAGGTGGAAGAGAGAGATGGGGTGCCAATCCTGATCATGGACAGAAAATACAGCACAGAAATACAGCTGCAGTCTTTTGAAAGAATTTTTGCCAGGAAACATAAGCAGCTAGGGCTTTTAAGCAGGTTAGTGGGATGAGGGGGAGTTTTTGGATAGCTGTTCTGATCTAGGGTTTTTATATTCCATTTAAGGTGTTTATGAAGTATTTTCATAGTCACCTTAAGGCCTTGTGAAAAATTTGCTTCAACTTTTGGCTCGCTCCTTTGTTGAAAGTAAAATGTCTTTTTTGTCTTCTTGGCATACCCCAATATTTTGCTTTTCCATGAGATACATACTTTGTGTTGGTAATGTTTTGGCTCATTCTCTATTGTGTCTCCTATAAAATACCATTATTAAATGTATTCTCTTTATTTAGAAATTGCATAAGTATAAACTCATTACATATTGATTCCAGTTAAAACTTTCTAGCTTTGATCCTTTTATTTTCTACTGTTGGCTGGTCCAAATAATTTAGTGTTACCTGGAGACACAGAAATTAAAGCAACAGAGTTTTATCTTTCTCTAAATCATTTAGGTGCATACTGAATGCATCAGGTTAAAAATTTCCCTCTTGTTAATATATTCCAGTAACTGTTGAAAGGCACTTTTTGTTTTTAAACGAAAAGAATTTAATGTTGCCACCACAATGGGGCCAATTTTTTCCATTTTGACAGGTATTGAAAATCATGTAAAATTGCCCTTGATTAAAAAAAAAGGCTTTGCATGGTTAAAAACTGTACATAGACAAGGGATAGTTGTATATTCATCTTTAGGATAACTAGACTTTGCAGTGATTCACTGCCAGCCTTATCTATTACCTATGATTAGTTTGAATTGGGATAGAAGTCACCACTTGAAGGCCTGATTTGAAGGAAAGAGTAACAAGGATATTTCAGTCGAGTATTTACTTTTCCAAGGTTTTACCACTGAGCAGTTTGGAAAAAAATTATGTATTCTAAGTGCGTTTATCAGTTGTACCACAGACAGACTTTGGAGCTGCTAGACAGAAACATAAGTAGTTTCACAACAACCATAAGAGGAAATATATTAACCAAATACTTCATTTGAAATGAGCAGTTGTAAGGTTACTGTGAAGAATAACTTAGAGTTACATGCTACCAAACCTTAGAGCTTCTGGCCCTGTTCCAGCATACAAGGAATCCCATTATCTTCCAGTCTTGCTCTTTAGCCATTACTGTTGAAGTCAAGTAGTGTTCAAAATTAATAAAAACATCATAAACCAGCTTGCAGAGTTTCTATCCCATTTCTTATAATCCACAGCATTTAATTAAAGAAAATTCTATTCCTTTTTCATCCAAACTATTACAATTGTTGTAGGATACATCTAATCAAATACGGTTGCAAAACATAATTATTTTGCGGTTATGAGCTGAACTTTTCAAAGGAAGTTTAGAAGAGATTTCCTGCTGTGATAAGTTAAATGTGGCCCAGTATCAGGGCTTGAAGAGGAAAGAAAATGTAATAGGTGACCTTAAAAGAAAGAAATAAAAAAAAATATTTGCTTTGGGATTTTATGAGATTTGTTTTAAAGGGTTATGGACTTTGCAAAGATGAAACAACAGCAAAATAAATTTTTTTTCTTTTGGTTATTCTGAACTTACTAAGGCATTTTTTCATGTCTGAAAATCTAGTGAGATAAAGATATTAGAAAGATCAATGGTTTGATATTTGTGGCTGAGAGATAAATTTTATCCACATTCTGTAATCCTCTCTCTGATTGTTAATTTTCACACAAGTCTACAATGATGCATTATTATTTTATAAAAAGAATATCCCTCCATTAAATCTCAGTCTGGTCTAACAATATTTTTCAAAAAAATTCAACAACAACAGCAAAAAAATAAGAAAGCCCACATATCACAGTCTGCATACTTCTACATCCTGGAATGAAATAACCCAGTTTATGTTTTCTACTTATGTGGAAGGGACTAGGGGAGAGTTTTCTGGATACAAACATACTCATATCTGTATCAAACCATGTACGCATCTAAAATCACTAAATATCTACTCAGACACACAAAATCACAGAAACTCAAAGAAAAAAAAGCCCAACCAACCAACCAAAACAAAAGCAAACAAAAATCAACCAAAGAAACAAAAAACAAAGCAAATGACACAAAAAACAAACCAGGACAAATAAAAATTATAAATAAACTACCTTAATTTTTCTTATAGCAGCCTGCTAGTTCAGTTAGATCTGCTTTATAATTTATTGAAGCAGCAGAGAACACACTCAGTTTCCACTGTTAGTGGACTTTGAATTATCTCACAGATTCATGGGGTAAAAGGTAACTGCTTTTTACAGGTTCTAATGTTTATACTCTGAAAAAAATCACTTTTTACGAAAGCTGTTCCTTCTGCATGTTAGTAGGAAGAACAGTGACAAAATTGTCAGGAGGCCTTTCCTTTAAGGAACAGGAATGCATTTGTGGAAAAGGTTATGAATCTTTTTAAAAAAGTTTGGGATTACTTACCAAAACGTCCATATAAATCAAAATTATGTAGCATGTCTTTAGGCATGCCAAGGCCCCTGCGTCTACTGAAGTTGAAATCTTTCACAGGTTTTCTAGAACTTGCTATTTCACTCAGACAGTAAATGTTCTTTTGCTTGGTGCTTAATCTAGTTAAATAACGAGGGATTTCACACACTTAGCTACCACGTCCAAAAACAACTTTCTCATACATTTGGAACATAAACATTGGTTTTCTTAGCTGTCCTGAACTTGGTATGTATTATATGGAATGCAATCACACTCTGTCTGTGAGGGTTGGCTTGAGAAATTTATATTTTCCCATGGTAATCTTGCCAGTGATCTGATTATATTGTATATGCAGGATATTAAACTGAAAGATAGGCCCTACCACAAACCCTGGATTCTAACCTGTTTGGAGCAGAATCAATGCATTCTCTCTAGAAAGCTCTCTTGTTAACACCTGCTGCATTTATTAAAAAAAAAAAAATTAAAAATATG
The DNA here is from genome assembly GCF_003984885.1 of Neopelma chrysocephalum. Lineage (NCBI taxonomy): Eukaryota > Metazoa > Chordata > Aves > Passeriformes > Pipridae > Neopelma > Neopelma chrysocephalum. Next base: position 2,639,769 of record NW_020897689.1, on the reverse strand, counting down.
AGTAGTACTCACATGCAATAGTAGTATCGCAGTTCTGATTGTCAAGTAATAAAATTAAGGCAGCTTGCTGAGAGATTTGATATCTTTTACTAAAATATCAGATATAGCTGAAAAAGAGATAATCTATAAGGCCTACACACCCTTCTATAAATGACAATAACACAGAAATAAATAATTTTTCAGGACCAAGATCCTAAATTAAGAGTAAGTTAAGCAAAACAAAAAATCTTTATGAAAATGTCAGGCATCATCCTAAACTAACAAGGGTGATTGTGTAGACACAGAGACAGTAGTGTCTATTAACCTCCTCTTCCACCTCATCTCCCCACCCAACCCTCCTACCATTCCCCCATTCCTTCAGTTCCAGGCCCATGACCTTGCTGGGCTCACGGGATAAATGAGTAGTTCCCCTTCCAGTTGTGGCTGAGCAGCAACAGACCTCTCTCTTTGTCATAAGCCTGCAAAGCGGAGCCAGTCTGGGGGGAAAGGGCATTCATTGGTCCTTTTGTTTAAATGCTTGAAAGCCACAACCCATTTTGAATCTGCTGTTAGCAGTGAAAGCTTTGATAGGTAGATATATTTTCTGATAACAGGAGGAAATTCAGCATAATCCGTGGTGACTTTGAACCTCGTTATCAGCTGTGGACTGAAACAAGTAATTTTTGGAGAAAAACATGGTCTGGCAGTACATCAATAATACTAGCATAATTTGATTGTTTCAGACTGAAATAATAAAAGAGACAATTGTAAAATGGCAGGTAATAGAAACGTCTGGTTTTCGTATGTAAATTAAATCAAACAACAGAATAATTAGAATTAGGCATTTGGAGGCAGTGTGCAGTTGAGATGACTGGTATCAGGAAAGAGCTGATAAAGAAAATAAGCTCCTAAACAAGTTAGCATTTTTACCTTATGCAACTGTGAGTTTTTTAAAATTCTAATTATTTTCATCATACTTTCATCATTTATACACCATAATGCAGAAAGGTGCTTATAATTTTTGCTAGGGTCAACAATCAGGAAACATTACATGTTTCATTAGAAAGCTTCAGTTCCTTCAGACAGGGTCTGGGGCAATGCTGATGACTATATCACAATAGTTATTCACATCAGCCATTTGTCGCTGCCTTCATCATCATCTGTGAGAAAGTCCATAAATATGTCTCACACCTGTGTACATATTTTTCCTCTTCTTCTTTCCTAGTGTCAGGACCCTGAGGGCACTGATATCCGTCAGCAACCTTGACCAGCCTCCTCTGGGACCCCTATCCACACCCTCAGGCCCAGGGCTCTGTCTAAGACCATTACCCTCAATACCTGTCTGAGTTTAGCTGTAGGATTATCTATCTGTAGCCCTGTCTCCCAAGTGGACATCAGACCTGTTTTATTGATGAGCATTTTATGTAGCTTACCTCCAGCTTTGTCTCTAGCCCCATCATCTTGAGACACTGATGAGAGTCCCAGTTAGCCCCTGGCCTCTGTTCAGCCACTTGCCCTGTTACAACCCCTGGCTTTTCCTACCTGTTCAGCCCCAGGGGTATGTTGCCCAGTCAATATCCTCAGCTTCTGCCTTGCTGCTCCTCAGTTGCAGGTGGTCCTCACTTAGCCCTGGCATCAGCTGGGTTCCCTTCCCATTTTTTGTAGCTCTTTAATGAGCTGTTTAGAGTTATAATGAAGAGAAGGCTGTCCTGTGAGGAAATATGAGAGGTGTGACCCACAGCTTGGAGTCATGCCACTGAAACTTTGATAGTTTTTGAGTTCAGTTACAGGAGATAAGAAGATAAATTCAAGCAGAAAGGTCAGAAATAGACTTGGCCAAACACTTTGTAATTTTACTAAAATTTGAAAAGTTGATAAATAACCTAGGCATTCAAGTGAACAAGCTTAAACATAAACAAAAAAGCTGCATACCTCTGAAATTAAACTACTTTAACTATTTCAATTCAGAAGAGTATATTTGGTCTCAACTGTCTATTAGATTGTGAATTCAAAGATAGGTTAAACTTAGAAACAGATCTTTGTACTATTACTAACAAGACACTTAGGGACGCATTCTGGCATATGTGTAACAAATGTCTGATCTAAAGATGGAATATAAAATATCTCTAGAAAATTTTACTGGTCCCTTAAACCTCTCTAGTCACTACAAGTAAAACTAAATTAAATAATATGAAACTACAGTGTGATAGTAATATCTTTCTTAGCAGTTACAGTACTACTAACATTCAAACACTTTGGACTTGATGGTCCAGTAGTGGACAACTTCTGTACTATGCTTGTAACAGAGTATGCATGTGTACTCAGGGAAAAGCACAGAGCTATAGAGTAAAGGCAATAAGGAATATTAGGGAAGAAATTCTCTTGATGATAAAACCGCATAACCAACCACAGATGGTAAGATTTCAATAAGTATGAAGAAAAGGAATTAATGTTCAAGAAATGTTAATATTCTCTAATTAAGAAGAAGCAGAATGCTTTATGTGTATCAGATTCGGACAATGAAATGTTTTTTCAGGTCACTACTATCCCCAGGCAATAGAAAAAAAATCTTCTACTATAGATACACATATTCAATCTGACTGTGTGAATAATATGAACCAAAAAGTCCTGGACTGTCTCTATCCTGCTGATGCTTTGAATTTGCACAAACGAGGTGATACCAAGGGAATTTTACAAAACTAGAAGTGTTTCTGTTTTGCTGGCAATATAAAGGGCAGAGAAGGCAAGTGTGGCAGCTACAGTCCAGCTGGATTATCAGTATAAACATTGGCATGGGGTAGAGGGGAAGGAAAACTGATATAACAGATAAGAGATTTAATTAAGAATCAAAATTAATGTAAGTTCTAACCAGTTGGTTTAGTAAAACCAGAATTTGTTAAAAGAAAAAAAATAAAACACAAAAACCCAAACCAAACCAAAACTCTTAACTATTATTCTTTTCTAAGAAGGCATATTTGATTCCCAAACATAAGAATCTAGACACAATACAATTGCATTTTGTATGGACCTTTGTTTTACTGTTAGTCTTCAATCTGTAAAGTACAGAATAAATAGATGGAGGACTATCTTAAACAGTTTCCAGTAGAAAGTTATTGCATAATGAGAATCTGAGTAAATTCTGAAAAATTCTTCAGGTCTTGATACTTGGTCCAGCCTTATTTAATGTTCCTCATGTAAGTCAGAAGTACATCTGCTGGAAAATAGTTCAACATATACAACTATGTACAAAAGGTAATACTATGGTGACATTAGGCAAAATGCATGATCAGTCATTGCCAGAGAATATACCTGATATATATAGAAAATTGTCCCCTCCAATGATGTGAAGTGCTATAAAATAACCTCTGTGTCCTAGCCATGCTCCTTCTGGCTCCTGCAAAAATTAACCCTGTCCTGGTCAGAACCAGAACACCACTAAACAGACATTTGACACCAGTTTCTATACACAAGCTTATTCATTGGATTCGGCCTCATCTAGAAAGGCCACCTGTGGGGAGATGCACGAATGAGTCCCTGTAACTATTCACAAACACTAATTGTCTTTAGCACAGATTCACATTCTCCAATCTTTGCCCCTGTTTTAGAAATAGTACTTAAATATTAAAAGAGTAGCTTAAACACATGAACAACTTTCCAAGTATGATTTTTCCATGGACATAACAGTTGTGGAAGCTACACTATTTTATGCCGTTTTGTAATATGATACATTATACTAAATACTGCCGTACTAAAATTCCAACATTACTTGAAAAAAGATTTATTTTGCTTTTGCAAATAGAGAGTCTTTAAAAGATGACCACTGAAAATTAAAATTCTGTTTTGACTTTCATCCTGGGTCCTCTCTGGGAATGGATTTAATAGAATGTCTAAAATTAAATTGTTATCACCGAGCTTTTCACTCTCTCTAACTTCTGATAAAGAGATAGCTACATGCTGAGATATGAATTGCATTTTATACCTTTGAAAAAATTTATGACAGCAAAAGAAGACATAAATAAGTAATCCACACTGTAGTAGTGATCAATTCTACTTGCTTCAAACAAGCATTTAAGTTTACATCATTGAAATTAATTCTACACTAAATTAATTTACTGGGAATGGGCATTTCCTGAAATCTTACAGATTGCCAGTTGGCCAAGGAACTAAAATCTAAACAAAAACATTCAATTGGATGGAATGTTATTGTTTTGTATAGGAAGGACTTGAGAAATAACTGCATTGCTCTACAGCTATGAAGATTAAGTGATTTTATCTGGTAGCAAACATGGAAGATTCCAATGTTATTTTCCTCATTTGACATGGTTAATAGAGAAATAAATTTTTGATAGCATGTATGGAGGCTAGTGAAGTGATATGAGGAGTATCTGGGTGCATCTATTGCTAGCAGTTAGAAAAGTATACAACCTTTAGATGTTTGAGTGAGTCTTAGCCATGTGACCACAGCTTTCCATTTTTGTAAGGGATTGTTCTCTCTCTCTGATATGATTTAAATGTGGTTTTCTTCTACATCGTAAGGTTGCTCTTAAACCTAGAAAGATAATATAATGTTTTCTTTTCAGTTATTTAGGATTCATCATGAAATCAATTTCTTTTTGACAAAGAGGTTAGGGCAATAAGAGTTTGAGCAAGGTGTTTGTTATGCCATATAAATAAGACATAAGAAGCTGGGATCATGTAACCCAAAATTTACATGTAAAAATAGTAGATAAACAAATACAGCCAAGAGAGAACACATGGAAAAAAATCCATCAATGAGTTTCCTAACATTGTCCTCAAGGCCAGAATTTTTTGTGTTCCACTCTAATACACTGAAAATTTAACCAATGTGTTCATGTGACAGAAGTCACGTATCTGCCTGTGAGTGAAGGAGCTTGCAAGCACAGGAGAGATTTGTATCATGGGATTTCTGTAAGATATGTTCCACGTTGGAAGAATAAGAATTAAGGAAAAATGATCTTGAAGGAGAGCCAGCACTCTAATGAATGTGTATCTTGCGCTTTATGAAGCTGGCTGTTAAAATAAAAAATTATAGTAAAAGATAATTTAAGGAATATTTGTCAGTTATCAATTTCATTATTCATTATATTATTTTTCATTAGAAAAATATAACAATCTCTGACACCAAGTAAGTCTCCAGTGTGTATTCTCTGTGAGACAGAGTCTCAGACCCACAGAATCTTCTCTCTAAAAACACACAGGGTAGAGTAAGAAAAAGAGGTAATTTGGCTTGTCTGCCGTTAAGTCACCTGCAGAGAAGAGGGTGGAACAGGAATTTCAGATAATATCCAGTGGAATATGATGCTTCTTGTGATGTTTTGGAAGTGCAACCCTTCTTTAATCCCCATTCTTTTTCTGTTCTTAATTGACTGAGGTTTTCTTTGCTAGTGTCTATTTCTTTCATGGGTGTAGAACAGGACAATGTGTCAGTCCAGTTCTATGGCTTTGCTATACATGGTTATCATGGATAGTGTTGCCTAAAAGACTGAAGAGAAAAAAGATCCAGGCCAAATTAGGTAGGAGATAAGATAGCAGAGCAGAAGCTTTAATGAGCCTCCAGGCCCCAGGAATACAAACCATCTCGTGCGCCCTCCAACCCAGGTGCTTCAATTTTATAATGATGTCCATCCAATCCCTGCTCGTCCACCCCCCAGTTCTGCCCCATTCCACCCTTCGGCACACCCCTTCAGAAATTGAGTCTGAGGGAGTTTGGGACCCCTCTTTCACTGTCTTCATCCTCCTCTCCCCACGTTGAGTCCTTGGAGGCCCTCCAAAGTTCCAGGCTTGAAGGTTGTTGTGCCTATCTTTACATCTCTTGGGGTGCAGACGTTACGGTGCTTTCTGCAATTCCACATTGAAAAGAAGACTAAACAGATAACGGAATTTTGAGAGATTGATATGGGATGGGGTTTGGTATGTGCATCCATTAAGCTATTGGAAAATACTGGTAAAAGATATAACACCAGGAGAAACATAATACAGCTACATTTAAAATCTACATTCACTACATAACTAAAGTCTATAAAAATTAAAAAGTCAAAAACTCTAAGGCATCAACAGCTATCAGGAAGGATTATGTGCTCAGCATAAATAATTGACTCTTGCACAAGATATCTTCATTCTTATCTGTAGAATATTGTTGGTCAATGATGCAAACATCAACGTGTGAGAAAGGAAATGGCAATCATTCCAGAGAGAGCAACAAATCTCTTTCAAGGATGTAATATCCACAGTCTTCGGTCCAATTCGGTCCAAAGAGAAGCCATTCTCACTCATGTTTTTGTCAAAATGCATTCCAAGCTGAGAAAGTTAAAGCTAACAAAATCTTCCAATCCCTTTTGAAATATTTGTAGCCCCAGTGCTGAATAGCTTTGTCTTAAACAGCACCACCTGTTAGGTATTGAGCAGAAGTATTTCTTCTAGATCTGCTGACTCTGCATGAGATGAGTGGTCCAGCAACTACCAGAGAGCTAGTTGGAAGTTTCAATTTCATAAAACCTATGCATTCATGGAAGTGTCTTCTCAATATTTACCTGTGCAGCCTGGAGGCAGAGACTTTATTATTTATATTTGATTTATGCTGGAACACACAAGCCTGACTGACACATACGGCTTGTTAAGTACTGTAAATTTTTTTCTTATTACACAATGATCAAGAGAGAAAAAAAAACTTTATCTCAAAAATAACTGTGGTTCTGTACAGAAATTATTTTTATAAATATGTACAAAAATATATAGAGTCACCTGATTAAAAGCTCTGATTTTCAAGCATTTTGGGACATAGTAGAATAAATTACTGCAGACATCTAAAGGGCTTAAAGATCCCTATGCAGGAGCCTGGAGTGTGCAAGACTGACTGTAAGATTATTAAGTATCATGTGAGTGAAAGTAGTGCAATTTACTGGCACAGCACAAGGACTGCAGCAAAAAGTTCTGACCATATATTCTCTAGCACTCAGGTCACAAGTTGAGATTTGGAAAGATTTTCTTGAATTAACTGTTTATTAACAAAGAGAATATAGAGCAGAACATAATTTCAAGACATACTTTCAAAAGTAATGCAGAGACCTGGGCGTACAAGGTATATGCTGGACACACGGTGTAGTTATGCAGTGGAAAAGTGCATCTTCCTAAGAGACAATCTGTACACTGTAAAACAAGTTTAGCCTTTGAATGTGGAATAATCCCCTCTGCATAGCAGAAAACATTCTTGTGTTAAGAAAGAATGAGCACGTGGAACTTGACCAGTGAAAACTAGAAATTTTATCACCTTTGTTCTTGTAGAATTTTTTTACCTATTTAGTTGTGAAAGTTAGAAAATAAAAAGAGGTTGAAACCTTCAAACTACACACATTAATATTATACAAACACCAAAGTTCTAAAGTATAAAATACTTTGGACTTGGTTTTGTTTTATCTTCTTACATTGATATAAAATGCAAGAAAATTCAGTGAGGGTCATTATTTCATTCTTATGTCAATTATCATTCCAGCTTTGTGGTTCTGCTCTCTCAGGGTATTTAACTCAAACTTATTCCTAAAAGATTTTTGTCTCCATTGAATAAGATTATGAGATTCCCACAGCAATATCACAAAAATACATTAATATATTTTGTTATGAGATCCTTAAATCATTTCATTAGTCACTTTGGACAACGTTTTATACTTATAAATCATCCAAGAACCTGTGTTAAAGAGTAAGCTGCTTAAACAAAACTTTCTAGGGAGCAATAAATAAATTTGTTTTTTATTTAAGAAAAGTAGTTCAGAACATAAAAACAAATGTTGAGAAAAAAAGCTATTATTCATGTTATTCAAAACAAAATTGTTTAGTTAGAAGAGTCTTGGTCTGCACTATATTATAGTGCAATCAAAAAATGACCAAGAATTAGTGTTGAAAAATATAAGTACTGATCTTAAAAATACAACTGTTCTCCTGTCTGAAGCCCCAAAGAGCCTACATAATAGAAGCACTGGCTTTAGATTTTTCTATCTGTCCATATATATACTAGTACTGATGCACTCTCCAGACTATGTGGATGGAAGAGCTTTTTCTTAGTATGATAACTAATATTCTTCGGAAGTTGCTTGAAATTTTCTTCTGGTTTTATTTTTTTTTTAATTTCTTTTTTTCACCTCTTCTTACAAAGCTTAGAGGATATCCAGATAAAATGAACTGGACAATTCCTGGTATCCAGTTTCCATGGCAGATGTTCTTCAAATGATCTCTTGTTCCAAAGCCTCTAACCTTGCTGTAGACTATAATATATATATATATATACAATTTTTCAGTATATTCTGTGGTTGGAAGTAAATGAAGGGCCAACTTACTGCTGTCCAATTTAGATATGATTTCCAATAATTTCTTTAATATGGGAATGGGTTTTCATATACTGACCCCTGTATCTTATGAGCAACTTGAATATTTTGGTTTACTTAATACAGTACCTTCATGAGAAGGAAGAAGAAACTTTGAAATATTGAGGTTGCAGTAATTTATTCCTTAAAATCACCAACAATTAATTTTTAGCCTTGGAGTAGGCCTGAAATACTAGACCATTCATTCATAAGTTAAAAATCCCATTAGGTCTGCATCTGAACTATGATTAAAAGGTACCCTTTAAATATATTTTTGATTTTCCTCAGAAAAGTACACAGAACTTGCTCCCATAAAGACCAAACACATAAATTTTCAAAGGAGTCACAAACAACAGTCTCTAGAAGGGCTGCACAGTGAATTATGTGACAGGATTTACTTTGGTTAGTTTGTTTAATTTTTTTTCTCTATTGACTGTATCTCCTGTGGTTTCCAGTTTCCCTGTTTCTCAGATCTAGTGTGTAATCATCAGCCAGTTACACAGACTATTATTCAAATGTGTGACTAGTTCAAGATAAATAGTACAATTAAGATGCTCACATTGGAAATCTTTATTGGAAAATTACATGATGCTGGACGTGTATCTGCCTGTAAAAGGAGTAAAGATGTTTGCTAAGTGATCAGAATGCCCATTATTCTAAAAGTGTCAAAATGCCAGATACCATAAAATTTTCCTTAGAAGAATTCATTCTTATAGGACATTGATTTAAAAACTTTTTCTTCTCAGGACATCAGAGAATAAGGGTTTAGAACTTTTATTTCTCTTTGATAGATTTTCTGTTCATGAAGTTTCTATTTCTGTGAAAAATTTTCTGATGTAGCATTTCAAGCACTGTGGGAAATTTGCTGGAGCAAAGAGAACTTTGGGTCATGCAGATTGCTCTAATGAAAGATTAGGTTTCTAAATGTTATTATTATCACATAATATATTTGTGGTACAGTAGAGAGTCAATATCAGATCTTGAAACTTGCACACTCTAATCCTTAGACTATCTTTCCCCTCTTGAGAAACCTTGTTGTGATGGCGTCAGTAGCAGTCAGTGGTTACAGTATGAGGAGAGAAGTCAAACATGTTTGGTTTAGTCTCTTATCTACAAAACATCAGTGGAAAATGTTTATAAAGCATTTGAATTAGGTTCCTAGGCTGTTAGTAAAGAGAGAGAGAAACCACATTAAAAAGTGAAGGATTTCTGTAAATCTAGAAAACTTTGGGAAGCTTACAGACAAAATAATCTTATCTTTCCATAAAATGAGGAAAAGAGATGATGTAGTCAAAGAGGACTCTTCATTACAGTTATGTAAAATTACAAAAGACTTGTCACTCGCATATCTTTTGAACCACGTGTTTTTAACTGCTTTTCCTTTGTAGATTAAAACCATCAGTCCTGCCTCTTGTTCAATGTCTTTCCTCAGGTTTTGTTTCACAGCATACAGTGGTGTCCTTTTTTTTTCTTTTTTTTAATTTGACTTTTTTGAAGAAATTTTAATTTTGGAATGAGAAAAGAATGGGAAAAAAGAATGCCATAACTTTAAAGCAGGGTGAAAGGTGATACGTATGAGCCCTCTTAGCTTTTTGTGAACAAAACAACGGCTATGATGTGGTTTGTGGACTCCTTGACTGAAGTGAATGTCATTGGTGTGCCATTTCTAATGAACACAAGAGTCAAAGGTTCTCTTTCTCAAAATCATTACTGCGCAGTGAAATACCAAAAATACTACGTATTGTGAGCAGCAGAAGTAACCAAGCTCACTTTCCTATAGATTTGTATATTGAGTGTGAGCTTCTGGGTCAGATTCTCTCTTTGAAATGTAAGGGTCTCACACTATAACCTTTCCCTAATACAGTTTTTCTGCTTTAGCCAAGATTCTGGTTTTATGATTCATAGAAACAAGGTCTTGTACTCTTCCATTTATTATGATTGAGATTGGACAAAGGCTCTAAAAGCTAATGAGGCTTCATGCATACACAAACATAAATCTTATTTTCTTAGGAAATTAAGTTACTTATGAGCACCTTACAATTTTTTTGTCCTAGAAGTTGAAGAATGTCTTGAATGAAAAAAAAAAACAAACAAATTTTCAAAATCTTACCTTTCTCCCCAATAGGGACATTTAATATATCATTATAAATTAATAACAGAAATATTTAAGTAGATCTTTACAAAACTTTGTCATAAATATTGACCTTTTAGATAAGTCTGTTAAGGAGGAGATTGAACCTGGACTGAGAGCTAAATTAGAGCGGTGAGGGAAGGAATTTTAGACTCCAACTCAACATCAAACATTTCACTGAAATTACGTCAGAATTAGCTCTGCATTTTTCCTTTTAGAACTGGTCTTCCTTCAGCATGGATAAGTGAGGAGGTTGAAATCCAACTTAAAAATTCATTTCTGAATTTTTTTTTCAGAAGAGGAGGAAAATACATTCCTTCACACATAACAGATGTAAAGCTTGTCTTTCTTAGATAATCAAGACCAATGCCTGTGCATGAGAGTTGCTGTTTAAACCATAATCGCTAAAAATAAAAACAATGTCACATAAAAAGCTGCAGTTCCTTCAAGTGTTTTAAATTATCATGGATGGAGAATGTCAGAAAAGAATGTTTCAGAGAAGACTAGAGAGCAACTGGTAGTAAGTAAAAATCTGAAATGAAAAATGCAAGTTTTGGGGTACATTCCAATTGGCTCACTTTCATCAATACTGAATGGTGAGGCTGACAAGAAAAGAATATGTAACAACAAAGAAAGTTTTTCAGTTCCTGGAGGTAATAGGCAGAACAGGAAACTGTTCATTTGCAAGAGAAGAACTAAATGTATGACAAATACTGTGTATAATTTCCATGGGTAGTTACAGACTTCCAATTATGCCTCCTAGGAAACAGCAGCATATCAGCTATACAACTTGGTGTTCAGACTTTTAGAGCCACGGGTGACTATTAATTTCTGCCCTGAATTCATGCTATTACAAAATTTCATGTATTGCAGTGATTTCTGCTCAGCACAGTAGGTTCTCTGCAGTTTAATTCATTAATCTATAACACTGACTATGCACAGAGGGTCTAAAAAAACCCTCTGCACCATTTTTTGCCAGTAGCAGTAACTCCAGTCTTGCAGAATGCTTTGAGAAAACTTTTTGGTGTGCAGAACAGTTTTGCACTCTGACCTTTTCAAGCAGCAGTGAGTCCAGTGAGAAAGAAAAAGGCTAGTGTAGGAACTAGACCAAGATGGGTTACTCATGGAGCTATAAACCATTGTGGAAATCACCTCCTCTTAACTGCTTTTTCTCTTCCCCTATTCGTGCCTTCCTTCCTGTCAGTGTAACTTCCTTAGGAAACACTGGTTCATCTGTTACAGTTCTAGAGTATCCCCTGCAATCCTACTTTCAGTGATGGTTCTGGATGCTGCTGTTAAAGGAGTGAATGTGCTACAGAAGTGCAAAATATATTGTATAAATTTAGTTTAAAAGCATTAATAAAAATCTAGCTTTCTCAGAGTCCAATCATTTCCCAAACAGTTGGAATCAGTTTAACTCAAAGTCTTAGCTCACTCTTGGGTCTCTTTCAGTTTATACTTTTTTGAGAAGAGAAATAACTCAATTTTCAAATTAAGCATGCTGTATTATAGCAACTTGAAGGTGGCCTAATTTTACTCATTTCAAATATTCTATTATTAATGAGAAATCCAACCTAATTATATTTCCTTATGATTTCAAATTAAAAATGACAGACCTCTGCAGAACATGGAGATTTTTTCCAGGTCAGGTAATAACACTAGCATGCACATTATTTATTTTTTCTGGCAACTGGCCTTTTCTTTTTAAGCTCCAAAGTGATGTTAATTTAATAATAGAGGATAAAACTCAATGCTGCAAAAGCTTTCCTGTCCCATCAGGGCTTATGCACATTTCTGAACCTGCTCATTCCTCTATCTTAAAACCCAGAAATCCCTATGGTTACAAAAGGAAATTACTTCTGGATCCTCTGATAGTAGAACACATGGATTAACCTCTTGCATCCCTTGTATTTGAAAGTGTTATAATTGGCATTCAGCAAATTCAGAGTTTAGAGTGGATTTTATGTAGGGTGATCTATATATAACAAGTCTCTGGATTTCCAACAGAGTCTGGGGGGGGTTGTTGGTTTGTTCTTTGAAAAAAAAAATAAAAATTTCTATTATTCAGCTTTTTTTCTTCTTTTCTGGTTTTGTTTTTTTTTTTTAACCTAAGAAGACTTACAGTCCTGGTAGCTGATATAGCAGCTGGGCAGTTTTGCTGCAAGCCGTGCCTCTTACTCCTTGCACAGTTCAGTCATGCCATGGAATCTTTTGGTTTGGAGATAAAGCTTAGCCAAGGAATTTCCAAACTAATATCAAAACAAGAAGTCTGGACCCTCTGTCGTCAGACCAATGAAATAATTCTTCCTGGAATCTTTCTTGAATTCAATATGTCACAGCTTTGACCAGCTTGAGGTGCATCTGCTTTTTCAGTCTACAATAAAACCTTACTATTACAGTGTCTGGGGCTGCAGATGTTCTACGCGTAGTCACAGGCAGCCCAGAGAGCTGAAGGAAAATTCTAAATAATAAGAAAGAAAGTCAACAGTTACACAGAAACATGTGTGGTAGGTAATGCTCTATTTTCTACTTATTTAGTGCACAGTTATTCTATCTCACCTCTGTCCTATGGAGTCACAACCTCTAAAATTTCTTCTAACACAGTGTCGAAGTGAAGCAATATAACTTTAAAATATTGAACTTTCAGCTTCATTAATTTTGGATATTTTTAAGAAAAAGGAAATCAAATATCATCAAAACTTCAAATATTCTTTATTTCCCACATTTTTCTCGATGGAACAATATACAGCTTCATTATATAATTCAGCATTTTTAAATTATATAACACAGTAAAACAAATCGGTATTTATTTAGAGTTCTTCAGTGGGAAGAATGTTTCAAATATTTTATACATTCCAATCAACCATCTCTAGAATTACGTATTCACTGAAAAGAAATATGAGCTACATTTGAAAAGGATTAACAACCTGGAATGGATTTGTTTTGATTCCTATCCCAATTATTTCCCTCCTGTGATTTAAGGAAGTTAAATATATTGTTTACATATGTAGCATCTCCAATAGAAATAACCATATGCTACGTCCTTTCATGTTCTTTCAAAACATATTATATACACTTTCCATTTACTTTTTGGTTGGAATCTCAAAGCCATTTAAAGAATATAACTGATCCTTGTAGCTTCCCTGCCAGCTCAATAAGCATTATTTTCATTTAATAACTCTTGTAAGAGTCCTGTGCAAGATTTTGTATTTCATTGTAGATTCAAAAGTGAATTCAGGTAACCAAAATATTTGTAACCCCTTAAAGAAAGTTTGGGAAACTCATTTCTTGTTTTGACATAGAGAAGTGAAATTCAAAAGCTAGAATATATATTGTGCATGGAGGTTTTGGTTTATTTTGAATCCAGTGCAGAACATGGCTCATGAGATAAAAATGCTATATGAAGAATGAATTTCATCTTTTCTCAAAAATTAACCTCTTCCCTCAAGTCTGAGCAGCCCTGATTCCACCTCTCTGCCCCCACTGGACTCCACACCACAGTGTTTTCCTCTCTGTTTGTCTTTATGAAAGTAAGAACTAAAAAAAGAATTTAAAACCAAGTACAATCATCTCTTCTCTTGCAGTTATTACTCGTTCCCAGGAACATAAGAATTCATTGCCAAGAGCATTTTGAAAGTAGATTTTTTTATATTAAATTCAAAGTTGAATTATAAAACATATAGAAGAAAGGATAGTTACAGCTTTGTAACGACACTAAAACACCGTTTGCATGCCTGAGAGGTAAGACTGGAAGGCTACAAAATCTTATAGTGGGACTGATAAGTGCAAAATAATTTGGGAAATTCTTTTGTATGAAGCACAAGAGAAGATAGAGACAATTTCAAGTAATAGATTGCACACCTTTTCCGTGCTCTGAAGGAATGATTGACTGTGATGCTGTAATTACTGTAAGAGTGCAGGGCTGTGCTCCTCAGCTCACAGATGAGGGCTCAGCCAGCTGAGTCAAATGTCATGTCCTCGAAGATTTGTGTTTTCAGAAGATCTTGTCCTGAAGACAAAACTTTTTCCTCTGCACTTTTTGTGCATGCAAGCTTTTGATTTCTGCCTCTGTGATCAGTAACTTGGATGTCAAACTGTAGTCTGGATTATTTTGAATCACCAAATATGTGGAGATATTTAGCAGAAAACATTACATGAATATTCCCATACCAAAGAATTCAGCAACTTGTTCAAGCAAAACCTGTCCATCCATGCCATATATTTTTTCTAAGAGACTTCTCAAGAGGTTTCTAGGAAAATAGGGTATAAATGCACGTAGTAGTAAAAGTTAACATCTTTTGCGAACAGAATTCTGTATCTAAATCTTTAATTCTAAATCTTAGGCAAACTAATGAGTTGGATAACCAGTTATTTTATAAACGGTTTCTGTTTATGTAGACTTTAGTGGGAAAGCTTATACGTGGTTTGATGCATTCACTTTCTATTTATAAAGACAATCCTAACATTTAAATATTACTCTTAGCAAGACTACTGCTATGGTACTTTGTGTCTAATTTTAAAAGTTCTTGTTTCTAAGCCTCTTTTACTGGGCTTTAAGCTGGTCTAGGGAAGCATTTACTATCTACTTGAATTTCCAAGAATTACCTGATAATTATTGCACTATAAATGATCATGGCACAGAACAATCACATTGAAATGGAATAAGTGAGGTCAATACTACATTTGGAAAAAAAAAGAGATCAACTGGAAGGTCAAAAATACTTTACTAACATAATTCAAAATCCCACATATGATTTAAACATCAGTCCAAATCTGAAGCCTAATGCTAAGTATGTTCTAGACACATGCTAGAAAATTCAGGCCATGTTAATTATATGACTTACATCTTGATGTCCAGTAAGGCTGAGAAAATTAAAATACACCTGGCAGATGGAAGTGTCTTTCTGCCAGGAAATAAGTACTGTTTAAGAGAATTTGCCCTTCAGGGCAGGAAGTCTCTTAGAGACAGGTGGATTTTATGTTCCCTGGAGTTAAGCCAGTTAACCACACAGGAAGCAACACAGATCAGTCACTCAATTTAACATGCCTACATCTGTGCTCAGAGCAGTTTAAAGCTTTTTAAGCCTATCACAAGCCCACTTGTTTAGCAAAAAGGATATAACAGTGCTGGACACAAGTAGATCACCTGCTTAAGGCTGTGACAAAAATGAGGAGGAGAAGAATGTGTTGCACTGGGAGGACTGACACAACAGAGTAAGTGCTGCAACACACTATTTGAGTCTGCATGTGGTTTGATTCTTCTTCAGTCCAGATACTTCCACATAGAATTCAGGACATTTTTGACATACATGATCAGTGCCACAGTATTCTGAAATGTGAACCAAAGAAGATAAAATTTTAGTTGTTTTTTCAGCTACTATGTGTCATTGACTTAAAGGCAGAAATTCTAACGAAAGTAACTTATTATCCAGATTCATGTATATAACAGGAAGAGTGGACAAAATTGTAATTCATAGGTACCTATAGGTAGACGTTGAAATGCTGTAACTCTTGGAAAAGAACAGTGCAGCAAATTACCAGCTTTTTCACCAATCCCTGTGCAAAGCAAGAAGCAACCACATACAGACCAGGATATCTACCCCATGGCAACATGACTATATAGATGTAACAAAAGGAAATTTATCCTTCAGAATGTCTATGAGAACAAGCAAAATAAAGAGAGAATGTGGCACAGCTTTTCAGTCAGGATCTGAGTTTGCCTTGGGGGCAGTTAGGAAATATTGCATAACAGTTACTATTGCAGTTGTTATGATTTTAAACTCAGCAAATCTGCAGCAGAAGTTAGAAGGGAAAATTAGCATTTAGTGTGTCTACTAGTTAGCTTTTAGCATGGACCCGTTTAAATTTTCTAATGTGTTCTGATCATAATAGCTCTCTGTTTTATGATATAACTTGTTTATCAGCAAAATCTTTTAAATCAATCGGTTTTGCTTTAATATGCCCCTTAATGTTTTCCCAAAAGAAAAGCTAATGTGAATTCTCTTTCTGTATTATATATTCTAGCATTTTAATGGATCTTGCAGAAGATGTTAGCATCATCTTGGTGGTAAGCATAGACACTGAGAGCAAGATTTCTATCAGTAGCTCAAAATCAGCCAGCTGGAGAGTCTGGGTTGTCAGTGAATATTTCCTTCTCCAGAAGTGATAGACTTGCCAAGGTATAGGTGAGTACCTAGTGGCGGTTTTTTCAGCACTGTTCCCTTTTTAGAGTAAAGAAAGAATTATTTAGGGCTACTGTTCCCTACTGAAAAAGGAAAGAGTTCCAGGGTTATAGATCAGGCTGCCTTAAATGTACTTGGAAGAAGATCTTCCAGCTCTGGAGGAGGGTGGCAGAAGGAACAGCAGACAGTGTGGGAAGGATGGCTGCATAGGTGCTAGTGGTGGGGGTCTGAAGAGATTCTCTGTATAGGTTCAAGGGGGAGCAGAATGGGGACCAGGGTGAAGCTGCACTGCCTGCAGGGCCTGGGGGAAGGGGAAGAAGGAGGTGCTGTCCTTACCCACATACTGGAGCCTCGCTGCACGACCAACATTTTTATGCAATGTGTATTTCCACGCCTGGAAATGAGAAACTGCTGTAAACAGAAATGTGCCTCGAAGCCAAGGAGCACCTGGGGACTTTCGTTCTCAGCATTACAAGGGCTTCATTTCATTCACTGCCACTATGAGAGGGTCCTCTTGTATTCCAAAGAAATGAATCAAAGTCTGGACTGAGGTTCCTAGAAACTCTCCTTCTCTGGGTGTTACCTTTGGGAAGGGCTAAAAAAATACTTCAGTATCCACTGTAGGTGTTGGCAGTGTCAACAGGGTCAGTAGCAAAATATTTATTCTTCCTGTATGGGCCTTTGAACAGAGTTTTTAAACTCTTTTAGATGGTTTCTGCTTATTGCTGTGATAGTTTAGCATAGCAAAACCAGTGGATAGTGGAATATACACATTCTGTCTTCCAAACTCCTATTAAGTAACACACACATCTCTCTCGGTCTTAAATCTAGATCTAAACTAATCTCAAAATGTTACCTTCCAGGAAATAATAGATCTTTTTATCAACATATCATTCTTATGCAATGTCATTCTCATTTTTTGCAAAAAATAAGAGGCAGAAATCAAGGCACCTGCAAGAAGAAAAAAATTCAAGCTACAGCTTTCTTCAGCAGTATTTTAACTTATTTAAAAATCTCTTAGTTGAAAGAAGATGTTCCTCATGAATTGATAACTTCGGAATATAAAGTCCTGTTCGGTTCTAATAGTAAGCTTTGCTAATTTTCTTACAGTCTTTTTTCTTCAGACTCCTAGAAATTACAAAGTAGTTACTGGTAATTTAAATAGTTTTTCCAACATTGTTTAATCTGAAATTTTCTGGTATTTTTACACAATTCTGCTCATAGCCAGTATTAAATAGCAATTTTCCATCTGGGTAGGGTGACATGTCATCCAGATGGTACTAGTGTTTACTCTAAGGCTCTCTAAACATCTGTCTTGCAGAGAAATTATTCTTTCTACTCTGAACAGAAATTACTTCTGAATTTTCTGCACTATAAAAACATTATTTTCAGATTAGTAGCAGGAAAGCAATCCATTACTTCTTTAGGAGAGGTTATGACACAGATCTTGAGGGACAATAAAGCCTAATTGCAAGGATAAAAAGCTTAAATTCTAAGCCTGCCTGTGTTGGATCGGTCTGCAAAGAGATAATTTGCATGAAAAGTGTTGTTTCAGATAATGTGTTTGTTCCTGCATCACCTATTAACCCACAGGCAAATATGAAACAGTCAAATCATTCATTTTGGGTTCTCATCTTTTGGGACACCCGAGGCATTGTGCTGTGGAAGTGAGCCATGCCTTCAGCAAGGGCTGCTCCCCCGTTTTGCACAGTGAGTCCATGCTGGCTTTGTGGCTATCTTGGCACTGCTCCAGACTTGACCTTTCTTCTGCAGCTGATGGCTCCTGACTATCACAGAGGCTGGAAGATAGGTTTCTTGGCTGTGTTGGAAGTTGTTTCACCATGGCAATGAGCCAGCATGAAGTGTAGGTGGAGTTGGCTTCAACAGGAGGATCTGTGATGAGCACAAGCTTAGTTTTATGTGAATCAGAGAAATTGGATGATGATGTTCAAAAAAGCTTACATTTCATTGTATGTAAGAATATGAGAATGAGAGAAAACAGAGTTCAGTCTCTCTGTGGAAAGGGCTGTGGGTCTGCAAATAAAAACATTTTCACACCTAAAATACTTTTCCATGAAAACCTGTAACACAAATGGATCTCCATTAGTTGTATTTTCCTACTCACTTGTGGGACTGATTAGCATGGATAATGAGCGTGTTTATCGTCTAATACTGTCTATATCCTGTCAGTTGGATGGTTAGTTTTACCCTTTGTATAGGAGTGCTACAGGATTTTCTATAGTTATAACCGAATTGAGCCCAACACAATGAGAACTAGACCATATCTCTGAAATAATACTATTGCTATGTCCATTGAATCAGAAGCAGAGGTTTGTTTTAGAGAAATTACCAGTGAAACTGCTAAACTGATCTGTCTTGAATGAAACTCTGGACTTCCACTGCTAGCTCAGTTACTCCCACGCTGTGTCAGTCTGGTGTAAGGTATTTCCTCCTTCTTGTTCCCACTGTGAGCTCTTCAGGCACTGTTTCCTACTGGGTGCTCGTGTAGCAGCTAACATAGCAGGGCCCATTAAGCACAACTGCAACAAAATTAATAAGTAATAATACACCTAGTTCCACTCTCTGCCATTAGAGGATTGTTTGCTGAGCAGCATTTTAGAGTGTTAGTGTCATTCCCTTAATCATTATTTAGCCAAGCTATGCATATTGTCTTTTATTGTTCTTTAATAAATCAGTCTCTCTAGCCCCTTCATCCTTTTTGTTGTGTTTCTCTGAGGGTAAAAGCTGGAGAGTACTAATTGTAAAGTAACCCTATATTTTCCATAATTCATGTCATCAGTAAAGGTTTTGTGTTGTTCATAACCAAAGCATGATACCCGTGGACAAACAGATTTTGCTGGGTGCATTTCTAACTGTGCCTCAGTTTTCCTTATACCTCCTATCTTACATGTTGCTATCACTTTCCAAGATCTACAATAAAAGTTTCTAGTCTTAGTCAAGTTTTTCAGATGCCTCACACTTGAATGTGTCTGAACATGCAAATAGATTGAGAGAAATAACCTTTATGTTAACC
This sequence comes from Neopelma chrysocephalum, assembly GCF_003984885.1. NCBI lineage: Eukaryota > Metazoa > Chordata > Aves > Passeriformes > Pipridae > Neopelma > Neopelma chrysocephalum. The sequence goes on along the minus strand of NW_020897689.1, from coordinate 2,620,068 downwards.
CCATGTTCATACAAACACATGGAGGATGGTTGCCAGCATTTAGGCCAGGTAGAAAGGAGTATATATGAAACTATATCAAATACCACAGGTTTGAATAAGCAGAGAGAGACCTTGCTTACTAAAAATGTAAGCATTCTACCTTGTCCTTAAGGAAAAATTGAAGAATTCACACAGTCTTATACATTATTTCAGAAGATAAACTGCATAAATTTGGGATTCGACATGTACCAACATCATTCATCTCACATAGCACTCATCTCTCATCTTTAATGATATTAACTATTATGTAAATATATAAACTATTAATTATATTATAAAAACTAACAATAGTATAAACTAATATATAATTCATTGTTTAAACTATATAAATGTTATTTGAAAGATAATACTGAGAAAGCGATGAACTGCAAAATCTTGCACAGCAACCGAAGCTCCACCTAGATATTCTTAATCTTACATACCTTTTTGTAAAGAACTTGCCGTATGACTGCTTGTCTCTTGAGATTCAAGGCTAATGAATATCATACAGCTAAATTATACTTGAGAATTTTTCAGTAAGTAAAATACTTCCTTTGTAGTGGCAACAGTTACTTTCCTTTACATACAGGTGAATTTTGAAGACAGCGTCCATGTCTTAAGAATGGTAGGTAGTTCCTCGCATGAGTACATCCACTGGAGCTGGTGTTCCTATCTGAGTCAATGTCTGCTGATGAAAAGCTCTGTAAACAGTCTGTGAAGGATAAAGTAAATTATTTTCAAGTTAACTGCTGGAAGGAGGGAAAAAAGGATTATTTTGTTGTGAAAAGGATCATGCTAAACCTGTCAAGGGAGCAGACTGGTATTGCATAAAATGTAGCAAGCATAGGCAGAGATGTTGAGATCACTAAACAGCACAGAACAGATTCAAGTACTCCAGACAGTTGGTACAAAGTGTTAATTGCCTGAGTCTCTCTGAAACCATAGGAGTACACTCTGCTACATGACCCAATTTTTATGTAAAGTAATTAAAGACAAGTTTGGTCCAAAGACTTTGCCATGCATACTACAAATCTTGAGGAAGTTTGTCTAAGTACTCAAGCTTTCTGGTCTGATTTTATCATTGTGGTAGATCCAGCTTTGAAGGCGCGGATGCAGTCCTCAAGGGCTTCATATTATTTTTATCAGTCAAATAGTATTTTAAAATAAAAAATAATATGTTGTTCTGAATCTGGACTTGTCAGCTTAAATCCACCTCCAGTACTGATCATATATCTGTATATTTTACTTCTACCAGTTTTGTAAGCTGGCCACTTAAACATGTCCTTATCTCTTTGTGTTTGAAACATCTCTTTGAGTTCAATATGATGTCTCATATATGTAAGTGCTCTTCAGGATCAGAGCCAAAGTATTTAGTATTTTGCAGGACATAACCCTTATAAAATAGTGATAACGTGTATTAGAAAGTAGGTAGATGGCTTTCAGATAGAGAAATAATGCCTTCTCCATGAACCTGTAAATATAAAAGAGGAAAATATCATTTCCAAAAACAACCAGTAAGTCAAAATGTAATTATGTTTTTTATTATTTCCCTGAACACAGAAAACATGTCTCTCATACTCAGTATGACTTACTGAGGTTTTAGAGAAAATTATTGCAAAAGGCTCTGAGACAAGAATCAATAGATGAAGTTTTCTACAGCATGACAAACATGCTGAAATAGTGCCTTACGAATGGGCTACAGAATTGAAGTGTTAGGTATAATCTTGCTCATGTAATCACTAAGTAGCATCATCATGAAGTATTAATGTATTAGTCAATAAAATAAGTCTAGATAAGGTCAAACACCTTAGGTGTTATCTTTTCAGCTATAATTGCTGTTACAGCATGAGTTTATGAACAGCATGAAACATCCTGCATTTTAGCAGTCAAAAGACTTTGGCAAGTAACAGCTGTTTGAAGACAATAGTAAAATAAAGCAAAAGAGTAGGTAGGATCTAACTCTGACAGATGTGGTCATATGGCCGCATCTGGAACTATAGCCTCTCCCTGGGGCAGATTCTTCCATTTTACTACTTTTGCATAAGTTAAATGCTGCAAAGAGACCAGCCTTCCTTTAGGCCAAGACTCAGCAATGTTTATTCAAAGAGGAAAACCTGGCTAGGTCACCTTGGCCAGCATTAGCAACTAAATGGCATTGCTGGGCTTTTATTACTCATGTTTGTGCAGCACATCACATCATGTCCAGTAGTTTCTCATCCTCTTTTTGATGCCATTGATCTTAGGCCAGGACCTAACCTTAAGAAAATTTACAAGATTTTAAGTGCAATGTGAGTGCAAAGAAAAGCAGAACACTACTTGCAATTCTCTTGCAGTCTGTTGCAACTACTACAGATGCAACTCACAAACAGGCTGGTTATGAAATGCATGACATTGATTAAATTGACTGCTGATAGATACTAGTGCTGAAAGAACACATTTAGTCTTACATAGACAGTAAGTTTTTCTAGTATTGAAGGAGGTTAGACTTTTATCAATTAGAGTATTTTTAACAAACAAACAAAAAAAAGAAGTCATATAGGGACAAGAAACAGGCAATAAATAATGAGAGATACTGATTCAAAATGTTATAACTTATTTTTCTGCTTATTGACATTCCTTGACAAAAGTAGAATATGCCAAAAGCCTTCAACTGATTTCTCATTCTTATATCACTTTAAATGTATTAGGATTTGATGAACCGTAATCAGTCAGCAACACACTCAAAGGTAATTTTCAGTACAAGGTTATTTGCAACTGTACATTCAAAGTTATACACATTATTATGTATCAATCCTTCAAGGGGATTAACCTCAGGAAATCCATATATATTGATTCGAAGCTTCATCGATTTCAAGAATAGGCTTGATAAAGGTTTGATCTTGCAAGGAGAAGCATTGAGATCCAACCAGGTACAGTGGTCTATGAACACAGAATTCACTGAACTTCTTGAAAAAAATAGGGTAGGATTGTCTGTTCTTCATATATCCTCTACTAGACATCAAAGTTAGCAGTGCTGTAGTATAAAGAGAAATCATTATCAACTGTGGTGTCCTGGCAATCTTGAATATAACAAAATTATTAAGTAATTTTAACTGGCTGTTAGAAAACCAAAAAACAAAACAAAACAAAACAAAAAACCCAACCAAACAAAAAAAACCAAACCAAAACAAAAGGTTCTGTAGCATTAGAAAATTCCTGAAACTAGTTAATTAATATTATATCATTTAGAAGATGTAATTTTGGAATGGGCTGCAAACTGCAGACAAAAGTAAAGTCTCAGGTTTTAATCTATATGACCTAGTTAGTCAGGAAATCTACACTAAGCTCATCAGCTCAAAGCCTTATTGCCTGCTTTAGAACAATGAATGTGTCTTAATTGCATTGTGTTTCTTAAATATTTCATTAATGCTGGGTTGGAAGCATTTGTTTTCAGCAGAAATCAGGATGTAAATTCTTATCTTCTACAGGAGAAGAACAAATGGAGAAGACTAGCTAACCTAAGCAGTCAAGATTATTACTGTAGCTAATGATCTCCTTCGGATGAGAGGAAAGATCGGCCTGGCCCTTTTATAAGGATGGATCAATCTCTTCCAGCACTACTGGTAGCAAAAACTTTCTGATATCTCTGAAGATCCTAATGAGAATGGATGCAACCATGTTTGAATGGCTGAACAATTTTCTCCCATGCCATTCTATGTAATATAATAGCCAATTACTTCTTCCTTAAGGCTCAGTTTTGTTTTGTCATCTTTTCAATAGGCACAACTAACTTCTAGTAGAGAGAGCAAACCTTTTCCTAAGATATAGAAATTTCCTCCTATAATTTGAGACTCCCCCCTCGAGATTACAAGTTTTTTAGAATAGCAACTAACACGTTGAAAAGGCAATTTAATTCTAGTCTAACATAGCCCTTCAGAACTTAAAACACCAGTAGAAACACACAAGTTTCACCTTTCATAAATAATTTGTTATTGTCAGGCAAGACCTTTCGGCATGGAAGCTTCATCATCTGTGAAACTCTACATTTTTAAATTTTCAGTGTGGTCCATAGAGTGTGCTTGTCTGGAGCCAAAACCCTCTCCCAAAGAATATAAAGAATATAAATAATAAAAGATTTGAATTGTGGATTTACATAGACAAGAATCCCTTCCTCATAAGTAGTTTTATGCAGTCTGTTTTGAATGATAAAAGGGTTTAGTGGTAGGGAATAATAAATTACGGACTGTGTGTCTGCCAGCTGGCTTCAGTGCCAGGGATCCATCACAAGCTTTCACTAACATTGCTCCACAAAGAGATCCTGTTTGACTGTCTATAGCTACTTGCCCTCTTCCTCTGTTCCTGTGACTCGATGATTCTTGTGGGTTCCTTCCAATTCAGAATATTACATGATTCTGTGACTCTTTTTTTTCCCCCAAATTTGTTTCAATAAATCTGTTCTTCTGTTTATCATAGAGATACTTTAGGAACTCCAGGAAAATCTTCTTAGAGTGAAAAAGAAAAGTCACAGAAAAAAAGAAGTCTGTTAAGAGATCTTAAACAAGAAATATGACCCTGGCTCATATGAAGCATGTCCAGAGAAGGACAACCAAGCTGGTGAAGGATTTGGAGCACAGGTCTGATAAGGAGCAGCTGAGACAGCTGGGGTTTTTTATCCTGGAGAAAAGGAGGCTCAGGGGAGACCTTATCACTCCCTACAGCTACCTGAAAGGAGATTGTAGCCAGGTGGGGGGTGGTCTCTTCTCCCAGACAATTACCAACAGGACAAAAACACATGATCTTAGGCTGCACTGGGGGAGTTCAAATTGGATATTGGGAAGAATTTCTTCACTGAAAGGTCTGTCAAACTTTGGAATGGGCTGCCCAGGGAGGTCCAGAAATAACGGGACATTGCACTTAGTGCTACGGTATAGTTGATCCAGTAGTGATCGGTCAAAGGTTGGACTCAATAATCTTGGATGTTTTTTCCAACTTTAATGATTCTACGATTCTGTCCTGTGATTCTGTGATTCCTTGTGCTGCTGATTGCTAAGGGTTTGGAAGACCTACCAAAGTAATATTGTTATATCGTTATATCATTATCTTCTTGTACTTTTTCTGAATCGTGTGGAATGGTTAGAGGGACTGACTGTGCCTGTGCTGCTGTTCTTCTGTTCTGATAAGAACATCCAAAAAAATACCTGTGGGAGAGATATTATTGTTCTTTTTCACTGAGAGGCCTCGGAATTTTTATTACATGTTAGACTCATAAAGGATATCAAATCTTGTAGTCTACTCTATGGAAATACATCTCACTGATTAGTGCAATTATTGTGTGATTTTTCCTGCAGTAATTATCTGTCATTAATGAAATAGGAAAGCAGGAAGTGTTCATATCCTGTTGTACAATAGACTAATTTGCAAAATCTGTTAATTACAGTAATATAAGATACTGCTCCCAACTATGATGAGACTAAATGTTGATGTTTTCCTTTTGACAACAGGTTTTTAGAGAACTCCAAAAAATCTATCAATACACATACACATATAAAAATAGTCATACATTGCTCAATTTTTAGACTGTAATGAAAATTACAACTAAATATATTTTCTTAGTGTCACATATGATTTGTTAGAGGAAATACAAAATAGCAAAAACACATCTATTCCATATGGCTGTGAACTAATATAAATAATATACTAGTTATATAGCAGCCAGTATAAGTTATATACTAGCTATATACTAGTTAAGTAGATACTCAGAAGAACAGCATGTATATATATATACTTATATATATACTTACGTATATACTTAAAAAAACAGTATTAGGAAATATTAGGAAAGTATATGGGATTTGTCTTGTGTTTATTGAGATCTGTGGGATGTTGTATCTGGCATTTATTGAAATAGGACTAAAATTTTATTCCTGGTTTTTAATTTTTGGGGTTTTGTGTTTTTGGTTTGTGTTTTCAGATTTTATTACAATGCTAGTGATTGAAATCAAGAGAATGCTTTTTCATAACCTTGAATCATAGTCTTCACTGTTTAGTTTTTTCAATATAACTATTTCCAAGCCATTAATTGTAACATGGTAATTTAGTGTTTTAAACTACAAGTTTGATTCAAATAATTTTGTTCTTCAAAATAACTTAAATATAATTTAAATTTGAATTTTATTACATTCTAATAAAGTTGTACACATGCTAACAAACCTACTTATGAAGTTACAATTTTTCACTAGTCCAGTGAGGTTCAATTGCATTTATTTTCTTTTTACAGAAACAGAGGTTCAACTAGGATATACTTTGAAAAAAGAAATGAATTTTCATCTTCTACATGCTACATAAAAGGCTGCACTTTCTCTTTGATCTATCACAGTTTGGGTTTTGTCCTATAAATTATAGAAAGTATTTCTCACAATATACTAAATTGTGTATAGAATCCAAACTTTTTAATCTGAACAAAGCAAATTTCAGATACCTGATTTTAGGTTGTGGTTGATAATAGTTCATTAACTAAAATTTTGGATACTGTCCATACAGATAATATGTGTCAGATTTCATTTGGAAGATAATGTATGTGGTGACATTTTGAAGCCCTTTTTTGCCACTTTAATATCTCTCTCATTAACTTTTTTCATATTTGTCTCTAGACTGTTTAAAAACAAACTTTCTTAGCATATAGCCAGAACACAGAAATGTTTATACAAATAAATTTCCCAATTATCATAGATTGGTTATACACAATCTTCTAACACTGACAAAGAACTTATGTCTCTGTAGATTATGTCTCTGAACTAGGTAAGTTTATTGCATTTTTCTGATTAAAAAAATTTCATTATAAAATATATACCATTCTTTTCACAGTAGGTGGATTCATCTTGACCATAAATCACAGGAGTCTACAGCAGAGTCATAGAATCATAGAATCATAAAATCATAGAATCAGCCGGGTTGGAAAAGACCTCCGAAATCATCAAGTCCAACCCTTGATCCACTACCACTACAGTTACTAGACCATGGCACTAAGTGCCACATCCAGTCTCATCTTAAAAACCTCTAAGAGACAGAGAATCCACCACTTCCCTGGGCAGCCCATTCCAGTGTCTGATTACTTTCTCCTTAAAAAATGTCTTCCTAATATCCAACCTAAACCTCCCCTGGCACAGCTTAAGACCGTGTCCTCTTGTCTTACTGACAGTTACCTGGGAGAAGAGACCAACCCTCACCTGGCTACAACCTCCTTTCAGGGAATTGTAGAGAGTGATGAGGTCTCCCCTGAGCCTCCTCTTCTCAGGCTGAACAACCCCAGATCCCTCAGCCTCTCCTCATAGGACTTGCACTCGAGTCCCTTCACCAGCCTTGTTGCTCTTCTCTGGACCTGCTCCAGGACCTCAATATTCTTCCTGAACTGAGGGGCCCAGAACTGGACACAGTACTTCAGGTGTGGCCTCACCAGCGCTGAGTACAGGGGAAGAATCACATCCTTGGACCTGCTGGCCACACTATTCCTGATCCAGGCCAGGATGTCATTGGCCTTCTTGGCCACCTGGGCACACTGCTGGCTCATGTTCAGCTTCCTGTCAATCCAAACTCCCAGGTCCCTTTTCTGCCTGGCTGCTCTCCAGCCACTCTGTGCCCAGTCTGTAGCACTGCTGAATTACTAAAAAGGTAGTTCATGTTAGGAATCTAGCTCAAACCTGGGCTTAACAAAAAAGCTTCTCCCATTTTGCTCACTAATTTTGAATGCCTTTTTTTATCTCAGATCCCTCAATTTTTGTTGTAGACAGAAATTTAAATCCACGAGGGACTTTTTCCAGAAAATCGAATCCACTGAATTAACATTTCTCATCTTGTAGATCAATTTTTCTCTTCTACTGTCTTTCTCTATTCTACTAGTAATACTGAAGCATACTTGCAGAAGAAAAATATTTGTTTGAGCAAAAAAGTATTGGTTGAGCTCAGTCCAGAAATGTATGTTATTGTCATATGATTTCATCCTGTTAAGGAAAGCCCAGAGCAGTGGTCTCCAAACTGGGGTGCCTACACCCTAGAGATGCACAGTCCATTGGGGATTGGGAAGAAAATGGTTTTATTATAATTAGTAAATTAAAAATATTTCATCTTTACCTATTTTTTTTTAATTTCTAAGGGGGTTGTATGTTTTAGAAAAGGCATATAAAATACTATAATAAGAAATGTAATTAATTTATAAATAAATTTAAAAATATTGAGAATCAAAACTTTTTTACTGATAGGGGTGTACAATCAAAAATATTTGGAAGCCATTGCCCTAGAGGGCCGCTGTGTCATTACAGAACTGCGCAAAATCTACAAACCATGCAGACAGCTAGCTGTAGCTGCCTCTACAGGTCTCTGTATTTCAAAAGCAATAGTAACTGGAATGGGACGTTGACAAATCACTCTGGCTTATTCTATCACCTTCCTATGGGGTTTGTCCCAAAGTTCTCACAAGATATACCATATTGAAATTTTCAGCATCTTTATCTTGTATTTATAATAGATGTTTTGGAATTGTTTGTCTAGTTTTATGGATCTTCTGTAGCAGTTCTTCTATGTCTTACTTTTTTTTTTCTCCTTTTTCAGTTTGTTTTCATGACTGTTTCTATACCCACCCAGTTATTTTATACTCTTTTCCTTCCTTTATTATATTCTCTGATTTCCACATACTTACTCTATGTACCTGCTTCACCACAGAGCAACTTCCAGTTCACACCAATTAAGTAGTTATAAACTGTTCCCTAAGACAGGGACGAGAGTAAACAAAAAAGGGAGGATACAAAAAGTGCAATTTTCCTATTATTGTAACTCCCATGCTCTTGTGTTTGCAATCACTTACATCGCCATATTTAAGCTTAGACTATAAACTCCTCAAGGCAGAAACCACTTTTCACTTTCACAGAAACTGTTATGCAATCTTATTGCACTATATAGATACTGGTGCACATTTTTAAACACAATAATTTTGTATGTCACAGTTTTCATCTGTCCAACTAAAGAGTGTTTGAAGTGTTATGAATTTTATATGACAGTTATGTATTTTCTAAAATGGTATTTCTTTAGAATTCTGTATATTGGGTGACTGAGGCAACTAATCATGCTAGAAAATTTTAGCTGATAGTGACACCAGTCTTGCATTTTGCACAGGAAAATCTCACCGGCCATTACTGCCAGGAAGAGCAGAGGAGAAAAGCATAGAATCATAGAATTGTGAAGTGGTTTGGGTTGGAAGGGACCTTAAAGATCATTTAGTTTCAACCCCCCCTTTCCACTAGACCAGAGTACTCAGAGCCCCATCCAACCTGGTCTAGAACACCTACAGGAATAGGGAGTCCACAGCCTCTCTGGGCAACCTGTTCCAATGCCTCACCACCCTTAATGAATTTCTTCCTAATATCCAGTCTTAAGGCCCCTTGTATTACAGCCCCATGTTCTTGTGAAAAGTTCCTCTCCAGTCTTCTTGTAAGCCTCCTTTATGTACAGAAAAGGCTGCTATAAGTTCTGACCAAAGCCTTCTCTTCTCCAGGCTGAACGGCCCCAACTCTCTCAGTCTGTTTTTGTAGGAGAGATGCTCCAGCCCTCTGATCAACTTACTGTCTCTCCTCTGGACTCACTCCAACAGGTCCATGTCTTTCTTGTGTTGGGGGCCCCGAAGCTGGATGCAGTACTCCAGGTGGGGTCTCACAAGAGCAGAGTAGAGAGGGAGAATCACTTCCCTTGTCCTGCTCGTCACGCCACTTTTGATGCAGTCCAGGACACAGTTGGCTTTCTGGGCTGCAAACGTGCATTGCCAATTCATATTGAGTTTTGTCCACAGGTGATCCTAAGTCTTTCTCCTCAGGGCTGGTCTTGATCCATTCTCCTGTCAGACTGTACTTGTGCTTGGGATTGCCCCAGCCCAGGCTCAGGACCCTGCGCTTAGTCTTTTTGAACTTCATGAGGTTCCCCACAGGCCCACCTCTCAAGCATGTCGAGGTCCCTCTGGATGGCATCCCTTCCCTCCAGTGTGTTGACTGCACCACACAGCTTGGATGTCATTGACAAACTTGAGAATCCATGACTCTGACAAATATGTAAAAAGTGCTGGTCCCAATACCAACTCCTGAGGAATGCCACCCACCACTGCTTTCCTGATCACTGCCAGATCCAGAAGCACAATAGAGATTCAGCAGCTGCAGTTCACCCAGCTCAGGTCTCCAGCAAGTAACAAGGTTGACCCTAACAGGGTCACAGATAAACACACATATAGCATTTGGATATCAAGATGGTCAGCCACACAGTCTAGCACAGGCAGAAAACCTAGCACTTGGGTGAACCTGGGCAGCACCAGTGACCTTCTCCAGTTCCCCTCTCCTGTCCATCAGGATAAAAACTTCTAAGTGGAAATATGTGCATATATATGATATAGATCCCTCCAGTAACTGGCCTAGACACCCAGTCTGCACTGGAACTGGCCCCTGGATTCCATTCTCCCCAACTGTTAGGAGGTAAACATAGGAGACCCAAGGCCTGCAGTCTTATTTCAGCTGCTGGTGCAGACCTACATACACACATACGTGGTGGATGTACCCAGCAACTGATCTTAGACAGTCAATCCATCCAGTAACTTGCCTTGATATCCTCACACCTCCTGTTGCCTCATGCACTGACACACACGTGTGCAAACTTGTCCCTTGGTTGAACCCTAGAACCCATGGTCAGCCCAGCAGCTGGCTCTGTCCTCCTTATCCCTCCAGTAATCAACTAGCAGATTCAATGGTCTTTTCAGTGTTCAGACTCCAATTCTAGCCACTTCAATACATGTTTCCCAGGCTACTTGCCCTACTTACCAACTAGTTCATCTTAATATTCACAAATAATCACACAGTGACATATGTAACCACACATCATGCATACACTCCAGCCACTCTGAACGGGAATGCATGAGGCACTAAAAGGGACACACACCAGTCAGAAAAATGGCTGCAAGAATGTCACATGCTGGTGGTCCCCCAGACCAAGAGGATCCCAGTATATTTACTTGCAGCTTCTTAGGACCACCAGACTGAAAGACAAAGGACAGTGGTTAATTCTCATTGTTCACACAGATATGAAGGACGGGAAAGACTGTCAGCTTGTAGAGGACAAAAAAACCTATCCAAAACCAGCACAAGACCACACCAGGAGATATGAAGACGACAGGACACTTTACCTCCTGTGTCATCATAAAACACCTGAATACAAGTGCCTTGGATACTAAATGGACTACTTGGACACATAGGTTTTAGTGGGTTTAAGTATGTAGCTGAAACAGTTTGAATGGATGAAACAGGTTGTGCTTTAAAATTAAATCACCTTTCCCTCTAATGCCTCAGGCTGAGCTTTGCTACATTTGTGTTGCTACAGCATTGCAACATTAATTCCTACAGGTTGGTTGAGATGTCATTTGGCTTAGCCTTTCAGTTGCTGTGAATCCCCATCACTAGGTACACTAGAAATAACCTCAAGAACCTAAATACTAGCTTCAATTAATGAATTTCATTAGATACTTGACACATAAATGTTTTGTGTGGTAACATATCACGCTATCACACCTGAATCTGCTTGTGGATCTGGTTGTGTTTCAGTCAAAATTTATTCATTAGGAAAGATCCATTCTGGAAACCTTGCCTGATGTTCAAAATAGAACTTGTTGGCACATTTAGTAGGCAATAATCACTTCTGTGTTTGACTGCTAAAGGGCTCGCATAGCTCCTAAATAATCTCACAACAAATTCTAAATTTACACAAAAAACACATATATTACGAAATTTGAAAATTCCTTACCCATCCAGCAGCTGTCTTTTGCTGAATTCTCTGAAATTTTGTTATTTTCACTGTATTATTACATGATAAATAAACAAGCAAAAATTCTGAGTCTTGTGAAAGCTGAATTACTATAAAGGGTAAATTGGTCCATGGAAGAACATTGTGATTTAGTCAAGTGGTTGAAGCTGAATTTAATGAAATACAATTACTTACTGAGCAGCCAGAGTGTGTGGGTCAAGTGAGACCGTGTGGGGGAAGGTTTGAGTATATGTCTGTATTGCTATTTGTAACCATCTTTCAAACAGCAGGTGGTACATTCTGCTTCCCTAACAAGAAACATTTCGCTCCTCTACAAATAATTACAATTTTCATTTTTCTTTTCTCATTTATTTTGATATGTTGTGTTGGGTTATAATGTACAGCTGTAATAACAATGACTAAAAACATTGTAGGGAACTAGGCAAGAAGTGCAGTAACTGCTAAACTGGTGACTGCTGAACTTACAGGGATGAAGCACTGAATGGGCCCAAGGGCTGTATCTCCTTTTAGTACCAGAAAAAAATTGAGACAGAAATGTCAGAACATGCTAAAAATAGGAATTTAAATACACAAAATTCCTTGCAATGCAATGGAAAAGTTTATATTTCCTTCTCCCTCTCCTACAGGAATTTTTTCGTCATCATTAGAATAATACTGTATCACTTGGACATCGTTGCTGGCTCCACACATGACTTTCTATTGAATGGCATACTTTCTGCAGAGAAGGTGTAAAGTGTGTATGAAGGTCTCGTGTATAGGGTGCTCTTCTTGGAAGTGAAAGGCTCAGGTTACACATAGCTGTGTTGATAAAAATTGTAGCCTTAGGTCAACTACTTTCACACTTACTACCCTAACATTAGGAAAGAGACAGTCAGCTCTGGAGAAGGTGAGAGAGAGCTACAGCCTTTTCTTTTTCTTTTTTTTTTTTACATGTTTCCTACTGCACATATTTGTAATCTCCCTGATCAACACACTTGATGCTGCACATCCCACTCTGTACAGTTTATACAGCTATGAAAATGCTGTTTGCTCTGATCTTTTGCAAAACAAGTTTGCCTCTCCATCCTTCTAGTAAAAGCTCATTTCCTCAGTGCTCACTTTCAGGAAGACAATGTCTTATGGGAGAAACAGGCAACTCATTCCTACCTGCACATTTTCACAACTACAGATCACACAGCAGAGCGAGTTCCGCCTATACATGCAGACTTAGTTTTCTTATGCAAAACATTATGTTTTTTCCATGTTTATATTTTAAAGAGACTTGAAGAAATGTTTATGTGTCTGCTTCCTTTGAGCCAACGCCAAACTATATCCGTATTTCCAACTATGAGTCATAGCACCTCTCTTCAGTTTCAGGCTAATTGATTTTTATTGTGCATTTCATTTCCTCTGTAAAAGGAAGATCAGAGTTCTGTTCATTACACATTCTTATATGTTCATATTTAGCACATATACATATATACTCCTTCTTTTACAATATGACTTGTCAAGTTTTCACTCCACTCAAACCAATGACAAGAATCTACTGAATTTAAGTCCAGAAATTCATCCACAGCTACAGAAAATAAAGCTCTTTCCAGCCTGCAATTCCAGAAGAGGAACAACCTCTTTTATCAACAAACATGGTTAGAGTACCCTACTTTATTTGTAAGACAGAATTAATGGCATTTTTTTGCCATCTGGAGGAAACATTCTGTTACCATGGGTTTGTTATGAAAATTCACAAGATTGCATCCTGGATGCATAAGCAGAACAAGATTTGTTTTTCAGACACAATGACTTTACTCGAGCATTTGACAAACCCAAGTGTAACAAGATGCTCTATTCACTGCTTAAATTTCATGGTAGGTAGGTTTGTGTACTAATATTGGGACCAGTCCAGGTTGTTTTCTTTTTCAAAGTCCTCATTTTCTCATCACAAAACTGCTGAAGGAAGGATGTGGTCATTTTCTGTTTAGAATCTTTTGCTCTGATTCTCTACTTAATTACAGGTCTCTTTTCCAGATTTTACTGGCTGCTGCTCTAAGAGAATATAAACAAATGAACTTGAGAACATGTTCAGGAAGATGGAATAGGAAAACATGTATGGGATCTGGAAGAAAGAAAATACCTCTCTTAGGATATAGTGAGACTGTGATTTAGAAAAAGGATAAGGTACATGGATTTTTCTTATATATCAGAACTCTTCTACAACACTTAAAACACAATCAATAAGTGTATAAAGGATAACTTAATGAAGCCCTGGGTTAAAAGTGAATAAAATAACAGTGTCAGGTTAATATAGAGAAAGTAATGATCCAATTCTAGTAGGTAAGAAAGCAACTCTAATTTAAAGCTGAAAAGGGAAAGGATTAGCATCAGGTTCTTGATATAGAGTAAGAGAACCACTGCATGTAGAGCTTATAGTTGTCTTGTTACACCTCAGCTTCTGTTCTCTGCCTTGTCTCAGGTGAATGATTCTACTTCAAGTCCCAGTACATGGTGCAGTACAATGTAACACCACGAATCTTACTGATTTTCCTATTGTTATTCTCTGTTTTCTTGTGTGGGTATTACAAAGGGCTTCTGAAGGACTGGAAAGGAAAAAAAATAGTAATGTAAAATAGGATTTATCATTGTTTATTGTGGTGGTTTGAAAAACCTTTTCTTTGGGGTAGTAATGGTTTACCCTACTGATAATACTGGACCAATCAAAGGTTCATATGCACCCTACAGAAATTACATACCCACAGAAACAGAAGAGAAGGGGGTGAAGATAGGTTTTAGAAGGTAGGTAGCCATGATTTGAGCCAGGAGGAAGCAGGGGGCCAGTGAGCCCCTCCGGGGGCCAAGGGCCCCCAGCCTCCAGCTGAGGCTACAGGAGACCCAGTATAGTGTCAAAGCTGGACCGGGTCCAGTAATCAAGAGCTGGAAGAGTTTCCTTACTGTCAGCAGCAGCAGAAGACATTGAAATCAGCAGCGGAGCAGCCCTGAACAGAGACAACGATGGCTGAAAGCCAAAAAGACAGCCAGGAGCAGCGATATAACGTGAAGCCGGCTGAAGGATGCAGAGATGTTCCTGCAGGAGGGAGAGCTGGCAACAAAACAGAGGAAAACTCAACAGAGCTGGTTTGGGGTAAGACTGTATCACTTTCCCAAAACTCAGAGACTTCCTGAAGAGGAGGGGTGGACTTCCAAACCTTTAGGGAGTCCCGAAATGCAGCAGCAGCTAGAGAGAGAGAGAGAGAGAGAGAGAGAGAAAGGAGCTGAAAAACCCGGAGTCGTCCTGAGAGCTGAGCCAGGACGGGATGTGGAGGAGGTGGCCGTGCCCTCTGCTGCTGCTGCTGCTGCTTCTATCATGCTGGTGAGCTGAGACAGAGCAAAAAAGCTTTGGTAAGACTGAACTGAAAGCTGCCTTCAATGTTCTAACCCAAGAGGAGTGAAGATCTACAAAGAGATCCCCTGAAGGCTCAGGCTCAGGGTTGGAATTTCCACAAAGTAAGAACCAAAATCCTGACTGCCATATTTAAATCTGCTGCCTTAGGAAAATGAAGGACACTAACCAGTGCCACAGAAAACTGAAATGAGGGAACTGTGGCCTGAGGAGTGACAGAAGGACTTTTCTCTTTTCTTCTTGGACTTTTATTGAAGGAAAAGAGGAATTTAATTCAATGTAAATATATGTATATGTGTGTGTGTATAAATAAACCTTTGTAAATATTTTCCCCTTCCCCCAATAACAAATGGTTGTGTTTTGTCTGAAAACTCTCCACATGAGGTGAAAAAGATATCAAGTCCATACCATCACTAAACCCTCTCACAGGGGCAAATTGTGGGAGGGGGGGGCTTGAATTTAGAAATTGGATTCTTAGGAGTTTCAAACCACCACATTTTTTTATAATTAGAGTAGCCTAAAATTTTATTTTCCAGAGATATGTCTCAGTACAACAGATGTCAGTTGTGATAGTTTGGATCTACTCTCTGATCTTACACGTTTTATTTTGCAAGGGAAAGCTATTCTGACTCACTTTTTTTGAAAACATTGGGAACTGAAAAATTATCAGAAAGATATACCTATACTGAAGATCCATAAATAAAGCACATTATGCTAATCCAGTGCTCTGAAACATGTCTTCTGATCTTTTAGGGCACAACTTTCTTAATTTTATATCTACCTTTCATACTGCATCCTAAGTGCTAGTCTTTGCAGGTCACTGTACCTTTATGTAAAAGAGAGGTAAGTATGTTGGCAAAATGTGTCCTCTGACTATGGGAGCTGACGTGGTACCAAGGATTAGAAATGAGGTCCTGTTACTGGGAAAGGGCTTTTCCTACCTCGCCTCCAGAAAGGCTTTGCTTGTATAATTAGTAATCTCGGAAAGCAACTAGAGGGCTACTGAAGTAAAGATGGGGGGAAAGCCAATGAAGAGTCTAAATGTAAGAGAAAGAAAGATTTAAAGGAAGTTGCTGTAATTCGAAGGAGATTATAGTAAAAGGAAAGTTGCATCAGGAAGAGAGTGTAAGAAACACTGACCTATGACCAGCCTCATCCTTGAATATTCTATGCTTCAATGGTCTTTTTAAGGTTTGTTTTTAATTGTTTTCTTGCTGCTCTGGAACACATCCCATTTATCAATTTTCTTTTTATAAGAGGCATGCACCAGAGCTGGGCACACATCCCATCTCAGCAGCAGCAGTCATTCTCACTAATAGTGTTATTAGATGCTTCCAACTATTACTCAGCATTCAGCTGTCTGTATGTAATCCCTGTAAACTGGAGTGACTCTCCATTATGATCTCTCTCAGATTCATTTTTTTCCTGAGTTTCATGTTGGAAGCCCAACCTACATCCTTTTCTCCCGGATTTATTTATAATCTTACACTGAGGGAGGCAGAAACATATGAATTGTGCTCAGTTTACTAGGTGATCCAGCTTTCTACATTAGTGATCTGTATTCTTCATTCTAATTACCACTCCATCAATCTTTGTCAACAGTAAATTTTATCAGTAATGATTTTATGTCTTCCATGTCACTGAAAAACTAAATACTGTACAACCAAGAATAGATCACCATGGGACTCCAGTAAAATCAGAAGAGTAGCTGGTTCTCCGTTCAAAATGACATTCTGAGAATTGGAGTTTTAAATCCATTTTAAATATACTATGTTGTCTTTGTATCATTATGGTTTCTGATTCAAAATCCAAGTCAGAATGTAAGACAAGAGCTTTCACCTTTATGAATAAAATTTGTGATTTTTTCTCTTTCATCATATTAATTTGATAAAATCTTTGATCATAAGCATCTGGTGATGTTGTTATTTAAATGACCCTCTTTTTTTAGCAGTACCTTAATGACTATTGGGTAATACATGATGAGAACCTGATTAACTGAGAACTAAGTACCAGTCATTAAGGCTGCCTATTCAGATCTCTGCGTACAGATTTAGATACCTTACCTGAGAATTTGAATAGAAAATATTTATTGATTTACATATGCAACTACTAAGTATTTTAACTCAGACAAATCACAAGGA
The DNA here is from genome assembly GCF_003984885.1 of Neopelma chrysocephalum. Classification (NCBI taxonomy): domain Eukaryota; kingdom Metazoa; phylum Chordata; class Aves; order Passeriformes; family Pipridae; genus Neopelma; species Neopelma chrysocephalum. Next base: position 2,602,713 of record NW_020897689.1, on the reverse strand, counting down.
ACTAGCTCCTCAGGAGGGCTTAAATATCAAGATGACACCTCAGATACTTGCACTTAAAATATAGCTACCATAATGCACTTTATGTGCTGAGAGCTAACTCTGGAGGAACCTAAGTTCCTTAGAGGTCTAAGCTTTTACCAGTAAAGATAACCTGGGTGCTGAGCATGAACTGCTGACACCATGTAAAGCCTTCAATGGTATAACAGAAGCGAATTGTTCTTTGTATATGTCAGCAATATTCAAAAATGATGTGTTTCCATTTGTGTTTGTTTTAGTAGTTTTTCCAAAATCTGGTCAATGGTTTTGACCTTCCATATAGGCAGGTGTGTCTTTTTCACAACATTCCAACACTTAAAGCAACAACCAGGACACTGGTACAGAGAATCCCTTGGGAAACAGTCCTTAATAACATAGTAGTCCGGGAAGACTGGACATACTTTAAGAGAGAAATCTTAAAGGTGCAGGAGCAGACTGTCACTATCTGCCAAAAGACAAGCTGACAGGGAAGAAGACCAGTCTGGCTGAACAGGCAGCTTGCACAGGAACTCCATGAGAGGGGGGAAGAGAGTTTATGACTTTTGGAAGAAGGGGCAGGAAACTCAGGAAGAATACAATGGTGTCCTTAGGTCATGTAGAGAGAAAATTAGAAAGGAGAAAGCACAGTTAAAACTCATCTGGCCACAGCTGTAAAAGATAATGAAAAGTGTTTTATAAATACATTTTCTAAAAAAAAAGGAGGGCCAAGGAAAATCTCCATCCTTGATTGGATATGCAGGGGAACATGATGCATGAGGAAAAGGCTGAGGTGCTTAATGCCTTCTTTGCCTCAGCCTCTAACATAAAGACTGGTAATCCTCAGGGCAACCCGCCCCCTGAGCTGGCAGACAGGGACAGGGAACAGAATTCAGGAGTAAGTAGTAAGAGGCCTACTGGGCCACTTAGACAATCAAAGTCAATGGCCTGAATGGGATTCATCCAACGGCACCAAGGGAGCTGGCAGAAAAGCTCACCAAGTTACTCTCCATCATTTATCATCAACCCTTGTTAACTGGGAAAGCCCCAGATGACTGGAGGTTAGCCAAATGTGATGCCCATCTATCGGACAGGTTGGAAGGAGGATTTGGGGAACTACAGGCCTGTCAAGACCTTATCACTCTCTACAACTACTTGAAAGTTGTTATAACAAAGTGGGTGTCAGCCTCTTCTCCCAGCCAACTGGGAACAGATTGAGAGGACATGACCTCAAGCTGCATCAGGAAGGTTGAGGTTGGATATCAGGAAGAATTTCTTCACTGAAAATGTTGTCAAACATTGGAACAGGCTGCTCAGGGAGGTGGTGGAGTCACCTTCTGTAGAAGTGTTTAAGAAATGTCTGGATGTGGCACTTAGTGCTATGGTTTTGTTGATATGGTGATGCTCAGTCAAAGGTTGGATTCGTTGATCTCAGAGGTTTTTTCCAATGTTAATGATTCTATGATTCTATGACCCATTTATTCACTTAAATTTAAGGAGTACAAAACTTTGAATCCAAGCATTTGTTCTATTCAGGCCACACAGTCAAAAATAAAACCTTACTTTTATTCCTTTGCTAGATTGAAGGCTGCAGGAGGTGTCTCTGACCACATGGGTCTCAGAGGCTGAGACTTCTCTTGCAGATAGGTGCTTGTGTTGGGAACTCTGTCCTAAAATGCTTGTAATAGTGCTTGTCTTGGACTTTCATTTTTATTTCTTTTCTCTCACTCCTTCTAAGCAGACACTTATCACTGTGTTGAATGAACAGACATGTTTCACTCAATCTGCCATTTCATGTTCAACTTTTTATTTTCTTAACTGCAAAGGTAGAATAGAGGTATGCAAGGAATTTTTTTAAAAACAGTTCTGTTTAAATGAAAAAGAAAATACATCTACAGATCCAGGTTGTTCTATGTTACCTGAAAAATTCAGCTTAGAACAGGTGATGACACAGTCTCAGCATCAGAGAGTCCTTCACTGTAACACACTCTGGCAGCTTTGTGGTGGGCAAGTATGCCTCATCTCTTTTAATAGGAAATTGATAAATTACAAATGAGGCTACTTAATCAAGACAAGCATAGATAACTTCCTTAACAATCCATAATATCACAAAGGCCTATACATTACTTTAAACATTTAGATTCCTTTGCCATACAGGTAAATGCCAGCTGTACACACAGAGTTGTGATCTGGTAAAAAAGTTTTTTTTTCACTTTTTAAGATGAGAAATATATATATTCCTATGATTCTTGCCCATATGATTCAATTTATTTGACCTCATGGTGTGTCTTTGCCATGATTTTCCTTCCTTTCTGGACCTGTCCCTCTGTTTTGCTGCCAGAGGAATGCAGCTGACATCTAAGAAATTTCCTTAATGTATCTTAAATGTTCTGATTTATCACTTGCTGTTTCACCTGATGGGATTAATCTACCCTTCTGACATGCATTGTAACCCTTCTCTCAATTAGCCTCTATCCATTGGAAGTTTAACTGCCATGTGTAAGGCTTGCTGATGACATCTCTTGGGAAACACAGAGCTGCAGTATGTTTGCTTTCACGTCTGTCTTTCTGATCACTAGATTACTTTTTCTGATTTAAAAACAAAATTGTCATTACAAGGAGCAGCAAGCAAACATCCTGTGTCTTTTTAGCATTCTGATTCTTCTGTTTGAAACAGACCTTGGCTCCTATTCTCAGAACAGTTTAAAAGACAAGGTCATATAATGTGACTTTCCCATTTAAACAGCATTAGGCAGTAGTTTTTCAATTCAGACTATCCTATAGTGCTCCCCTCTTATTCCTTTGGAGAGATGAGGACTGCATCTTAAAAAAAAAGGGGACAAAAAAGTCAAGCCAAAAGCATTTTATGTATATGAACTTCCTGGAGGGAAAAAAAAAATCATTTAAAGTTGATTCTGGGCATCTTCCTTTTCTTCAGTCCTTTACAGTACACTGCAGAATATTTGAAAAATTTCTTTTCTTGTCATGTGCGGACAGCAGTTCTTCTAGTCTTAAATGGAGTAACCATTAAGAATCAAACAGACAATCCCTCACATACCCCAAGCAACAGACAAAAACCATAAACAAGAATAAATTAAGGCAGATTTGTTTAATTTTAAATTCAACATCATAATCTTTTTTGCATAAATTTTTCCTTCCTCTCCCTAAAATATTTAGTTTCTAAAGTAATATATGAGCAACCACGCTATAATTTGTTCAAGAATTTCAAGTACAATACAGATGCAATATGAACATCTCTTTTCTTTCTATGTGGTACAATGGAATATGGGGATGCTATCATGTAAACTGACATTAATATCAATCTAGAATAAGCAGGTCAGGAAGGCTCTGTAAAAGATCATACTTCCTGTAAGGTCAATAGAAATAAATGGGAATATCCATTCCATCACAACATAAGCATCTAAAACAAGTAGCATTCTTCTTTTCTATAGGAAGTCTGCCCTTATCTCCCTTCTGGATAAGTCTACTTCAAAACAGTAATTCTGGAAAGAATCTAGATAGCTACTTTAAACTTTACACCCAAAATACCTTAAATTAATCCAGTTTCAAAGAATAATCCCAAGGATAATCCAAACAAAAAAATATAAAAATTGTTACCAATCACTTTAATAAAAACAAGTCCTAAGACATAAACATTACCTGCTAAGGTAGGGGGTCACAATGGAAAGGTATAACTATTTTTTTTTGCCTTGCCTTCTCTTAACATTACAAGCATCTTGTCTAGTTCCAGCCAAAAGCCCCATAAATAACACCTAAAGTCTGAAGATTTAGGTTATGGGATGCAGGATGCCTCTACTTCTTGTCCAGTCATTCAGGCAGGTATGCTCCAAGATTTCTAGCTAAAGCAAGCTCTGCAGAAAAGGCAAGACTTAATTGACAGAAGCAATGTTACGGGCTGATGAAGGATTTGTAATTAACAGATGTGTGGGACTTTAAAATACTTCTGTGACATCTAAATGTGGGACCTAACAGGTGGAATGATTTACCCCATCCAAGGCCTACAAGGAAAGACTGTTTACTTTCAGAGAGAGATATGCACTTTCAGAGGGTGATTCACATGTTCTGATTCATACCTCTCGTGGTGGTCTCTCTCTATCCATGTTGTCTTGGGATTTCTGAGTTAGTTTCCCACTAATGGGAAAGAGAGTGGGAGGAATTCAGACTATACAACAGATATCAGCCTTTCAGTTCTTTATTTTCTCTTTCATGTGCAATCCCCTATTTGTTTGCTTGGTTTTGTACATTTAGTATGGGGGTTTTTTTGTACACGTTGGTGAAAAGATATATAGCCATTAAATAAAGCATTATTTATGTGGCTTCCATTAATTGAATGATAACTGGTTTAGAGAAAAAGCTGAGATTGTTCAGTCTGGAAAAGAGAAGGCTTTGAGGAGACCTTATTGAAATCTTACAATACTTGAAGGATGCTGATAAGAAAGATAGGCAGAAACTTTTTGGTAGGGCTAGTTGTGATAGGACAAGTAAGTAATGGTTTTAAACTAAAAAAAGGTAGATTCAGATTATCTATAAGGAAGAAATTCTTTACTGTGAGGGTAGTGAGACACTGGAACAAGTTGCTCAGGGAGGTGGTAGATGCCCTATCTCTGGAAAAATTCAAGATTGGGCTGGATAGGGCTCTGAGCAACCTGATATAGTGGAAAATGTCCCTGCTCATTGCAGGGGGTGTTGTACTAGATGACTTTTAATGGTACCTTTCAATCCAAACTATTCTATGATAGATACCAACCAAAATATTCTTCTCAGTGCTGCCCAGTTTCTGGCTGTTCCCTTTGTCCCCAAGAAACATCTTGTGTCTTCTGCAATGTGTCATTAAAACTATCTCTCCTTTGAACCTCACATTCTTCAATTATTTATGAGCAATGTAATTAATGAATTTGATTGACGTGAATACTCAGAATGTTGGTCAAGGAATTGATTAGGTCTTCAGTATTTGTAAAGTATTTGAAGAGAATTTCTATTTCTCTCTAACTTGGGTCCTTATACTGTCACCTGTCATTTAACTATGCATGGTAATGCATTCATTTTCACAGGAGCTTCTACCATGCGTTCAACCACTGCTAAGAGTAAACTTTAAAAAAGTGGGAGTTTTGAAGTGATTGATGTTTCAGAAACACAAAATAAATGGGAACTGAACAGGTACCCAAGATACATTGCCTATAATCCTGCTAAATCAACCTTTTTGTGTTATGTAGCAGTCTGATGATGCCCACTGCAGTGGTTCACCTCCCTTTATTTTGTACTGTATTTGTTTTGCCTGGCTTTCTCCACTGAGAGGGAAGCAAACACCACTGATGTATATTACAGATCCACTCCTTTCAGAATGAGAGGACCTTTAGTTTTAACAAGCAGCTAAGAACCCCTAAAAATGAGTTGTCCTGTTCTTCTCAGACTCAAAGCAAATTGACATGGTTGTTGGATTTCCTGTAACTTGTCTAACAAACAAACCAAAGAAAATATTAATCTACAGGAAGATGACAGAAAACAGTTTAAAGCTGATGGCAATTGTTCTTAAATTCCCATCACATCAAAATTTTTTTTGAGTTATGAGGAAAAACATAACTTCAAATGAGATGCTGCTGTGATAGTTCTATATTTAAGAAAAAATGAAACAGGAGTCTTGGAGTTATATTCTAGTTCTACACTTTTCTAACTAAAATGGGTTTGTCAATATGAATGACAGTTTGATAATGGCCTGTTTATTGTAGGGCCTGCCTAGTTTTGGGATCTAGTTAAGTGGGTTGTTGCCGCTGTCCAAAGAGGGTATGGGACACGAGGAAGGGTGCAAGTAGAATGCCCTATTCACGTGTGCAGACTGTCTTTTTTTCAGCTCGGGTGGGGAAAGGGCCAGAACATAGGGCGGAGCATGAGACAGACAAGCAGGGGAACAAACCAAGATAGGGACATGGACAAAAGGGGGAGGAGTGGAGGAAGCAGGGAGCAGGCAGCAGGCAAACTCATGGCAAGCCTGGGCACGACCAGGTTGTGCACTGTGTAGTGTGAATACAATGAAACCACATAATAACAGTAAAGTCCATATGATAACTGTAAGGTCCATATAATAAAGTCCTGTCAATTGCTGTATGCTTTTCTCCATGCCTGGAACTGTTCCCATCCTGAATCTTGCTCCTTCACAGGTTGTCAAAGCAGATCAGTATAATGAAGGCAGATGAATACGATGGCATTCAGGTTACACTTGTTAGAATGGCAAAACAATATCTACCATTACCAATAGCTAGGCTGATTTTTTCACCTGACATTATGAGGTAAAGCTATTTAAGGAACTAAGAATTGTTTCAGTAACTTGTATTAATCTATTGTTTTGTTTTATGTAAAATCACAATAATACAGTTGTTTACTTAAACCAATGGTGTATATACTAATTTTACTGAGCAGTGGGCAGTCAAAAACTAAGCGATCCCAGATATGGGGTAGAAAACTGAAATCCTTTATTGAACACGCGCTTTGCAATATAAGGGTCTTGGGGGCAGGACATGTTAATGAGGAGGACGAGCTATGTTAATTAGGGAATTACATGAGATTTTACTGCAGTTACCCAATAGGTTAATATTTCCCTCAACCACGATTACACGGGGGGAAAGGATTAAGGGCTTTAGACATGGTCTGATACAATCATCTCGAGAGTCCTTTCTTATTTCTGTTGCAGGAGCCAGGTTAAATCCATAAGATTGAATCTTTAACAAGTCTTGTAAGAAGGGTCCGGTTCTTCAGATCACAGGATTCTTGTCAACCCCTGGTGCCCAAGGTTTATCTTTTCTACAGATAGTATATTTTTGGGATCCTACACTGAGTTACTCTCATGTGGCTATGTGTCTGTCAAGGACCCTTTGTTCATTCTGCAGAACAAGTTTTAAAATGAAAATGCAGTTACTAGGAGAGACACACACAAAAAAAGAAAAAAGATAAAACATGATTCATGAATTGTCTTAGATCATCATAAATTGCTAGTAGGTCTCTGTCCCCAGGACCTCAGACCCTATTATGTCAGGGTGCAATACAAATTGCCAGCACTTAAACCATCTGGACTTCTTTACATAATTCAAAGAAACAGCGCCTGTTCTGACCTAACCTCAGACTCAGTGTCAACATCCTAAATATTTTTCCTTAGTTGTTGTACAGTTGTGAAATAATCTCCATGATTTTAGAGTCCCCATATATCTTGAAACTCACTTTCAATGTCATTTATCATTGCATCTGAAGTGAAACAATAGTCACTGACAAGCTTTTATGGACATATTTAGTTATGAGTACAGACCTCTTAAAAGAAGTGGAAGACTCTTTTTCTTTGAGCAACTCATTTGGCAATATCTGATGCATCATCTCTTTAGGAAACAAAACTTTCACTGAATTATTTTCCTCTCTAGAAGTAGAGTTCAGCCTTTGTATGCCAGTTTTTCTAAACTCAAATTAGCAGCAACCTAGCTGTAGTATTTTTCATGCCTATTCATTCAATTAACTCTTCCAGTATTGATCTTACATAGCAGGAAAAAGATTTTAATTTTTATGACTAATTATTTTAAAAGAAGTGAATGAACTGAGTCTGTAGAAACCCAGAATTAAAAAAATCGAACAAGGGCATACGATCCTAAGACCTTTATTTTAATATCTCTCTAAACTGGTTGCAGGGTGTCTACATCTGCCTGAAACACCTCAGGTTATTTTAACAGATTCAGAATTGTACAAATCCATATTCAGGACTTTAATAAAGTCATACACCCTTAAGCTAAAATGTCCCTCCAGAAGATAGGAAAAGGTGTCCAAAATAGGCACAAGGATGAGTGAGAATTTCAGTTTACAGCCATTCAGGTTAGTATTGGACTCCACCTTTACCTCACAGAATCTTTTCTGTAGAGGCATGTCTTAAAATTATAAAATTGCATAAAAGTATAATTTTAATGCTTTTAGCTTTACTTCTGTCATGGAAGCTTCAGTTTATAAGTTAGGGTCTGAAACACAGATATGGAAATATCCCTTTTTTATAACAAAATTACTCTTTTCAGATCAAGAACAGTAGTGCATTCACATGCACAACAAACATGTCATAAAAATAAAGCCTATGTTTACCGATAATAGATTCATTAGGATCTCTATCCTGCTGCCAACAGACACAGGAAAAACTTCTTTGGCTACATGTGCTGGCTACTCCCAGTGTTGGTGGAAGAACTGAAACATCTTTCAATAGCATCCAAGTGAAAGGAGATCTTTGTTCTGTGTTCTAGTGGAACTGAAAACACACATTTTAAAACTGAAAGGTGTATGCTCTAAGAAGACTTAGAAGAACTTTGTTAACTGAGGAGGTTCCAACAGGGGAAGCTAGGCTAAATGTGTCAATGTAAATTTATGATGAGTTCTAGGGGCCCAGACACTTTTAGTTTCCAAGAAATCTCAAAGTACTGCAGAATATGAAGGAAATTATTTTTGCACGTACTTTACAAAAGCAGATTCATAGACTGCATAACTTTTAACTGAATAAAATATTTAAATGAAGTTTAAACTTTCCTTACTAGGAACACAAAATATTTCCATGGTATAGCTTGCAAGAGATTAAAAAAAATATATATATATGGAAAGTATTCAGTTATTCTATAAGGTCCTAGGCAAAGTTACTAGTTGCATATTATTAAGTATCAATATAAATAAAATATATTTTCCCAAATTTCTTTCGTCTTTTATGATCTATTTAAAAAATCTTAATGGTATGAGTGATTGAGGAAAGAAGTGGGTTCAAATTTGGTTTCCTATCAGTTATAAGAGATATCAGCTCTTTGGGTGCTCCCAAGGATGGTCACCTTGACAAAATGTCAGGTGACAAGACAGGAATGTGGGTGTAACAGTGTGAGTGAAGTGGACTCCCAAAACTTCCCAAGGGTTCATTTCATCTCAGTTAGAATACGGGAGCAAGGACAATGACAAACAGGTTAAACAGTAATGAGGGAATTATTAGGGGACTATTGAAGAACAAGAATAGCCAGCTCTAAAAGAAGTAGAACAAATGTGAACATTTTATTAATTAGAGAAGAAACTTTGGAAAGGAAAGATCAGCAACAATCTGGGTGTCTTTGTGGCACTGAGGTTCTGCACGAACTTGTAAGCATGGCTTTTCACAAATACCTCCAGCAGCAAAAAAAGTGCAAAATATTGAAAACTGGAGTCCATGACTACCTTCATCTTATCTGCCTCTCACAAATAGCCTCATCCTGTCGCTCATCATAGCTTTCTCCCAGGGTTAGGTAGACAGTCTTGTATAGAAAACAAAATTGAATTTCCTACATCAACCCTTTCAGGAACAGTAGAAGTAAGAAAAAAGTAAATGATGGTGGCTGTCCACTCTGCTTCTAGTTAATAATTTTTTTTCATCTAATGTAGTATGTAGCAGACCCCTGAGATGTAGATGAGAGAGAAGTTGACAAAAAGGAGTCCTTCTGCTGAGAATTGTTCTATTTTGCATATCTACCAAGCTAGAGAAATTGCTAAGGTATTTGATGCTGTCTTTTAGTGATGTTCACAATACATTTAGCCTTTTAAAATTGGTAGTTTATATATATAGTGAATGAAAAAAGAAAACATTTTTAGAGAATTAGGGATGCTAACAAAATGAGCTTGAAGAAACAACATGATATCATTTGCTTGGTACAAAATAATCTCAGAAGAGATATTTGCCTTACGTCAATTTTATGAATCATATTTTAATTCATAAAAAGTGTTCTACTAAAAGATCCTATCTGACTATGAGATAACCATTGCTTTCAGTACATCACACATCATGGCTTTTCAATGCTTACTATCCATTTTTCTGCTATCACATGCTTCAAGCAAGTCAGCCCCAACTCTCAAGAAAAGTGCTTAAACATATGCAGACATGTAAGCTTAATTTCCCTGCTGAACAGGACTTAATTTTCCCCCTTAACTATCTTGTACAGTTGGGGTTATAATGGCTCAGTATATGTTTGAAATTTACCTCTTTCAGTTTGATATTTTAATCAATTCAGACCTTTACAACATTAGGATATACTCAGTGTTCCTGGACCCTTTGCTGGAACCATTTCAGGGACTTTGGTTCACCAACAAAGCTTTGAAATGCAAGAAGTTTTGCGTAGAATGTTCCTACGATTTCTTTGCTAAGTTCTTTTAAAGATGTGTATATTAGGAAATGGTCTATTATTAAACCAAATAGTTAAATAACTTATATATGCGGTTCATAGATGTAGTGGAATATATGGAAGTAAGGATGTACTGTTTGTGAGGTTATCTTATTACTGGGTACTCAACACAAAAAACTATGAAAAGATACAGGAGAAGTAATAAATTAAACACCCAGATGCACATACTCTAATGAGCAATAGATGACGGAGACAATATCAAAGTCCAGAGTTTTCAGGTGCCTGATTGAGACAGGCCATGGACAGAACCACTCAAAGGCTTGAGAACCTTCACACAGATGTTTTGTAGCTGATAAGAAGTGGGTAACATGATTATCCTGAGACTCATGAGAAAGAAGAAATTTATTATGGGATATTCGAAGGGGCTTGTGAGATTGTGGAGTTTGTGATAGAATGCTTAGGAGGAGGACCTAAGAAAGTAGCGTGTAAACAAGTCACTGGTCCGGCATACTTGAATCGATAAGCCCTGGCTATGACTATCACAATGTGTTGCGTTTTCTTATTAAACCTTTCTCCTTAATGTTTTTCTTCGTAAGTGTGCTCTGTGTGTTTGTACATGTGTGTGTGAGACCTGCTAGTGATAATGAAGCTGGACTAGCTGGTCAGTAGGAAGAGTGGTCTAAGTGGCTACTATGGAAAATAGAGACTGTGTGTGGATCAAAGAATCTTATAGGAGGGAGATCTGTCAGTTGGAGAGACAGGGACCTGGGGCCAGCTACTGGAGGGATTGATTTATGTGTGCATGATGCTACCAAATTGCAAGCTGGACTAGCCAGTGAGTTATACCATAGGGTCTGGGAGCCAGTTACTGAACAGGTCATAGGTCTGCAGCTGGATACTGGAGATACTGGGAGCAGCTACTGGAGGGATCCTAGGATGGGGCCAGCCACCAGAATTTCCCACTTGTGAGTGCATGAGTTAGTAAGCTTTGAAGCTAATGAGCCTGCAGGTGAGAACAGGAACACAGAATCACAGATTCATAGAATGGCTTGGGTTGTAAGGGACATTTAAAAGCCGTGTAGTACAACAGGGATCTTCAACAGGGATCATCTATTTGAAAATCAGAGTCCCACCCAACCTGACTTTGTAAGATTCCAGGGATGGCAAATCTACCACTCTCTGGGCAACCTGTTCAGGTATCTTATTACCCACAAAGTAAAGAATTTCTTGGTCCTGGAGTTCACTGGCTTTGGCATCCCTTTAGCTCATAGTCCTAGGGGACCCTTCTGAGTCACTCTTCGCATACAGAGGAAGGGAGCTGCAGGCACTGGGCTCCTCCTTCTAAGAGCCCTCAGCCCCACCGGAGCCCTTACACTCCTTCAGCACAAAACTTGTGTGGAGAATACCAAAAGTAATCAACATGACACAGAAAAGGAGAGGATAAGTGTAAGTGTCCCATTTTGTGCAGTAATGGAAAGTTAATTAGGTGAACTCTCTTCCAAAGGAGGTTACAGCCATATCATGCACTACGTGATAGACAGACAAAAAGTTGCTGGTTCTTGTGATTTTGATCTGGAAGCAGACACAATTCTTTCTTGACCAGCAACCTGACAGCTGCTTGGATCTGGGCTGCATTAAACAGACCCAACATATCCATCGACATTACTAAAAGTAAAAATGCATTTTTTCCCCACATCCTGTACCTAGCATGGCCATTCTCTGAATCTCTTAAAGATGGTGAAATTCAGTTCTCATACAGAATTTTCCAAGTACAAGGGAAAAAATTCTTTCTTGTCTGTGAAAGTGCCCAGAGGAAAATCTAAACCATGGAATCAATTTAGTATTGTACAGATACAGTGCAATATGTTTCCTGTTATGTATCAAAAATTCATGGCCAAGTGTTACTGATAAAGAACCCATCTTTTTTTATCTTTCCAGTGTACTGAAGAGAGAAGAAATGGTGACAGAAGAAAAATAATAATGTGAGTGCTACTTCTTTTGTCAGCTAGATTTTCCCATTCTGTTTGGATTTTTGCTGTTTTTCTATTTTTTTCTGTGAGTAATATGTAGGTTGCTGACAAAATCACTGTTCCTTGGCCTCTTTCAAAATACTGGCAAATATACAAAACATCAGAACAAACTGTGTAGTTTTCACAGAGGGTAAAACTTTCAATTTCATTGACAAATTTAATTCTTTTAGGATTAAAAATGTCACTCACATCCTGGATCCATCTTGATATTTCCTTGTCTATTTGTTTATCCAAAATTGTTAAAGAACTGAACAGCTATTAATTGTGGAGGCAAGTACTGCAGAAACAAAATTATAGAATGATTTGGGTTGGAAAGGACCTTAAAGATCATCTAGTTTCAATTCCCCTGTCACAGACAGGGAACACACCTTCCACTAACCAGGTTGCTCAGAGCTCCATCCAACCTGACCTTGAACATTTCCATAGACAGGACATCCACAGCTCTGGTCAACCTCTTCCAATGATTCACTACCTTTGCAGTAAAGAATTGCTTCCTAATATCTAATCAAAACCTACACTCTTGTTTGGAAGCTATTCCCCCATGTCCTGTCACTACATGTAAATAGTCTCTATCTTTCTTGTAGGCTCCCTTCAGGTAGTGGAAGGCTGCAGATAGGTCACCCTGAAGCCTTCTCTTTTCCGGGCTGAACAAACTCAATTCTCTCAGCCTTTCCTCATAGGAGAAGAGCTATAACCCTCTAATCACCTTGGTGGCCTTCCTCTCGGCTCACTCCAACAGGTAAATGTCTTTCCTTTGCTGGGACTCCAGACCTGAATGCAGTACTCCAGGTGGGGTCTTACCAGAGTGGACTAGAGGGGCAGAATCACCTCTCACAACCTGCTGGTCACAGTTCTTTTGGTGCAGCCCAGGATACAATTGGTTTTATGGGTTGTGAGAGCACATTATCAGCTCATGTCCAGCTTTCCTACTTGGCAGGGCTGCTCTCGATCTGTTCATCCCACAGCCTATATTGATCCTGGGGGTTGGCCTGAGCCAGGTGCAGGACCTTGGTCTCTCTGGATGACATCCCATCCTTCAGGTGTGTCAAGTGCACCACTCAGCTTGGAGTCATCAGCAAACTTGCTGAGGGTGTATTTGATCCCTTTGTCTATGTCATTACTGAAGATATTAAATAACTCTGGTCCCAGTATGGACCCCTGAGGGACACCACTTGTCACTAATATCCATCATGACTCTGAGCCACATACGCACTGCATTTTTTACAGAGTAGATGAGCACTTAGAATTATGTTCTGATTAACTTACTGTGTTAGGGAGACAAAAGATATATTTAAACTATTCCAGGGATTAATTTAGGGATTTAGTTTTTAATACAGAGGTACTCAGCTGCCTCCATGTGCCAAGTCAGTCTTTTCATGAGCCACACTAAGTACCAACACACAGAGGGCATATACAGCAGAAATCTTGACAAAGATCTGTAAAAGTGAGACTCTCATAACATGATACACAGGAATACTTGTCTTGTATTAGGCCTTCATTTGTATAAAATTCAATTACTAATGGTGAGTATTACTGTTATGATAATATGTGTATGTATGGCTAGTCTTTGCGAACGAAGATTTTTGGGAAAGGTCTTTTTACCTTTCAAGCCTGCGCAATGGATTTTTTTAGGTGAGACTCAGCATGCGCTGAACTGAGCCCACCCTTTAATCCTAAGGTTCATCTGCTGGGGCCAAGCAAGCTTGGACAATGGCAGTGAGGTCATCAGGACGTAGGTTTGTTTAGAGAGACCTTCTCATAGATGGATGGCCTTACAGGGCTAACGAGCTCCATCTGCCTGGGGGACCAGGAATCGAACCTGGGTCACAGCGGTGAGAGTGCTGCATCCTAACCGCTAGGCCACCAGGGGTCCCAGTTGTTATGATAAACCCCAAAGACATATTCTCATGATCATTATCCCAAAATTCATAATCTTCCACGTAGTTGATTATCACTGTGTCTGGTTTCAGTGAAGAGGCAGAAAAGAATTGTATGCATGTATCTCCTTTAAATATTGACATTAAGTATATCTACTTATGTATATGTTGATATGAAACACAAAGTTCAGTAAATGGAGATCCTTCACATTTCCATATGAAGCCTCAGTTACCCAGGGCAATAGGAAGCTTCTCATTGAGTCAAGTCAATTATAGCAAATGCTGCTTGTTTACCAACTCAATATATAAACACAGAAATGACACTATGGGATCTAGTCTAGTATCTTGAGCCACTTCCTCAGAGATACTACTTTAAATTTGCATTATTCTTACACTTTCCACAGTCCTGTGTCTTGGCATGTCAGGTCCTGTCTGGAGGTCCTTGTGCCAGTGTTGGTGGTTTATGTTGTATAGCTCTAAAGAGATTTGGCTTCTTTGCATATGTCAATTCACTTGTTCAGTATTTGTTAACTTTTAGTGTCTACGATAATTTTTAACAATCAGATGAACGCTTTTCCTGTGTGTTATGTAAAGAACATACTATGGCTAGCTTTAAGCCTAACACCTGCTAGTTTCATTTGAATCAGTTATGAGATAAGTCAGTGAAAAATTGCCTGCTATATACTTACTTATATAACTCAGTTTTTCAGACCATTTCTAAAAAATGGTCTAGCATTGTTTGAAAAGTGCTTCTATACATAGTAATTTCTTATAAAATAGAAACAACTTTGATAACTTGTTCATCCTTGTAGCATTTATCCAAACAGAGAGACATTATAGAATGTTATTACTTTGCTGCTACACAGATTTTGACATTCAAGTGGAGAAAAGGAGGCAGAACTTCAAATAGAATTCAAGATGTAGATACGTAATGGATTTATACAGCAGGATAATGATTTTTTCATTATCATTATTATTTTATTTTCTTATCTATTCCATTTCTAACAGCTTCTAACATCTCATTTGCTTTTTGGAACTGCCAAATTGTATTGAACTGACACTTTCACAGGTTTCTCTCTCATATTCCTAAGAGCTTTTCTCAAACACTAACACTTGGCTCAAAACATCCTTATACATATGAATGTCATTTTTTTCATATGTGCTTAGCTGTACACACACATATGTGCACTGTGTTATTAACACTCATTTTTTGTCTTCACTACTGTTAGTATAATCAGCAAACTTTGTCACTACAATTCTTTCCAGATCATTTATGAATAGAATGAATAATAGTCTCTGTCAGAGACTCCTATGAGTTTTATTTATGATGTTTCTCTATTGTGGAAATTAGGTGACAATGCTTTCTTTTGTTTCTTGTAGTTTAATAACCTTAACTCCTTTGCTTTCACGACTAAATTTCTTTAAGAGTGTTTGGAGAAGAATCTTACCAAATGCCTTTTGGAAATCCAGAAGAGCGTATCAGCTTGATTAACATTATTTACATGTTTCAAGAACTCTAATAGATGTTTCGGTTACTAGAGTAATTCTGATTCAACTGTCATGTATTATATTTACCCGTGTTTACAAGTCCCTCTCCTAAGGTCACTTTGCTCAATAGAGCAGTTTACTTGGCTGCAGTTTTTCAGATTTTGTACAAAGCTCTCTAAAAAATCACTTCCACTTTAACCATCATGAGGCAGTTTTAGGAAGACATGAATCTACACAATTCATAAATCAGTTATTTCTAATTACAGAAGAAATTTGATACTTATCATTCTATCAGCTATTGTATAACATCTGATACTGACATTTCAACTTGAGATGATACTGTGATAATCATGTCCATGAAGACAGTTTGACCTCTCCTTGTTCTTCCATTCTCAAAACAGATACAGAATTTTCTATGTCCACAGAAGTTTGTGCCAGGAAAAAAATTTGCCCAGTATACTATCAAATAAAGTAAAATAAACATAAAGAATAGTTGCAGCAGGGTATGTTTGTCTAGCAGTCAGACACCCACACAGCTGCTTACTCACATCCCCTTTTCCACAGGACAAAGGCAGAAAATAGAATGGAAAATCTCATGGGTTGAGATAAAGTCAGGGAGATCACTTAATAATCACTGCCATGATCAAACATGTTTGGTGGGAAATTAATTAAATCTATTGACAGTTAAAATAAGTTCGAATAATAAGAAACACAGAAAAATTAAACCACCACCTTGCCCTCCATTTTTCCAGGGTCCTGACTTTTTTATACTCCTGATTCCTCTACATCTCTTCTCCATGTTTGAGGGACATGAATGGGGAGTGGGGGCTGTGATCAATTCATAACAAATTTTCTCTGCAGCCCCTTCCTCCTCACACTTCTCCCTTGCTCCAGTGTGGCAACATTCCACAAGTTGCAGTCCTTGAGAAAGAACATGCTCCAGATTAGGGTCCTCCATGAGCACAGTGTCCACCATGGTCTCTTGCACAAGCTGCTGAGGAATCTCTGCTCTGGTCTTTGGAACACTGTCCCCTTTTCTTTCTTCTTTGACCCTGGTGATTGCAGGGATGCTTCTCATCTTTTTTTTCCTCACTCCTCACTACCCCTGTAGTATTTTCAACCATTCTTAAACACATTTTCCCAGAGGCACTAAACACTTTGTTGACAGGTTCAGTTGTGTCCACCATTGGTTCCACTGGAGGCAGCTGGAACTAACTGAGTGCATAACGGAGAAGCTCTGGACTCTCCTCATGGATGAAGTCAGCACCTGGGCACTGATAGCAGATACAGTGACTAAATTTGCTGTAGGCCACCAAGAGGTCCCTGGAAAGGAGACCAGCCAACTTATTCCACTCACAAGGAACTTATTGTGACAGATGCAACCTTAGAGTGTGAAGAAATGCAGACTCATCACAGAATTTAGCATGGCCCAACTTAAGACATCTGCTACAAAGAGTCTTTTTTCATATCTAAGATAGTACCTAATTTCCTTCTGTATTGACTGGAGAGGCAGTTTAGAATCATATTCATACCAGTTGCCATAATATTTCCTAAATGAAGGCTCAGGAAAAAAACAACACTGAGGAAATAGTGTTTAAACAGCATCTAAAATACTTCTTCTCTCTCTGGGCTAAGAGAATGGTAAAAGCTCTCTGAAGATCAAATATCTAAATTTTCCCTTTTTAGACACAGGGGAAAGAAGACTGAGCTGATGAAAGCCATCTAATTCCTAAGAAGAGACAGATTCCCTTGAGCTCGGGGGCTTTGGAGTCCAGTAGGCTCCACACATCAGGGATAATGATTGAATGAGTCAACCATCTCCAAATGTGAAATTTACCAGTTCATCAACTGATGACGATTCAGAACTCCAGTTGTGTCTAGAAAACTAGAGGCAGAGTCATACTGTTTTTCTCCTTCAATGCTTCTTAATAGTAAGTGTAAGTGTCACCTTGCTCAAAAGTTTAACTATTATGAATCACATTTTTGGTGCTCAGGGTATGGAGTGCTTAGTCATGCAACTCTTTATTGGTGATTCTACTAATTTCAATACAGAGTATTGAAACAGCTGGACAGTGAGGATCATGTGATTTATGAAAGGTCACAAAAGTAATCTGACTGTGCTGGGAAGTTGAATACTATTCCAGGTAGGTTAGTGTGGCTGTCACATAGGTGTCTTTTTCACTCTAGAACAATACTATGACAGCAGCTGCAAAAATACTTTATGTTCTATACAGATGGAAAGAATCAGCCTTAGAGGAACTCCTGAGGTTGCCAGGCTGCAGTCTGGGACTAACTGCTGCAATAATCCATGTAAAGAGTATGAAGAAAAAGAGACACAGGGGAATAAGATTACCAGTGCTAAAATAATTACTTTTATGTATAAAAAAAGAAAGCTCTGCATGAACTGTACAGCTTCTGAGATAAACAGGCACATATGATTGTGCCGGTGTAATTTGGAAAGAGGTGGGAGAAGCGAAGCGAGAGCTTTTGTCCCCTAAGGAGCTGTTCCTGTAGCCCACATCAACAGAGGCATACGTACTGCTCAGCACCATGTAGCCTAACCCATCAAAGGAATACTTTAATCTTCAGAACTTTCAATTTCTTGTCTCTCTTAACCATGTAGGTTCAATTCTTTTAATTAACATTTAAATGAGATTACAATTCCCTGTTTGCATTTTCAAAGGTCATTAGGACTTTACAGCATTAGGCAATGTCCCTTTCATATCAAAGGATTTGAGAAAAGTTCTCACATCCAGACATTTTATACTTTCCCGGTACTGTTGATCTGGATTTATTTTGCTGCTTCCTCTTTAACTAGTGATTGTACCTAAACTTGATAAGTAATATAGTCAGAAAAACATGCATGGTCCAGATTTTCCCCAAAGTTAAGTAAATAGAAACTCCATGCCAAAATTAATTTGCATATAGTTTAAAGCAAAGCTCAGAACTACTCTTGCTAAATACTCTGGTCTTTATTGCTTTTCTCATTTGTTACAGATTGTTTATCTTTCCCCCATTTCCACCCTTTTATTACATTAGTAATTTTCCATGCATACAAATTTATCTGTTCCTTCATCCTCTGAGACACCAGAGTTTACAAAGTGCAGTAACATTTCTCACAAGATATAAGCTTGAGCTGTATGGTCTAAGCCAGCATATAAGCAAAGTGCTGTACAAAGGACTGTGTGTGCAAAAGCTGTAGGTTGCATTCAGCATTACAAGCAGAGGGCATTCAGCACTACTGCCTTTGCAAAGTCTCTTTTTCTTCCCACCTATGTCCTGTCCTGCTAACTGATGTCCATACGGGATAGTCCAATAAACGTGCCTTCTCAATGCTTTTTGTAATGTGCAAAGTCTCTGCACACATGAATTTCAAGAAAATCACTGGAGGCACTTTCCAGATAGGTGAGGAGTGACCTAATTATACCCGAATTTTAGTTGACTTAAACAAAAGAAATCAAGAAAGGGTTATATTGAGTTTGCATGGCCAAACTCAGGGTTTTGGTAGCAGGGTACTACAGAGGTGACTTCTGTGAGGAGCTGATAAAAGCTTCCTCCACATCCAACAGAGACAATTAGAGTTGGCTCCAAGAGGGACCTGCTGCTGGCCAAGGCCAAGCCAACCAGTGATGGTGATAGCACCTCTGGAATAATGTATTTAAGAAGAAGAGGGAAAAAGCCTATAATTGCAGCCAGAGAGAGGAGTGGGAATATGGGAGAGAAACAACTCTGCAGACACCAAGGTCAGCAAAGAAGGAGGGGGAAGAGGTGCTCCAGGCACTGGAGCAGAGATTCCCCTGCAGTCTGTGGTGAAGGCCATAGTGAGGCAACTGTGCCCTTGCAGCCCAGGGAGGTCCACCGTGGAGCAGAGATCCACCTGCAGCCTGTGGAGGACCCCACAAAAGTGGATGTACCCAAAGAAAGCTGTGACTCCATGGGAAGCCTGCACTGGAGCAGGCATAACCTGTGGCCCCATGGAGAGAGGACCCTGCGCTGGAGCAGGTTTGCTGGCAGGACTTGTGACCTGGCAGGAGACCCATGTTGGAGCAGCCTGTTCCTGAAGGCCTGCACCCTGTGAAAGAGACACACGTAGTTCACCAGTAATTGCAGCCTGTGGGAAGGACTCACTGTGCAGAAGTCTGTGGAAGACTGTCTCTCGTGGGAGACTCAGATTTGGTTGTTGCCTGGGCAGTGTTCAGTGGTAGTACAAAACTGCAGGAAAGTCAGGTATGCAAGTTCATGCCACATAATTAAATACAGAGAAGCATGTATTGAGTTCGCTTTCCATTTTCCTTTTTTATTTCCCCTTTGTACTGTGATTCCTGACAGTATCCCATTTCTTTTCATTGTGTGAGATCTCTTAGTGTTGCTGTTCCCAGCATTTATTCTATTGTCCGTATCTCTGTTCTCCTGGCTGACAGGTGAAAGGGATAAAATTGATTTAACTTACATGTCTTATGAAGAGAAAGAGTCCTAAATTAACTCCTAAATGTAGCTGTCTGTTCAATGGAGAGAGGAACCAGCTTCCAAAGGCCACCAGCTAGGGTACAGATCTATTATATTCAGGTAAAGCCCTAATGTGATTACTTCAGGCACAGGTTAGGAGTTACAAGTTGGCAATTATGACCTTTGCTAGACTTCTAAGGGGCATTTAAATTTTGGACCCCAAACTGTTTTTCTGATAGACTAGGATGACCTTGTAGAAGGTCAAAATATTCTTTACCTCTGAGCTTGCTACTGTTCTGAATATAAAGAGTGCCCGACTAGTTGTCAATTATACCCAAACAGGAATCACAAACTCATCATTCTTCTAACTGAACTGAACTTCTTGTGAACTGTGAGGTTTTATTTCGTTTTGAATTGAGGTATTTTCAGAACAAGCCTGAAAGTCTCATATCTGCTGGGATCATATGGAAGGGGTGATGCTACCTCACCCAGTGTGCCAGATTGATTCCTGGAACAACTACCTCACAAAAGAAAACACAGGTTTTATGTCTAAAAGACCTAGCTAGTGGACTCCAAAACAAAATCTGCAATGCACACATAGCGTGGACTGCCATGGAAACAGGACCTGGGAGCAATTTGAGAACATTTGACATTGTGACAGTATTCCGATCCACATCTTCCTTGTAAAACTAGTCCTTCACATATAATACAGTATTTCCTTACAAAAAACCAACATGAATAGAAAAACTCTTCAGGATCTTTTTAAACTGAATCTATTACTTTAATCACAGTATGATTAAAGACATGCAGTGGGAAGGTGGCCACTGTGACAGAATAACAACTTCCTGGTATAGAAACAAGGGGAATGCAGCCACACTTGTCATTTTTCATGGTGAGATTGTTTGCCTGATGCTGAAAATCAAAGCAAGAATTATCTATGAACCAAAACAAAAAAACACTGCACAGTAAATCTCTTATCTAGCAATTAGACAGTAAGTGAGCTAGTCATGGGTAACAAGAATGCCTCTACATGTCACTTCAGGATAACACTTTAAATAGAAGAATCCTGGAAAAGTGAAGAAAGATAATCAATATGGTGATTAATGACAGTAATTTCACACAAACATCTGGGAAATTAAGCATGCTCTTTAGGAGTTGTTTCTTGCAGTAAATTGTAAAGGGATGAATGAGTTGCAAACCAAACTTAATGTCAATATATTGAACAGTGTGGTAGCAATGATACTTATTTCAGCCTGGAAACTTTTCAGAAATTGAATACTAATATAAAAACATCTCAAAAAATATTTTTCAAATACTTTTTTTTATTGTTTTCTTGGATGTTGCTTTATCTTTACAGCTAACTACACTGGCTCTCCTGAATTATAATTTGAATATTTCATACTTAAAACATAAAAATAAATAAAAAAGCTCATGGGGGAAAGAGGCACTTAAGTGAAATGTATGTCTGTAAGTTGCATTTAATATGACACATACTAAAGTACAAAAATAAGGTTTAAGTGTTGGAAAAACTCTCTCATTTTCTGAATGTTTGTGCAAAGGATCATAATACACTTCCCTTTGGGTTGAAAGTGACTTAAGCAAACACTGGTTAGGCATTGATCACAGTCTAACTTTTCGTACTAGTGAAGCACGGTTCAAATGTGCACCCGAAATTTGCATATCTTATAGTAAAATTCTCCTTACCAATACAGACTCATTTTTACCAACACCAGTAGTGCATTGCCAATATACTTGGAGAAAAGGTAGCTTGACTCATTTGTATTGTAGACTTTAGCATGGAATAATGTTCATTAAAGTGCAATCATTACAACTCATACTAAGCATCCAGAATTTTCCCAGTTGGCTCAGTAGGTGTTCTATAAAATATTGGTTTATTTTATTCTTAGTTTCTATAGAGTGAAAAATGATTATGCCATTGTATGCTGTTTTGACCTGAAGAAAGTAATATATAATATATTCATAAGCTTTAATTCCATTGATTCCAGCTATTGATGTCCAGATGTTCGGTTGATTGTGTTTACTGTTTGTAATAACTCAAACAAGTAACAAGAAACAGTTGGTAAGCAGTGATTAAAAATATTTGTTATTCATAATAATTTTTGTCTAATTGATTAACACAATATTGATTTTTTCTTGATTGGAAAGGTTTATGAAGAAGAATAATTCCTGGAAGCTAAATTTTGAATTTGGGCCCAAGCATAAAAACAAAAATCTAATGATCTGTCACATAATTTATGGCAATAGATCTGAAAAACATTGGGTTATGGCACCAAATTTCTCATATGTTAACTGTGATTGCTAGATGTTTATCAATCAGTTTTCTGCCTGTAGCATCACCTTTACTTATGAAGTGAATGGTATTAAGAAGACATCGATCAACATGGAAGTTGTTTTAATTCAAATCTTTCAGAAACAACATATTTCCATCAACTTAAGGATTCTAAGATATTTAAGACACTCTCCAAGCCGTTCCATTCAGAACTGGTGTTTTTCCTGTCACTCACCTTCAGGCAAGATCCAGGCAGGGACCTTTTCCTTTCTCATGTGTGAGAAGTGAAATCAGTGATTTCTTTTACACATACACCTCTGATTTAGAATGAAAAAGAGTAAAGCTTCAGGTAGCTGAGGCATGTGATGAGTTTGGCCTCAGGTCTTGGATCAACTTACAAGCACTGCCTTCTTTCTTGCTAGGACACTGAAACAATAATAACTCTATGTTTTTCTCCATATAGACTGAGCTTGTTCCTGGTTTCCTATGCCAACGCATATGCACAGATGTAGAAAGCCTATAATTCTTTATAGCCTAAGAAGAACTATGTGTTAGTTGACATGGGAGACACATAGATCTTTGCAAAGCTGAGCTGGATTGCTAAAGTTTTACAAAACTCTAATTTGCATCTTAGTGTTCTGGTCTTCTATTGTGATTCACTTTCAAGAAATTTTTTGTTGTTGTTGTCTTTATTCTTCACCTATTTTCTAACTTGAAACATTAGACTCACCTTTTCTTTAAACTTTTCATGTTTTTGTTACATATGACAAAGGAGGGAATTCAGCCACCTGTTCATCGTTTTTGAAGTGGCTGTGACGGCAATATCCGATGGCTCTTCAGACATTAAAGAAGTATGTCCACTGTCACTTACTCCACTTCTTTTCCATAAAAATTAGTTTTTACTGCTCTATTTTGATTAGAAAAATCAACTAATGTTTCTTTCACCTTGCTCATACCCAGATATATCCATAATATTTCTATACATTTTCATAATCTGTTATTATACATAGGGCTTTCCTGTTCTGAGGCTAAATTTGGCTTTATGCTGTACAGTATCTAAAGAACAGCAGCTATAAATCTCACAGTAACGTATACTAATTAAACCACAATGCCTTTATGAAAATTTTTTTCTGTTCTTTTATTTATTGACAGATTTTTTTTAATTACAACACAATGAAACGATGATAAGTACATAAGATGCAATAGTATAAAAAGCCATTTTAACCCTTCCCTTGGTTAAGACACTTACAGCAGACAAGAACTGCCCCACCCCAATCCCCCCTTCTCAAAAGAAAACAAAAAATAAATATAAATTAATAAATATAAAACAAATCACTGCACAGCCCTTAACTCTTTGATTGCCATGGCAAGAATCATAATGATGATCCTAGCATGTGACGTTCTGTGGTTAAAGGTTGCCGCAGCAGTCAAAGGGTTATAGCATTGTAAACATAAGTACTTTGTTGAAAATGTTGTCATGTTAATGGTCTACAGCAATGAGATTATTATCATGACCTCTTGACCTTTAATGACACAACAGTATAAGGAGTTAAAGAGATTAGCTTGGTGAGCTGTTACATAGATTAATTAACCCATTTAGTTTAACAATGCACTATGAGGTCTTGATTTACTAATAAGAGACAACTTGTGTATAATAAAACACTGTTCAATGCATTGATCAATAAAATCAATGAAAAAAATCAGTCTAAGCACCACAAATTTTTGCCTGATTATATCTGACAGTCATAATACACTTTAGCACCATTTAGTCAGCCTTGCAATTGCACACAAACAAGCTTTGTGTTTGTCAGTACAAGCTACCTGAAAGAATAACATATGTCAGTTATAAAAAGGTTACTGTATAGAATGCTGTGTGAGCCAATAAAATAAAATAACAATAGTAAAATGAAATTTAGTTGCAGAAAGCAAATAAATGCTCCAGTTATTTTGATACTAACACACATCCTAATGAGCAGAACATGGGCATGAAATGAAGATGGGGCTATGCAGAGAAAAGGGAATAAAATGAGAAATGTGTTTCACACAGAGAAATCATCACATCCATATTCTTATTTGTCAGGCTTTGCAAATTAAATGAACAACTGTTGGGTGGTTGAAGAAGTAGAGCTTGAAGAGTTGTTGTTTAACAACATGTGAGTTTTATGGTCATGTTATGCATAAAACTACTTTCAGAAATATCCTATCAACTGCATGAAAACCCTTGTCTCTGCATGAAAGGTTGATTTCCTCTTTCTCTGAAGTGGAGAATAAATAAGCAAATTACTGTGTGGGCAGAGCCACAATTGTAGTAGCTTCTAGCTAACATATTGGAACCAGAACAATTTCTGTTGGAATTACAGAGACGAAGGAAAGTCAACAAGAAGGAAAATGGAATCAACTGCTAAAATAACACCCAACAAGCAGAACTAAGGAAGAAATCAGGTTCTGATAGATACAAGAACACAGCACTTAGAGAGAAAGCAAGGTGTATGTTATTCAGAAAGAAAAATAAGGATCTGTATGAAGATTGGAAAACAATATACCCTTCTTGTATATATCCATATCAAACCCTGGTTGACTACAGAATGACAAAACTAGCTGCACATGCTTTAACTGCTAACAACACTAACCATGGGACTGGCAAGGAGCAGATCAAACAGCTTCTGGTCATGTAGGAACACCTATCACATAGAGCAAACCTCAGAAGTCAAACACCTGCGTCTTTCTCTGCAAGCTGTGACTGAACTGAGCAACGAATCCAAACTAAAATAGCAGATGACAAAGGGAGCTCTTCATAAATGTTATTTATGCTACCTAAAAATTAGGACTGATCAGAAAACAATTGTCCTGGTTAGAACGGCTGGGACCAATTCATCCCTGGATGGGTGTAACCCAAAACTGTGTATTCTATAGCCTCCATGCCATTTCCCAAAAACTGCTGTCAGTAGAGGCCTGCAAGGTGGGAAGATGTTCCTGTACCCTTTTATGGAATTCCCTGCTCTGATATCCTTATATGGAATTCCCCGCTCTGATACTCTTATATGGAAGAGGGACTGAGCATCCGCATGCCCTTTTATGGAATTCCCTACTCTGAGGGAGGGACTGAGCACTCCCGCCTGAACTGGAGAGTATATAACTGGGAGTTTCAGAGCCTTGTGACCTCTCGTGGGATCCAGAGGAAGATTGCAGACCACTGCCTTCAACTAGACTGCAGACCACTGCCTTCAACTGGACTGCAATCACCACTTCTGACCAGACTGCAGCAGCTCTCCCACCAGCAGGTTTATCCCCTCTCCCTTTGCTTTGGACTCGGGGGTGGGCCAAGGTACACCACTTTTGTTCATACCCCAGGGTGCTGGGTATACATTTGGGTTTTGTGGGTTAAAACCAATTGTCTGTCTGTATAATTGTACTTATTGCATTATTTTAATAAATTGTTATTCTGATTTATAAATCTCTCTTTTGAATTGAGTTCATTTTCCCTTGCTGGTTAACTTTTAAACCAGTACAACAATGCATAATAGCAAAGCATTCTGCCACGCAACAGTGCATGTTATGCTACAGCAGTAATGTGATGGCAGTTGATGTATGAGTATGAACTGACTTGTAGAGAAAGGAATCCAGCCATAAAATCCCTGTCTGAATATCCATGACACAGATTATAAGCATCAGAATGCAAAGGAGAAAGAGGCTACATGAGGCTAAATGAGAACTGGAACGACTGGAACTAATACAAACTGTTGAAATGCAGATTTGTAGACTGCTCTCGTTTCACAGATGCCATAAACCATGTATGCAAATGGTATGCAATGGCTGGTATCGAAATTGTATTTATCAATTTACATGTAGAAATACCAATAGATGATCCATCCAATGGCCATAAAAGTATTTCTGTTATATTAAACACTTCAGGACTGAGATATCACGGAAGTAAAGATACATGGCTATAATATAGACTAATAGAGGTTAAAGGCTTCTTTGTCCTTCAGTATTTCATCCAGTGGAGTTCTTTAAATCATAGATAATTTTATTGGATCTAATTTCTGAGAACAAATGTAAGAACATTTCACTGTGACCAGTTTCTGCACAGATTCAAGTTGATATTAATTTGGCTAAATCTATCTCCAAAGATTTTGATTGCATCAGATAAATAATGTACTATATTTGCAGTCAGCTTTAGGGCTGAGGAGACTGAGGAGACTTTTGACTGACTCCTCTCTGGTGGATTATGACACCAAATATAGAACTCAGTGGACTTTTTATAAACTAACAGGTATCCTTGTTGTTGGATAATACTTTCAAAGCTACCACCAACTCCCTAATAAAATCTCTTCACTTTTATTATTGATTACATGAAATTTTAGTGATGTTAGTAGTCCTTGTCTCATTCCCTTTCTGACAAACTGATGTTGTACTTGCATTTATAAACCAAAATGTTTTCATTCCTTTTCTTGTATTCTTCTGGCAAACAAAAATGAAAATGTTCTTATGCTGCTTTTCCTGGGTCTGTCTGCAGATTTTGACCAAAGGACCTAGTTGGTTTTCCTGTGAGTCCTAGAAGTTGTGGAAAGAAAGCTCATGACTAATTTAAGTTTCTTCTGAGAATGATTTCAATACGGTGTTCATTTAAAACTGTATTTGTCATCACTGTGATCCATGGACTACCACTTTCAAAGGAATAAATATTGATAGCAGATGATGATATGTGTGTCCTGGATGATGAAAAAGGAAGATCATAAGCGTTGATCTATCCTGGAAAATGATTTTCAACCAGATGCAGTAAGACAGTACTATGCTCCCATAAGATGTGGAGATGATTGGTATGTGAGCACTGACAATTTTGTGGCAATAGCCAAGTATAGCATACACAGAATGAATATCTCTCTTTAGAATCATTGTATGCCTAAAAATAGGGCTGCAATATATCAGTCGTAAACCACTACTTTTTGAGCTATATATAATATAATCTAATTTTGAACACTGACAAAGAGTATTAGAAACTATCACTTTACACTATGTAATTTCTCTTCTTTAAGGTTGCAAAATGCTAGTAAGGGACCCAAATTTGTCTTATACATAATAAACAAGTTAGCACTGATTGCCTGCTGACACTAAGCACTTTTGGCTTCTACAAGGCAGATGACTTTATGCACAGTCATGAAAGCTATGAATGTGTGTGTGGACTGGGTGTTACATGACAACACATCAGGATGAAAATGTGGATTAGACACACTCTTTTCTGACTTAACACACTGCTCTGCAAGTGGTGAATCCATATGGGCATGCACTGTTCTGTTGCCAGTGTGTAAGTAATACAATACTTCACTAAAAACACTTCAAACTTCATTGTCATATTGTTGAGGACTAACCAGGTACTTTAGGAAGTTATTTTATCTCAGCCTTCTGTTACTAACCCCAATTCCCAGAAAGCCAGTTCCCAGAATGAGGGATGAGCAAATGGGTTATCCAGGAACACATGCATGGCACAGAATGAATGTGATTATTCGACATGTTAGTGCCAGGCAGTAAGATGGAAAGAATATTCAGTATATATATTACTCCAAGAGCAAGAAAAGTAAGGGGCATGAAAGGCTATGAATTAAGATATGCTGAGAGCTCTCCGAGGAGATTAAAATTGCAGTTATTAAAAAGACATGATAAAATTTCATAGGGTAGAAGTTACTATTAACTAAACAGAAATCTTAGGTTTATATGGTGGCTATAATTATAATCTGTGGATGATGTCATTCTACAGGAGAAGAAACTAAGCTGTGTGACTGGAGAGCTTTGTGCCATCATAAATGCAGCATGTGTAATGATTACTATTTATGTAGTTTTACTGTGACAGCAAGCAGCACTATGCTGCATGCACATCCAAGTACAGAAAATTGTCTTTAGCGTGCTAGTTTACATCAGCATTTCTTCATTTATGTCTTCTCTGCCTCTAAAATTTATTTCATCTACATTATTGGCAGATCACAGCAATACTTATGGCTATCTCCACAAAGCAAACATACTTTATGTATGCTACTCACAGAATGTCCTCTTTCAGAGACCTAATGGGCAGGTACAACCGCAAACGTTAATAAATTGACTATAATTTGTAGATGATATGCTCAAGTTTATGTATACTGTGAAACAAGACCTGTTTATGATGCATTTGTTTAATGCTGTATATATGCTTCTTTGAAATACATTTTGATTTTAGGAACAGATGCTTCCTATGATCACATACTGATGATCCTTCAAAATATGATCTTCTGATTATTATCGGGCATTCCTAGTTACATATATTCGAACATCAAATAATGCCATATCACACAAAATGTATGCTGTCTAACATTAGAAACTATCTTAGATAAAGCATCAAATGGAGCCAGCTACAACAAGCGATGGTAGGCCTTTGATGCTTACCAGACATTTTCAGCATGACATGATGGCACTGAAGATGATGTTTTTCTCTATCAGCCTCTGACATCACATATGGCAAGTCACAAGAATGAGTTAGGCAGATTTGACTCACACATTACATATTTTTCATGAGACTAGTGGCGGACAATTCATTGAATTCCATGCATATATCAGACATTAATTTTATGAGCACACGGTTCATTTACACCTGATTTTGTAACTGACATATGTTGAAATGGTCTTACAAGAAGCACTCTGTTTGTCTGCACTCTGTGTAGTGTGAGCTAAGTATGCCTGACATTACAGTGCTGGTGCATCAGTCACAGCTATACTGTTGTATTCAATAACAGGTTATCTGTTCCTCAGCTCCCACAAAATATTATTTGATTTACAGTATAGCTGAACACGTAAGTGGCCAGTGACAGTTGTTTCTTCCACTGATAATAATCATTTCCCTTATGGCTCATAGAGCTGCAGTCATCTATTTACACTTCTGGAAACAGACATGTCCAGAGACAGTCTTGACAACAACAAAAGGCAACAGGGAGGTATTGCTCTGTAATGGCTGCTTCACATCTCCTACTGTCACGATGCACAGTTTCCTTCACCTCTGCTAATTAGGTGATACAACTTAGTCCATGTTGTGAGAAGATATGGAAGCCAGGACAGAGCAAGCCTCTGCAGTCATATATCCTTGCTCCTCCACCCAGTCATCTTGTGCTCTCTCCAATTTAGGCTGCTAATGGTATGGTAGCTTGCATTTCTACTTTCTTAAAAATCCAGTGCCTGGAATATTCACTGTTCATTTTGCTATGTGTCTTTTTTAAGGTTTGTCCTAATGAAGATTCAAATGCAAAAGAAAATTAAAAAATGAGAATAGGAATGTAATGCTGCCGTTGCTAATAGGTGGACTGACTTTCTAGTCTATGCACTTTTTTCTAACCCACAAACTAGAATTAGATTCTATATAATTTGGTACCAAAAGCTACATTTACCTGACATTTAGACTTTGAAGTAAGACCCCCAAAAAAGTTGAAAAATCAAAAATTAAGCCTTACACTCTGTTTTTTACCCACAGTGCTAATGGCACAGGAGTCTTGATCAAGCAATTGGGGAGGTGAAGTATACTTCTAAGAAAAAGAATAAGTCTGCCCCTTATGTTTAAATCTATTAGCTTCTGTTATGCTCATTCATAAAATTAGCCTTTAAAAATCTTTTTCTTTAATTATTCCCTCCCTTTGCCCCACTTTGAAAGCAGAAAAAGATCAAAAGTTCATAGGAATATATAAAATGTGTATTAGATTTATTCAGGAGACTTGAAAGGGCTCCTTTGGAGCCATTTGAGTCTCTCCATCCCAGTCTATCCAGTAAATATACAGTTACATATTTTTTAAAATGTATTTTTTGATAAAAATTAATTTTTGTCTACAGTCAATAACCTTTTCATAGGTTTATACATTGAAAGGCCAAAGGAAACACTGCCAACATCTACTCTGGCCTCCTGCATCATACAGACCATAGTACTCTGAAGATACATGACCTTGTGTAGTCAGCTTGATAGACTGTAGCTGATTAACACAACACATATTCAGTTTTGTATTGTTCCCCACTACAGATCATGACAATAGCAATATGGAAATATTTATTAAAAAAGTTATGGCACATGAGCAGGAACCCAGATTGCAGAACTGAAAATATTTTAAATTTGCTTTTTCTTAATTCTGATAGTTATAGGTCCTAGTAGAGAAACAACTATTAAAAAAAAAATTGTCTTAGAACTTTTAGTCATTTGAGTTCAAAATTAGATCAGGCAACATCATTCATTTACTCAAGACTTCTATAATTTGAAACTAGCCAGTAAGTATTTGGAAATTACAGTGAACACAATAGCTCCTACATCTTTTACTTAAAGTAAACCTTTATGACTGCATTACAACCTACTGAAAATATGAGTATGTAACAGAAATGTTGACACAGTCTTGCTCTGCATGACATAAACATGCCAATATAATACTATTTTTCTCCCTCTCTCTGTATATAGCATATATGCACTTTTAAGTAAAAGAAAATAGATTAAACAGTCAACTTATCATGTATTCATGTATCTATGATGTACCATATACCAAGCACTAGAATTATCACACTTACCTTCCTGCATAATTAAATTATCCAAATACAAATATTTTTGTTACCTTATCAAAGAACAACAGTCAACATGCTCACCACTTCATTACTGTCAGAGAAACAGTTGCACAAAAAGTTAAAGCTGCCATGAAAGATATTTCAAAATTGAAGTGAAATTTTCAAGTGAATAAAAAAACCTCATATGAGATGCAGTTCTGACTTAAAAATAATATTAAGTAAGTTCTCCTATTGTAGAGGAAAAACAAATGCAGAATAAGTAGTGCTGTTAGCATTTTCCTCCAACTATCCAAGGGAAAAAACTGGAACAGTAACATCAATCTTTTTGTTCTGTCTGTAGCAGAACATAAGTTGTAGTTTGTTGACAATAAGAAATTCTCTATGGATTAAAATGTGTATGTGTGAGTTTGTGTGCTTTTATAAGTATACAAACACACACACATATTAACATATATGACAAACAGGCATCAAATTTCAAATTCACCAAATGAGCTGATCTGCAGTAAAAATCCTGTGTTACTAAACTGTCAATAAATCTATATGTTCAGCAACTGAATTGGATTTACTAAATAATGCTATGGGCTGATACTGGTGCGCCTCTAACCTACAGTATGCAATACTTCTACAAAACATCTCCAAAATGCCATCTGCATTGCATATTTGTTGTAAAACTATATCTTTTTCTAATCTTCATTTTTGTTAACCATACATATGTATATCTGTTTATGCTCTAAGAAATAAGTTTGCAATGCTTTATAGCATGCCACATATGTTTGAAAGTCCTCAAATCAATATAAAATCATGTAATTGAAAAAAAGGCATACTATTTTTCATGCTATGCTCAATATAAATATAAATTCAAGGCAGTCAAGCTATCCATTACCAAAACAATAATAATTGTAATATATATGTATATATACCTACACTCTCTAAAAAGTGACCCAGTTATGTAGATTAAGAAACCAGTAAGAAATTGGTTGAACATAGTATAAAAGTCTCATTTTATGTAAAAGCCCACACTGGCCATTTCAAGTATTTTAATACTTTCCTATAACCTTTTCGTTAAT
This sequence comes from Neopelma chrysocephalum, assembly GCF_003984885.1. Taxonomy (NCBI): domain Eukaryota; kingdom Metazoa; phylum Chordata; class Aves; order Passeriformes; family Pipridae; genus Neopelma; species Neopelma chrysocephalum. Next base: position 2,570,790 of record NW_020897689.1, on the reverse strand, counting down.
AACTAGCTATTTGTAGAAATAATAATTTTACACTGAAAATTGTATTCAAGTTAAATAAAAATTAACTTCTGCTGTAGTTCATTTTTAGAGTGTGCATGTATACATAGCAAAATACCTTTCTACAGATCAATCATAAATATTTTAGTCTATGACAGTTTGTTCCTACTAAAACGCTTCCTCAAATTTTGGATCATGTCTATCAGGCCTTTCAAGAAATAAAACTCAGTTCATTTGCAACACCAGATTCCCTTCAGTTTGTGCCAGTTTGCAAGTTAAAGGTCAAAGACACAGGACAGTACACTTTAAGGAAATTCAGACAGTGAAGCTGTTCACAGAAGACAATGTTTAACTTGGTAATGACAGTCAACAGGTCAATAATCAAGTTCAAGGCAAGCTGTTCATTGTTGCAAAAGTTACTCCCCTCAAATCCTGGCTTTCATAAAAAACCAGGTGTCTGACTTTTGGGGTGCATCATTCTGACCATCTTTAATAAGTTCACAGCCCAGTGACTGTAAAGCCTATCACTGCAAGAAGCAGCTCCTAAATCAATAAAGAGGTCTGTCATTTGCTGACTTTTCTCTAGGAAAAAAATATTGATACAAACCTGCTCTGCAGGTCACATGAAAATGACAATACTGCTGTTAGCACAAATTACACAGAATGACAATGTGTTTTGGTGGTCCCTTGGCTCTTTCAGTGATACTATGTTTGAGGGAAGGCCAGAAATTTGATTAACCCTTTGAGAACTATGATGAACATGCAAAGGGGTAACACCAGAAGATACTCATGCAATATCAGAGTCATCGTCTTAGCTTTCCTTTGAAACTGTAACTCTACCTCTGCAGAGGTAAATTGAATTATCATGCAACATAGTTTCAAAAGAGAAATCCAAGATGCTTAAGATAAGAAGCTAAGCTATAAAATTGTTGTCAGTTCAGAAAAATTCTTGGTATGTGGTAGAAATTATTAAAATAGGTTTGGTTCCTTTAAAAAGAAAGTAGCTGGTAAATATATTTTGTTTTCTATTTATGTTACAAAGGCTTTTCTATTAATAATGCAAATAATTAAAAACACTTGCAGTCACAGGAAATCTATTTTGAAAAATTGATTTTCTTTTTAAACCTGTATTTAAACCCTTAAACCAAACACAATCCTATAATTTAATGACAACCAAGATTAACGTCCACCAGACTCTGAAAACGGATGCAGTAGTTCTCAAAGGGTTACACCACCAATATAATACCAGTCTCAAGTTTATCAATAGCATGTTTGTTGTTTTAGTTCATTGAAATCCACTTCAGAGACACACTGCTTTTTACCATGCTTTGGAATGAGCGCTCCCGATAGGCCTATGAAAGGCCTGGGCAGTCGGCTTGGTACAGCTTGGGAAAGGTTATGTAGGAAAACCAATGAAAAATCAAAAAAAAACAATAAAAAGATTCTGCTTGAATATAGTATTGGATATAAATGAGTCTAAAACATTGAGGACATAGCCCAGAGCAGCTGTAAAAAACACAAAATGAATGTATTATTAAGGCTGTTACTATATTGCAGATATTTTGGCCCCTTGTTTGTTGGAAAATGGCTGTCCAAGCAGTCTGAAGTCCTGCATGTCATCCGAGTCTCCCACATGACAAAACTGGAAGTAGGAGTATAGGACTTTATCTGTAGCAGACAGAAAGCAATCCTCTTTGGAGACAAAGCTGTTTTGGGTCTTCTCACTTTCCTGAAAGTTCCATTGTTGGTTGTTGTGTTTCTCTAAAAAAATTTACTTTCAGCAAAAAATTTTTCAAAGGGGAACAGGCCTTAAGGGGAAAATGTAGAAACATTGGAGATATTTTTTTTCCTCTTCTTTAGTTAATCCTGATAGTTTATAGGGCATTGAGTGTGCAGAGGAAAGGCCTAGAATCGAATGACAAAGAAAGACAAAGGACTGAAGAAACAGCAGATACTGTGTATCATGGAAGCTTCCCAGCTGAGCAAATTGCCACTCATGCGCAGGACAGGCAACCCCTTGGGTTTTAAAGATCAGCTTTGTTGCAGACTGACAGATGCCCGCTCCTAGCTAGGAAACTGCATAACAGCTCTTGTGTTGAATCTCAAGTTACCACAAACTCCTAGGAGGGAAAGAAAAAAACCAAAACCCTACATCACACCCACTCTTGCATAGAGCGTTTGCAGTACAGTATGTGGCGGGGTGTTCCTTTCCTTTTGAACTGGAACACAGTGTAAACCAAGACAAGGAGGCACAAGGCCAGGATGCAGGGTATGACGATGGCTATGGCTTTCACAGTGCTGGCTGTGTTGTCCAGTTTGATGACAATGTCAACGTCATCTTGAGGGCTGTGTCGGTCTTTATCTCGATCTGTTGGTCCATCACAACCCATAAAATCCTTGAGGATAGATCTGGGATAGCCAGGTTCCACCCTGAGCATCTGGTTATTAAATTTCCAGTACTCTTTTCCTTTGTAGAAATATGTGAAGCCTGAGGAAGAAATTTGCAATTATTTATGGTCATATCAAATCAAATCATGCCATCAGCACACCATGATGGAAACTACTTTTTGTAATTGTAATAATAATTTTTTCTTTTTGTAATTAAAAAATTAAAAAGCTGTAAGGAGTAGACTTCAAATCTTCTTTAGAAACTTAATTTCTTTACTGTCTCTAGAAAATCTAACATAGGGGTTTGGACGGTTTGTTGGTTTGGGGGTTTTGTTGTTATGTTTTATTCAATAAACTGGGATTTTATTTTTTTTAATTATTACCAAAAGGGAAAAAAAAAGAGAGAGAGAGAATTCCGGAAAATATGATCTATGACAAGCCAAGATCCAGCTGATTTGTTCATTCACTGAAAACCCAAGTAAAGTTGGAAACCCCAGGGCCAGAACTTTAAAGTATCGCAACCTCTTCAAGATGGGAAGTCTACTGAAATAAATTGCAATGCTATGCTGTTATCCAGATATAAGAACTGCCCTACTTTACTGTTACATAGCCTATTGCTGTATTTCAGAAGGAAACTGGATGAAGTAACAGCATCTTTCCCATGAGAAATCAGGTGTAACCATATTTAAGTTTTCTGTAAAGAGCTGGTATTTGTTCATTCAGGAACAATCCAATGTTACTATTAAACATGCCTAAATGGAGAAAAAAACTTGATTCTTACAAAAAATCTACATTACTTTATTATCCCAACTGAAAAATTACATTGATCTGGCAAGAAACAAACCTTCAGGATGGGTGAACTTCCTTCTACTGCTTATGAACTAAATGGAAATAGTTGAATTTTTCTCTATCTTCACTTTATAGACCTCAGCTTATTTCCCACAGTACTAAAGGCTACTAAGACAGACTGGGCACTATTCATCATTTTAACAATACTCCTTGAAGAAGTTGGTAACCATCTATCTGGAGATAGTCTTAGTAATCACCTATTCAATCAACAGTTATTTTCTTACAACTCTAAACAAGAAATAAATATTTGATTGTATATTTTGCTGCTCAAACTGTAAAAAAATCTTGATCATCTAGTACCATTTTCAGAATATTTGAGTATTTCAACATTCTTCTACATTACATATTTTTGTAATTTTGATAGCCTTCTTAGCCAATGAAAAGGTACCATTTTCCTTTTCTTAATCCCTTTCAGTTTTATTACCTGAAAATATGCTAGTAGATCTATTGAAAGGTCTAGTACAAGACAGAAAGCAAAAAAGAAAAGAAACAAAAAGTACTGAGCTGTATGAAAACAGTAGCTAGACTTGTTCAGAAAAAGCCTTCTATTCTAATTGGAATGCAACAAAAAAGAGGACTGGAATTCTTTAAATATGATGAAATTTTAAAATTTTAGCATATATAATCTTCTTGCAGCAATCTGTAGTTTAAATAAAAAGTATTATCAAATGCGGAATTTCAATATTTTGAGCCACAGTCTAGTCCACCTTTGCATTTCATATAATAACGTGTATGTAAGAAAGTACTGGACATACTGGTCCCAGATAATATTTCAAGTATGGAAATTTGATGTATTATCTCTGTCAATATTCTAATACATATATAGAGACTACATAAAGATATGGCATCTCTAAATCTATATTGATACATATATGCAGGATACATGTATGTATACAACAGGGGTACAGGTAAGTCAAAATACAGACTTTAATAGTAATTGATGTTATACAGCAAAAGGTCAAATTAAAACTCTTAAAATAAAAGCAGCAAAGGAATTTCCAGCTGCTACAGATCTAACAAAAATTTTTCAATCAGATCACCTTTTCAGCTGGGACACTCTGAAGGTAGCTTAAACTCTTCTGCCATTTTTGCTGAGGCAGCAACCAGGATAACAGCCAGTTACAGCTGAAAGATGGGAATTAGCAGCAGAGAAGCCTAGTTCTAAGAGACTGAGTAGTTTTACAACTTCTTGTGGCAGAACAAATGGCTTCATACAAGCGTTGAAAGTAATTTCATCTAGTCTGCTTACCTTGTTGAGCCTGCTTTGGGAGCTGCTACTTAAAATTTTCCAGGTACTAGTCACTGAGAGTAGTGAGTACAATAGCTGACCCAAACAGCAACAAAGGGCTAAGTAGTCATTAATATGTTAAATGTACTTATGTAGTAAGTACAAGGCAAAAAAAGGCCAACGAACTAATAGGATACCTTTTTTCTTCCTTCTCCCTTAAAATTGCCCCATCACCCACTTTAGCAGAATTTCTAGTTGAAAGGTAAAATTTTCTGTGCTGCTCTCAAGACAGAAAGAGATTTCTCCAGTCTGGAGAATTTTGTGTGATGTCAGATTCCATGAAAAAAAAGAAAGGAAATTTCTTCTCCACCTCCTTCTAAGAGTTATTACCACAGTGTTAGAAAGCAAATCACATTATGGGAAGTAGCAGGGAGAGTTTCAGAGATGCTACCTGCACCTTACCAAGCTTTTAGTACACTCAGTACTAGTGTACTACAATGCTGACTAGTGTAGGAAACAATTTTTTCTCATCCTTCCCAAGCCTTTTAAGGTGAAATTACCCAAAATTTTTGCCGTCAGTGAAGGAAACACCTTCATAATCAGACTTATTGCAGGTGTTCATTTGCACAGTTTACAGAACAGAAAGACAAGGGAAATTAAAAGTATCCTTTAAAATTAAATGGATTCACTGAAAGACTTGCTTTCAGTTGTTCTCTTATAAACATATATAGTAAAACTTCTTCATCAACTCTGCTTCTGTCCAAAGAAATAAAAACAGTTTCAGACAAAATGAAATCAACTTCTTTACAACTAAGCTGTGATATTTCTTATTTGCGTCTACTTTTGTTTATTTCTTTCCTCATACTCATGACAGTGGAGTTGTGAACTGTTTCTTAAGACTTCCATTTTCCTGAATTCAGGGAAAATGTCTTAGTGCTCTTCTTGTGAACTTTATGGTGTCATTTTCAGTCCCTTCTCCTGCCCTGGGGCCCTTATAGGCTTTCTGAGATGCCCAAGAATTCCCTGTTTCCTTTCACCTCCTCCACAATCTCTTGTCATGTTCTACCAACTTTCTCATTCAAAGAGTCAGGCAGACTATCAAAACCACTGAGGTTAAAAAGAGAAGTGGCTTTAATGTAACCCAAAGTCTTTCCTGTCTTAGAAATATATATATATATATTTATAAAATTCCCTTTGGATGTAAATCTTTAAAAACGCACTTAAAAAGTAATTAAAGGAAGAGGTTATAACAATTATGTTTGTCTGTGCATTCATAATGTTGGTGACACTATTTCCACATATATGTGTATTTGCAAATAGTTAATTACTGAGTGTATGCACTCAGTAATATCATGTATGCAGAATATCACCTTGACTGACCTACTTTCCAGCTAAAAACAATATAAAAAATTTCAATCTAGCAAGAAGGCCAGAATACAGACAGGGTTTCTTTTTTTCTGGATAAAACAGAGACAAAACAAGAAAGCAATTAAACATATTTCTGAAAAAAAAAAACCCAAACATTTCCATGGTAAATTACTTAATGAAGTTAGAGGTTGAAATATGAGACTGAAATGGTTTATAAAAGGAAATAAATATTTTTATTTTCTTATTAAGAGGAAATTAAAATAATATGGCAATATATATTTGTGTGCTGTCTTGTAAGGCAAACAGAATAAAATCAGAACCTATTAATAAATAAATAAATCATATAGGCCAAAAAACAACTGTCCAACAAAGATAAGTGACAACAAATGCATATTTTTGTTCCCATCAAAGGGATTTAAATTCTGTGCAGCTGAGGGTTCTGTTGGCAGTGTGCCAGCATCCCCTGGGTAGCACTGAATTCTCATAAGATGGAGGAGATTTTGGCTGCTCTCATTCATTTGGAGATGTGTCCAGCTGAGATTCTAGGTTCTAGGTATGTGATAATGCATCTTGATGCATGTAATAATACTTCATACTAAAAGTCCTGTTATCTGTATTTGTGCATCATGGGCTTATGACATCTTCAATTTACATAAATTCATAGGAATATTTCTGCTGAGTTAAAATTTTGTTTCTATTCTCTAGTTTTTCAGAATGAAAGCAATAACTTCTAAGCTGTTTAAACAGCCAACGCCTCGATAATTCAATGGAAATGTACTGTGTATATGAAGCTGTTTTAAGACGTCATGTAATTCATCAGAGAACAAAAATAAAGTGAATTAAGACAGAAGAAAAAAGAATGGAAAGTAATGTTTATAACATTAAATTTGAAAGCTTTCTCTTCCTTAGATTAACTGGTACATGTGAACAAACAGCCATTTTCACTAAAGCCAGTTCTATAGCAGGAAATATTCTGTTCATAAATCAGGAATTCCTTCACTACTTAACCTGAATAGACAATCATCCCTCTACTACTCTATCTTACATAGAGGTTGTAAGTAAATCATTAGAACAAGAATGTGTTTGCATACCATTTTCTTTGTGGACAAAGGCTCCCTGAGGAGATTCTGGGATACCTTTCCAAATTGTGATTGGCTTGGGATAACCAGGGTCCATGGATCTCATTTCTTCACTGTACCTCCAGTACCTGAATTTTTTTAAAAAGGAAAAAAATGCTCGTTTGTAAGATAGAAGACAGTAACTTCATATTTTCCCCTTCTAACACTTGTTGCCTTCATTAGCCACAAATGGGAATACTTGACTTCTTCTCTTTGAACATACTACCATATTACAAAGAAATCTATTTGCTGACTGGACAACTGCTTCATGTAAGCAGATAGAAGATAAAAGATTTTTGTACTTTGAAAGTAAACCACCATGTATCTTACTTATAATGACTGCAATTCTGATGCCTAGGACTTTTGCACAGTGACACAGAGATGCAACACGTGAAAAAATACATTAATGTTCTAGATAACATTTTAATAAAGAAAGTGACAGCAGATTCAGATTAAAATACTCCCATCAATCTTAATTTAACTCTTTATATGTATGCATTACAGCAGCTTTTAATTTCATTATCCCTAAATATAAACAATGTGATATGAACTTCAACCTGCTTTTGTGCCTTTTTTCCAGCCAGCCCTTCTCTTCTCAAATTTAAAAAGCTTCAGCACTCAAATTCTAGTAATCCTGAAAAATGTAAGAAGTATTTACACTTGTGATTTTGTTTACACTTACAGATAACATTGATAATTTCCTTTTCCTTATACTGACTGTTAAATTGCTATGCATATCTTATGAGTTGGTTCTAAGAATTAACATACTGCATCGCTAGTATCCTCTGTGTATCCTGACATAATATTTCAGTGGGTCATGTCATATTTTGATTGACTCCACTAATTTAGAGAGTAGTTTTCTTTAACAACTTTTTTTTCCACAATCAGCTTTATTCATATGAAAATTACATTAAAAGGCAGCCACTCACCATTTCAGGACATCAAAAGCCTGAAAGTATATCACTATCATTGATAATCTGGTCACTGCTAAAAACTTCACTCTTTTCCTCATTTGACTTCAGTTTTTAGAAATCCTTGTTATCATAATTCCTCATATATTAAAGAGCCCTTAAGTGGATCATATTTTGTTCCTGCGAAGGTACGTAGACACTCTAATTGATTCACATCTTAATTTTTTTTTAAATAAAGTGGTCTAAACTCCTCAGTTTAGACAATGCTCCCTGTGGTGCATTTCTCTAGCTTTAAACTTTCGATGAAATTAAAAGGTAGCAGATTTCAAGCAGGTTAAGAGCTAGCAAGTTAGATTAAAAAGTTGTATTTTTCCTTTCTTACGCATAAATTATTTTTATAGTCTGATTTCTTAGTCTAGTAACATATGCATCAGTAACCAGACAACAAAGCAAGGCTCTTTATGTGGAAATGTAACATCTTTGAGAGTTTACATGCAGAAAGAAACAACATGAAGAAGTTGTAAACAAAGCTCTGACATCAATACTATTGAAACCAGTTCTTCTTCGTCTTTTGACTCTAATTTTCATCCTTAGTTTACATTTTTTTAACAAATATATTATCTTTATCCCTATCCCTCTATCCCAGAATCCTATTTCCTTTCTGTATAATTCCACTTATTTTCCTTTTTTCTCTTCCAACCTTTTCACCTTTTTGAGGTCCTTCTTTTAATAATCTCTCTGGTTTTCCACTAGCCCTAAATGACTTTAAAAAACATACTTTGTCAATAAAAATCTTTGAGAATATATTCAGTGCACACTCAGAAGCCCCCAAATTGTTTTTTTTTCAGCATTGATGAGAAATCCTCTTAGGGAAGGATTGATCATGATATTACCTAAGCAATTTGTGCTGCAATGGTGAGCATATTTACAGGGTAAGAAAAAGCCTAGTCCTGATTCTGCTTGGCATGCCAAATGTTCACAAGCAAACTCCCTAATAAAGATTTGAGCTTTACAAACCATACAAACTGTGTTACTGTATCTCGAAGACTGATGAAGTAAAAGAGGGAAAATAAATGAAAGTCCATTTTGTAACGTTAGAAAAAGGAAATTTTGAGAATATTTGCTAAAATATGTTCCATATGAAGGCCTATTTACTTAATGATATCCTGAACCATTGGATGATTGAGTTTTATGAAGAAAGAATATTCATTTAAAGTCTAAAGTACATAAAACCGGTCACACCAGATGGGGGCATAAACAAGCTCATGTGTCAAGCAGTGCAGCAAACCTATCATCTATCCTGCACTACTCAGTTCTGGTAGAAGAGGAATGAGAGAGGGAAAAATGTTTTCTGTAGTCATGTTTTTCCTCTTAAGGTTTCATATAATTATTTGGAAGAATTATCATTAGTGTTGAAATAGATAATTTCAAATATTAACAGCAATGTTCCATATACGAGCTGCTTTAGACATATGAGTATTACGACAGCATTTATTGTTTTGACTTTTAAATCTTGTTACTGGTTTGGTTTATGGGATTTTTTTTGTCTGTTTGTTTATTTGGTTGGTCGTTTGAGTTTTAATTATTATTTTTATTTTATAGCCAACATTTGACACTTTTTATTCTATTGCTCTAACTTTTTTTATGTATACCATTGTACTGGGACATTTAACTGTGTCTAGATTCTGCCCTGGAGCTCTTTAACTACAGATTATTGTCAAAACAAAGTAAGTGTATAGGTCCTTGAGGTACACAAGGAGTAACATACTTTGTTACATTGATGCTGGCATAACTGTTTGCTTTCCTTTCATTCCTAATTTATACCACCAAGAAGCTACATTAATGTTATACCTTCTTCAGGAAAAGATCCACATCCATAACCGACTTATACATACTACTAAAACCAGCAGGAGAATTCAACTCTAACTTTGCTTTAAGAAAAAATTGTGATATAAGCAATACACATTGAGAAACTTAGTGGTATATGGGTTTATTCTCACTGATGGTCAATATCCTCTAATACCTCAATTATCTCTGCAAGGCTCATGCTCAATCTTCTTCTAACATACTGTATTCTATTTATGTCTTGCTGAGTTTCATTGTGCTTGTTAGCTCTAAGTAGGGAGCAGATGTTTTCTCTGCTTGTTCTTTTCATCTTCTGTTATTACCAATGGTGTTTTAGGAAAGTCCAGGCTATAAGTAACTGCCTATGCATGGAAATATAAAAGGACACTGCTGAATAAAGCCTAAAGAAAGTACAAGTCACAAAAGATTCCTACTGTATATACTTTAACAATGTATGTGGAGGTAGAAAATTATTACCTGAAAATGAATTGATTTTTTTTTTAAAAAAATCTACTCAACCATAGGAAGCAAATTATTTAGGTGACTTTCTACCTCACTGTGGAAATTGATTGCTTTTAATGACACCTAATTTTCAAACATGACAAAAATTTTACTTAGATCTCTCCCTAATTTTTTTTTAAAAAAAGCTTTAACAATAAAATTTGTTGCAGCAATCTGTAGTGCAATATTACAGTACTGCTAAAAAATTACCAACTGTAGTGTGCCAAATATATTCTATCATGTGCATGAAATTAATTTCTTAAGTGATCCATGAATACTATTAGTGTCCGAGGACTCTACCACACAGTAACAAAAGCAGTTATAGTTTTAATAATACTAATAAGAAACATCACAGTCATTAATAAAGAATAATTCATCTCTGAGCACACAGAATTTGCACAGTGATACATCAATAAACAAACACAGTATCATACTGAAAACCTGCAAAATCCATCATTCAAATAACTTGCAGGGTTTCAAATATTAATGAGTTTTCTTGACATCTCGATAAAGCAGACAGGGAAATGAAGACACAGAGACTAACTGACTACTGCAAATCTTTTTCAGAAATGGAAAAGAACTCAGATTTCACATTTTTTCTGTGTTTTTGGGGTTTTGGGTTTTTTTTTTGTTAATAATCATGACTATAAGTGTCCCTTCTAAAGGGAACTATAAGATTTATTTTAAAATGATTCCAAGAAACTTCTCAAATTCTTTTTTAGCTTCCAGGTTTAGCTGTCATTTCCCTTTTATACCTCATTTTTAAATAGTCATTTTCATTAACCTTAAAAAGATTTGGATCATGCCTTCCCTGCTCATGTGTTAGGGTTTAGAAATGTGGATAAAAAGAAGCAGGTAAGAGTGTACATAAATACATCTCTTTGAATATTTAAGTTTAAATTTACCACACCTGTGACTTGCCTATTCACTTCTAAAACACAACTTTTCTACTGGATATACATATACTCATTTCAGGATACTCACACAGATATAATTTAAGTTATAAGAAATGTGAAAACAGTGTGGTTGTCTATGTGGGAGGAGTTAATTTCATCCACAGAATATGAACTGTTTAAGTGTCTTGACTTCTTCTTTTGAGAAAGAGAAAAAGGTTAACAGTTTAGCTGATATCCACCAAGTTGTTTCCTTGCAGAATTCCTATACCAACCTATCTCCTTTGAAGAAGTAGGTTTTTCCAACATCTTCCCACCAAATTGCTGAATCAATGCCATGGGAAGGAATTCCACTTCCAAGTGTTATCAAATCATGAGGATAACCTGGCTGGAGAGTAGTGTCCTTGAAAATCCAGAACTTGTTACCTGTGCAAAAGCATATATATACACATATATATGTGTGTGTTAGTCATCAGTACTCTCAGTATTAATACACTCCTAAGAAATAACAAACACTCCCAAAGGGCTGTAGTAGTGGTTCTGCCAAACACAATGACATGAAAATTGTTCTGTCACTGTACATATTGCAAAATTAAATATGCTTTAAGGATACCTTGCATTTATAAAGCATCTTCCTTTCAATAAGCCCACAGAATATTTTTGATACCAACTACATAGTGATCAAAACCAGAATGAAAATGAAGTCATCTTAAGAGGCTCTGTGGTTGATAATGTAATATATTCACAGAAATACAAAACAGTTTTACATTTCAGAAGAATGAATTTTATAAGAAAATATGGTAAGAAAACATTTAAATAAATAAAAAATTTTGACACATTTTCTAGTGTGTTCTAAAGACATACAATTAAGATTCTGAAGTCCCACAGGTGAAAGCCTTTTGTCTCTGAAACTTATGGTGGGTCACCAGTGGCCAGACTTAACCTTTGGATGTAGGTGACAAATCATTCAAAACCACCCAGTTGACTTATTACATGCCAAAAATACAAGGTAGTTGTATGACTCTAGCTGATGTTATCACAGTGTCTGCACGAACCTCAGATTACCCAGGTTAGTCAGGTTACTGTCTTAAACATTAATAATAGCCTCGTGCTTCCTGAACTGCAATGCTCAGTGGCTGAATCCCTACTGTTGCAGTTACTAGATAAATACATTGTCTATATAGGGGTATGCATGCCTACAGAAGTAGCTACTGAACCAGTGTTTTATGGTATAGATCCCCCCTGTGGAGAGGATGCTTCCTGTGCTCTGTCTTGGAACTGGACAGCTTACCTCACCAGTTCACAACTCCAGTTTCCAAGATTCAGCTTTTGCTGTACCTTCCTAGCCAAGCTCTTTCTCACTTAACACTTCCACAATTATCTCACCTGCTTCATCATCTCATATTAAGCCTATAGTCAATAATTTCCCCAATAATAGTGTTGTCCTCCTAGGGTCTTCCCAACATACTGTGCCTCCTGTCCTATTCTTGCAACTATCTTCTCCGTTTTACAATTTTGTTTTCTTCTAATTCTTCTTCAAAACACACTTCTCACCTGTCTTTTCAGCAGAGACTTCTCTTTCAAACACAGACAGCTTTGGCTGAAAAAAAGGGAATAAAGATCTTCATATGCCCCTAGAAATAGCGAAAAGGGAGCATAATTTGCATTTACGTACTTCTCTGAAGAGCTTGCTTTGATGCCTGTCTTCTTTTTGCACTGTCCCACATGGACACTCTCTTCAAGCTAGACTATAGGCTCCATTGTGTAGGAACCATGTGTTTATTTTCTCTTCAAAGCACTACCTTCATCTGTGTTTCCAAAAAGCATTGCTATTTTTATTAATAATTATACTGAAGGAGAAGATACTCTTTGACATCATGTGGACTCATCTGAGTTAAATCATGGAAAGGTCTAGAGAAGATCCATGAACATATACTTTGAATTGGCCTTATTGGATACTTTAGTTTGGTCTATCCGTCGTCATTTATGATGATAATATTGAAAATATAAGGGGAAAAGTTTGAAAATATATTTTGCTCAAATACATTTGGAAAGAGGACTTAAGAGATAAAATCATTGCTGCTTACATTAGTCTTTGTACTTACCTGTAAGGCTAGACTGGCTGTTACACAGATGTAGGAGATTAAGGTACTGTGTTATATAAATTCTTTATGAGGAAATGTAATATTACCCCAAAGACCTAGGATCAGGTGTATGCCAGAATTATCAAGAGGTAAAATCCATAGAGATGTTTTGCTCTTGGTTTTATATTCTAGCTATCCCTCAGTGATATTAAATGTTTGTTTAAAGGGAGGGGTTTTTTAATCTCCCTTTTTGTACTACAGTGATTTAAAGTATGTTTTCATTTTATCACAGTGTTAATTAGGAGAGGGGGTATAGTTTCTATCCATCCCATGCTGGGTTTCCAGAGTTAATTTTTTATCAGCTTCTTTACAGCTGCTTGTCACCCACTTCCAAGCACAGACACTGCAGTTTGATCAACAGATCCATCTTATCCCCCCTGCCAGTTGAAAGAAAAAAGGACTCAAAGAATGAGTAGAAACAGAGCCATTTGAAGTACTAAAAATAAAAGAGGCACCGAGATCTATGAAGAACAGCCATGGAAAACTGAGGTCTGTGTTGACCTGGGATTAAGGTTTGTGCTAACCTGTGATTTACCTTTTGCCTTAGAAAATTCACTTATAGGGTTTGATCATGACAGAGGTGAGCATTTTCCATCATTCTCTGTCCCTTCTCCTTTGTGGTTTATACTTTTGCCAATTCACATAACAGGACACAGAAGGCTTCAGATGTTAATGGCAGTTTCAAATGCAATGATAAGAAAAGTCATGGGTTTTGGACCTTACTAGTTGGTACTTACAATGTGAATACAGATGGCATCCAGTGAATGATACTGAGCCAACTCATTTATATTTCAGAAGATCGTTCAAAATGACAGCTGTTGCACAGCATTGAAAGGCATATGCTGTGATGTATGCAGTGCCAATACCTTTCTCTGTGTCTCACAAGGAATAAAAGTAAAAGCAATTGTTGTGAATAGATCGTTATCTGCCCTACCACAAGGAGGCAAAATTAACTATTAACAGGATCAGGTCATACCAAAATAAACCAGGGTTGAGCACATACCTATGAGTGACAACACCACTGAGCCAGGTATTTGTTACTTATTCAGATATACTGAAGTAGAAGGAAAGTGTATATGTGGGAACAGACTTAAGAAACTAAATTCTTCTTCACCTAATTTCTTACTAAGAAGCAAATTCTTTCTCAGTAAACTGAGAAAAGGTAAATTTAACTGTATTTCAAGGAGACAGTAGGGCTTTGAGAGCTCTAACATATGTGAGCAAGACCCATTGATGCTAACTAGATGGAATTTTATTTAATATTTGCTTTGGAAGATATGTTTAGTCTGCTGTAACTGTGTTGATTGTTAATGAGAAGTACTGTATATAAGAAATCCAAATGTTCCATCTGGCTGACAGTTTTCACTTTGTTTTTTTGTTTCTTTGGGTCTTTTTAGGTGGCACATTGTTGGTTTTGTTGTTTTGGATTTCTTTTCTGCTTAGCTTCTATCCCTCAGCTGGAGGAAGGTGGATGACTATTACTAAGAGGATTTCGGAAAAGTCAGAATGCAATATTAGGAGAAGTTAAAGCTAGAAATCAGGTCAAAAAAACCCACCCAACTGTGATGAGAATGAGCTAATTTTATTTCTAACTTACGTTTATGTAACTTAAAATGTATTACAAAGTAATGCTTGTCCGTATGCTTTCATGTAGCTCATGTTCCACTCCCACTAGTAAATAGCTGATACACTCCAATAGTTGTGAGTACAATGGAAATAAAGAATATATGAAAAAAACTAGAATAGTTAATTTTTTATTCTTTTTATAGGTAACTAATGCTTCTTTAGAGTCATAACCTATGCCCTTGGCAGAAACCACCACTGTATTTATTTTACAAAGTTGTTTTTTTAAGGTCTTATTGGTACATTTGTTATTCTCACAGAGAATAAAGCACCGCATTTCATGAAGTCTGGTCAACCTTCAGAATGTTTCATCTCTGCTTTTATTCCCTAATGTAAGATCTAATATAATAAGAAGCAGATTGGTAAGGTCACAAACCGAGAATGAAGCAAGTGATAAAAAAGCTAAAATGTCTTACGTTTTGCAATAATACTTTGTTAAATATCATCACTGTAGGGAAACAATTGAGAAGGTTGAACCATCCAATTATTTGAAGTCTCTCAACGTCTACCTTTGACATTCTAAAAAATTACTGGAAATAAAGGGTACCTGTATTGCTACGCTTCACTTAAAAAAATGAATATTTACTGCTAGATTTTCTTCAGACTATTTAACTGCCTACTGACTACGGCAAACAATTATGCAGTTTCTAGCAATTGTAGTTCTTCCTCTATAGAATTGGAATGATAAATAGTTGTGCTTCTGGGTTATCAGAAACTGAATTTTTTGTTCATATTATTTGCAATTATGATGTATGTGTAGTGCAAGAAGTGTGTGGTATATAATCACTGTGTTAGAGTGGTGAGATGAATTCTCAAAACTTTAAAGAATTATATGCAATTGAAATCAGTTAAAATATTTAATATCTAATTCTGAACATTGTTTTTTCCTGTCACCATTCCTCTTTATTTTGGTCTTTTAAGCAAGGATCAAATGTCTCTCTACTAGTACTCCCAAATTACTACCCATGCTTCCTTTTTTTCTCATTCTCTATTTCCCACATCAAGTTTCTGTCATTTCTCTGTTCCATGATTGACACTATAGTAAATCTATTTTTCAATATAAAACTGTCAGGCCACGGGGTAAGTGCAATTGAAAGTAAGTGCAATTGAAAGTTGTGATGGAGGTACTGGTAGTATGAGTTTTACAGCAGACTTCTATTGCTACATTTGGTTTACCATGACATTCAACAGCACAGATGGCTTGAAAATTTCATTTTTAGCATGATATAAATTCCCACAGGTACACAGAATGAATTTTAGTATTCACGCTTTCTCATTAAAAAAAAAAAAAAGTATCTTTATGGTGCCATCTTCTTATTAGCACTCAGCACAGACAGCAGCAGTGAATAATAACAAGAATGTAAACATCTGGGTTTTATAAGCAGCTATCCACCAGATTACTGTGTACTTTATGAGCATGGTCTGGTCTACTGGAGGCTGATGGGGTCCATCTGACAGAGAAAGCAAAGAGCATTTTTGTTCATAGCCTTGACAAGCTGGTAAAGAGGGCTTTAAACTATAGTAGTTGGTGGAGGGGCACCTCAATCCATCCCACTCCTACCAGTGTGATGCCAGTGCTGGCAAGAGATGTCCAGAGCCTGGGGAGGGATCACAGGTCAGCATCAGAGCACCTGCGGAACAGCACAAAGGAATTCCAGCCGCTCCAGCCAGTAAGTCTGTTTCATCTGGGGTATCAAATTAAATGCTTCTACACAAACACACGTATCCTGGGGAATAAGCAACAGGAGCTGGAGATGTGCACACAGCTGCAGGGCTGGGATCTTACTGGCATCAAAGAGACGTGGTGGGATGGCTCCTATGACTGGAATATTGGAATGGAAGGCTACAGGCTCTTTAGGAAGGACAGGCAGAGGAGAGGAGGTGGGGGCATCATGTCAGTGACCAAGTTGAGTGCATGGAGCTCTGCCTGGAATAGATGAGGAGCTGGCCCAGAGCTTATGGGTCAGCATTAAAGGGAGGGCAGGAACAGGTGACATTGTAGTGTGGGTCAGAGGAATGCCTAGTGGCATTAATCCAGTACAAGTTCTCTGCTTTCACTCATTCCATCTTTTCTATTTTATTCTCTGAATAATGGATCTAAATATTGGCTTAGGTACGTGCTTTGTTAACACATCTGTATGCCAGACTTCAGATTTAAAGCTCATTCTAGAACTTGTTTTGACCAGTTTTAGATTGGTAAAGCACACTACTTGCTCATCATCTTAGCAACAATCAACTTGTCTATTTCTAGCACCTTTGGGAGGAGGACAGGTACTCTTTTCCAAGGAAGAAATTTTGTTAGGGAATGAAAGAAACAAGACAATGAATGTTTACCTACAGTCTATTTACATACACTTCTGTAATCGTGTTCCACAAGGTAGATCCTTGGTTAACCTGAGATTCTTGTTTAAAAGGAATTTTCAAGAACAACCATACAAAAGACTCAGCTGAACCTTATGATTCTGCAGCAGTGGACATACATGAATTACACTGATAGACAAACACCACCAGTTAGATATTGCAAATCACGAAGAAGTGACAGAGAAGCAAAATGTTTTTTAAAAAATTGCACAAGGAAATTTGAGGAATTGACTTTGGCAAACAAAGGGACAATACAAATGTCATTTGTATTTCCATTACTGAAAAATAATGGAAGAAAATTTGAAAAGAAATCATATGGAAAAATACCTGCAGCAGAAAATCCAAGTATCATATGATATCAGGTAGAAGGCATTAAAACTAGCTGGTCTGAAATCAGATAGCATAAACCAGGGATGATGAGAAAGGAAAAAACAATGTTCTGACAGTCCTGTTGCTCCTCCTTGCTTTAAATAATCTTGGTTTGATTTCCCACATAGAAAATAGAGAAGTTGCCTCCTCCTTCTGTCATTTGTTATCTATAACCTACAGACTACTGAGCACACCCATTCCTCTAAGACCTAACAGGAGCCAGTCAGCATTGGGTGAAGAGTTAAATAATGATAAAACATATTTCAAGGTCACTGGGAAGGAAAGAAAGTATAAGAGTAAGCTTGATCATTTCTGTCTGGAGCTCAGGTAGTGGATCCCAGCATTATCAAGGCTGAGGTCTGGAATGCACAGGGTAGTTCCTTTGCTCTATGTAGCACTGGTGAGCAAAGGAATATCTACCGAATTATATTTGTATCCTCCCATGTCCTATGGACCCAAAAATCAAGTAGAGGGATGGAGGTACCTTGATCATGACTCCAGTCTTAACAACTTCCCAGAATTAATGGCTTGAAGTTTATTTTATGGCAACAGAAGTAAAAGCATATGTTGTATTGAAATAATACAAATAGAAAATGTACTATATGGAATTCAATTTTCCTCATAATTCACATAAAAAATAAAATTTCTCTATAAGCAAAACATAAACTTCACTGTAGTGTTATGTAGTGTTTCTGCATGTTATTAAATATTTTTCATTTAACATTCCCAAGATCATAATATTTCCATAGTGAATTAAATATTATTTCTAACTCCCTGTCAATGATTTAACTTGTAAAAATGAATTAATTTTTGATGTAACAATTCAAAATAATTCTTTTTTTGTAACAAGTTAACAAATTAATCACTCACATCACTAAATAGCTGAATAATTTTCCACATATCTGTATATTAAATTTCTTCTTTCTTCTCTTAAATTATCTTATAAAACATACTTTACATAATTTGCAAACTTTCATAGCAAAATATGCATTTATTAAATATATAGTATAATTTGCTCATTAAATCTAAATTAGATACATGTTCAAGAACTTTAATTTTGAAGAACAGCAGATGTCTAGAGCAAAACTATGAACAGAATGATGAGCAAAAATTCAATCCATAACCCCTATTTTCTGGAGTTTATGCTTCTTTAAAAATACTAAATACACATCTATGAAAAAGATAATCATTTTCCCCACCCGAAATTCCTAACATTACAGTTCTTAGATGAAACAGTGAAGTACAGTGAGATATATATACCAGAGATGCCATTTAAATATACGAGAAGATCATTTGATAAAAGGAAGAAAAGCAAAGAAAACCACAAAGAAAATTCATAATGGAAAGGTGTTCATTGTTGCTTCCTAATCCACATTTTTCAAAAAGGATTTCATAGTAGGTCATTGCATTGCTATGTCTTGTATTTATACTTCCAAATTTTTACTGAATATGTAAGAGCAAATAAACTGATACTGTGAAGGATAATCATAAATTAAAGATGTAGTTGTCAAATAAGAAAATGTAACTCATATACTCTTCATTTAGCTACCAATTTGCAACAAGATCTACAAATCATTAGCAAAAATAAGTAAGATATGTTTCAAGAAATAACCACAGTCAAAAGTATTACAGAAAATTTTACCTTTTTTCTTTCTTACCTTTAAAGAAGACAAAATTCCCCTCACTGTTTTCATAAACTGCATCAATGCTGGGAGGCAGTCCCCTCCAGAAGTAGGTAATCTGCATAGGGTATCCATCCATTACCCGGTTGTTTCTGACCCGCCAAAACCACTGATCCTGGAAACCAAATTACTCCATTTATATGTGTTCAGATGCTGTCTTGAAAATACTGAACAGCCTATCCTAGCATTTTTAGAGCATGACCTTTCGCTGTTTGCAGAACCATATTGTGTTTGCATTCATGTCACATCCACACATTACAAAAGTGTCAGAACTAGTTGTTCCCTGAGGTGGGAATAAGCTACACATGTGAATGGTGTGTTTGCTGTAGATAGCCTTTGGCAGAACACACAGAGTTCTGTATGAGATGATGTAACTTTCTCAGTTTCACTCCTATAAGGGGCCCAATTTAAAATTTGTGGTCCGACTACAAGTCCTTTAAACTCAACAATAACCACGTCTATGCTTAATATAATGGGACTGCAGACAGGCTTAGAAGATCAATAATTCTGCAGGCGAATTTTTTTGCAATGGCTGCTAATAGTGAAAGGTTGATAGGTATATATGTAACATTACTACATCAGTCCAATAAGAACTACAGTTTGTTGTCAGTTTTACTGTAGTGAAGATTAACAGTCTTTCTGTGTGATATTAAATAGAATGGCTAATATTAAGGCCACATATATATGTATATTTATTTATTTATTTATTTATTTATATTTATACATAATAGGTGCTAAATCCAGCTAAATCTAGTGTGTGGTACACTAGGTGGATATCAATAAAGATATTGTTGTACCTCTTCAGGTCTTATAACAGCAACTGTTTCACCTTATTCAATATTTAGAGGCAAAGGATAGGGTAAGCAAGTATTTAACTTCTTACACGTGTATATTTTTCAGCATTAGTATTATAGAAAAAAACCCTATTTAAATAATAAAGAAAGTGATATTCTGTTAGATATTTGTCATGGTTTTACATGGCAGTTCTTCCTGTATAGGTCAACTTGCCAAGCAACAGAGATTCTTACAGGAATTGGCACAGCTTAGAGACAAGATGAATACTTTGCAGGAGCAGGTTTATGATGAACTGTATTCATCATCTTTCTAAACCTGAGATCGCATCTCTCTTTAATGGTTTATCTTTCCAATGACTTAACAATTTATAAATTTCCACAAAAAGCATTAGCCATACAAGTATAAACCAGCTCAATATATATACAAAAATACATCTCAATCATCTGCATAAATGAGTCTGAAAGTGTTGCTTGAGTGCCAGATTTATGAAAAATTTACTATTAAAAAAAAAGTTCAAATGGTTACACAACCTGAAGAAAATATTATACTGGAAAGTTGCAATTGTCTGGAAATAACACTAATAAAAATTTTCACATTTTTTCATGTCTAGGTATTTCATTGCTAGTATAATGCAGTTGCACTACTCTCATCCAATTAGATTCCTGTTTTTAGGTTTCATTTTTATTTTATTAAAAAAATATATTATAACATTTGAGGAAGCTCAATGAGACAATCTTTTAGGATTAATTGATTAAATTTCAGTAAGATAACTGGCAAAAGGAGGGGAATACAACTTGGAGATACAAGTATTTAGGAACTGAAGCATGTGTTCTGAATGCTGATACAGATATTGCTAATTTCTCTTATTTTTTAATATAGTGTGTAGATAAGACATTTGGAAGTACTTTTTCATTGAAACAGTAATAAATGTTTGAAATAGATTTTCAGGTCAGATTTTTTCGGCATCATCAATCTGGGAATGACTGAGAAGGGAATGACTGAGAAAGGAATGACGTAATGCTAAGTCTCAGTAGGCAAAAAAGTCCTTTTTGCTTCCCAAATTTCTATAAAACCCTCAGAAGCCAGGGTTTTCTCTGAGACTGATCTCAGAGATCAGTTATGTTTGTTTTTTTTTAATGAACAAACAAGTAGCAAGCTGCATTGATTTGAAACTGCAGAATTTGTGTTACCTGCTACTATCTTCAGTGCAATGGAATATTTTAAGCTTGTCTTTCTTCACTCCCAGACAGATAACCCTTTTTTTGTCTGAATTTTGTTGCAAAAGCACATCTTTGAGAACAATGTTTAGTTGAAGGAAGGAACATACCCATCTCTCATAAAATGTCCTCTAACTCAGAAGGACATTGATCAAGTTGTGGGTGCAAAATAAGCAAGATATTTAAAGCTGAACAAAGGCTAACTACTTTGCTGAATACAAAAGGACATAAGTACATGCATAATTGCTTCATTGAATAGAGGTCATAAATGAAATGTCCAGGCTTTCAGAAGCTTCCTGAGGCAGCACACATACTCTGGAAAATCTAGATATTGCTGCTATAGACAAAGCTTATAACATTCCAGGTTGGCTAATGCATCTCAACATTCAGCTAGCAAACCAAAGTAGATCTTGCAAATCATATTTATGTGTTACAAGGGAAGGATTTCTTTAGTTCTGATGACATCAGTAATCTTCTTTTTATCAGACTTAAACTACATTGTTAAATATTCAACTTCATTGATTGTATTGGTTTGGCTTGGTTTTGTTTTTTTAAGGGGAAAAAAAGAAATAAAACAAACAAACAAACAAAAATACCCAAACTTTAAATAGTCATGGCTATATTCAGTAGTTCACAAACTTTCAAATTTTAAGATAGAGATGGCTGGAGTATCAAGTAGTCATTTTGGTTAGAGCAGTACTGCATTGGTGATTGGCTAGTACCATCCCATCATGGTGATCTTGGGTAAAATACCAAAGTGTCAGTGGAATGACCTCAGTAAAGAGACTAATCATGCATTCTTGAAAGAAACAGACTCTGTAATGAATGTAGATTTCACAGTGCAACAAAATCTGTAAAATCAAGTCAACAAATATATTTTTCTTGAGAATGAGTTATGTTTCAGCGTTAGTGATTTGTGGAGTACAATTGCATGATTTCATTTTGATAACAAGACCAATAAAATTATATTCTGCAGATTTGGTATTGAGTTGTATGTCAAACTGTATTTCATACTTAATATTGTTGATTTGCAGTATAATAGTGAGAATATTCTTATTCATTCATTTTGCTCAAATTCCTTAGCAAACCAATAATTTTCCCTGCTATACAATTAAAATCTTAACAATAGTATAATTATGGCAAAGCTGGAATGTTTGATTCATTCAGCATTGCCCCAAGAATTTGTTTTTAAATGTGTATATATGTGTATATCTATATACAGTAATGTGAATACTATGTATCCATAATCTTTCAACAAGAAATAATTCAAAGTATCTGACAAGAAATTAATTCAGCAGGGTATTAACTGTGTAAACGCATCCATCCTAGACTGGCACAGGCCTTTTCATCTGAGACTGATTATAGACCCCCCACTCTTTCCTATAGTCATTTTACATATACTTCCAATAGAATGGTATCTCCCATGGTATCATGAAAAATCAGAAATCTTCAAATCTTTTTTTAAATATGCACCTTTTTACTTCCTAAATTCTACAAAGAAACGAGACTACTTATTCTACTCTAATACTACTAGATTAGTGCTCAGTGAGTTATGTAAGTGGAAATATCTTGACCAGATTTATATATCTACAATGTACAAATTTGTTTAGAAATGAACCAGTGAACCTCACCTAATGAAGCTCCCTCACTGAAACATTCTAAGGTAAGCATCACTTGGTTGTTTATTTCTCCACATTGATTAAAAACAGAACCTGGACACCTGGCTCCTGTTTAGATGTCCACTTTTCACAAAGTGGAAATCCAAATGCAAGAAAAATAAATACTGTTTGTTGTCTGCTTTTTGTCTCCTGGGTTCCACCTGTCATAATGCAAAAAACATAAAATCAAAAAGATGACCACATAGATCCAGATCAGGGTCCATGTAGGCCTGTATCCTGTCTCCAGTGGAGTCAATAGCAAGTTAACAGATAAGACTTCAGCCCTGAAGTGATCAAGCAGTTGGACTAGATGACTATTGTAGGTTCCTTCCAACTGCATTGCTCTACACTACTCTACTGTATCCTGTGACAATAAAAAAAAAGGGAACATGCAATGACACCTCTCTGATACACTCTCTCAGCTACCCATCACTTGTAGTTCAGGGACCTCTTGAACCACAGGCATTAATTTTGTGATTGATAGCACTTGATGGGCTTTAACTTCTTTGGACTCCTTCCTAAACACATGCAAAGTTAGAGCATCCACAGCTACCTGCAGAAATGTGTATAACAATGTAACAACCTTTAGTGTGAAGAGCCATTAGCAATCAGGAACAGCTACAGCTGCTCACTGGTGCTCAACCTTCATTCACCTGATTTCATTATCACCAAGATCAGTAGCACTTTAACTGCAAGATCTAATTCAGGGTCTGTGTTGCTTTATATTAAAAATACCTTGTAGATTGAATCCTTTTGCTTATTTTCAGGAAAAGTTTCTACACTGTAACACATCTGGCCAACATTAAGGGTAGCAGATCTGTGGCTTGAAAGATCTTCCTAGGCCATTGCCTTTAATATCTAAATATTCCATTTTGAGGCATAACTGTGAACAAAACATACCATATGCTCTGTTCTACAGGATGGAATCCTGTAAACTCCTTATTTTCCTGATCTATTTTCAGCATATTTACATGACACTGCAATAATCATGGACAATGGGATATTGCTTATCAGTAAGGACCCTACAGGTTTCCACAAAACTAAGATTTTGTAAATTTATAATTTTAGCATTTTTATGGTCTTATTTAAACAGGCAAAAGGTGGCACAAGATTTGTCAATAGGTGTAATTTCAGAGAATCAGCAGATATCTGGAAACATCTGAGGGCAGAACTGAAAGTTTGGACCATTTATGAGACTGGGAAAGGTAGGTGTTGGCAGAGGTTGATGGAATAATCTGTTTGTGTAAATTTAATTTTCCTGTCTGACTTTCGAATGAACATACTGGACTCAACAGTTTCAGACTGCTATCGTTCAAACTCTGGAACTCAAGGAACTCCAACATGTGGTGGTAAAGCATGCCAAGAATCTTTCTGAAGTATCAGATGGCATAGGCTCTGCTTATAGAAAGAATGCATCATTTCAGCACATATAAGTAAATATATTTATCTCACACAACGTTATATTTACCAGAATTTTTATCATCTGCATGTTGGTAAACAGGTCCAATTACTGTAAATGTGTTTTCACAAAAATTTTACTATTATTGAAATTCAAAAGAGGCATAGTCCAAGAGAAAGCATATTGACTCTTAGAAAACTCCTTCACACTTGAAGTAAATAGCTTGAAACAGTTTCTCTGGCAAAACACTTCTCAGTGTATTTGTTTATGTTGAATAAACACAATTTTGTCTCTTTTGAAAAACTGTTTGCTTTTCCCACAACGTTGGTTAAATATACTTTTTGTTATTTTGTTTCCCCAAAAGATTAACTACTTCAGGCAGGTTGAACACATGACTTGGCAAATGCACTTCAATTCAAAGCTACAAACAGCTACACTGAATGCATAGCTTTTAATTTCTTTCCTTGCTGGCTAGCAAATGACGCATCTGTAGTTACCCAATTGCTTCAAAAATATGGATCGCTCCTGTGCTGCTGGGATCTGGCATAATAATGGATCATTAAATATTATGACTATAGACATACTAAGTAAATTAAACTTGGACAATTATTTCCAGTTCAAAAAGCAGAACTGAAAAAAAACCCAAAAATAAAAATTTAATTGAAAAGAGAGAAATATATCTAAGAACCAGAAACTGGGCATTGAGTAAGGATGTTTCAGAAACACTATGATGGATAAAGAGTAATAGTAGAATGAAGAAGCAGAAGCAGTCATCAAATTGAATGTTTTGAAATTTTATTAAGAAGAAGGGATATTTCTGAGAAAAAAAGACAATAAGGCTTTTTAGAGAAAATAAACTGAAAAAAGATGATACATAAATCATTCTGCACTGTCAGTAAATGTTTTAGGTATTTTCTTCTGTGCATATGAAGGGACTAAAATATTGTATATTGTGTATAATCATAGCAAACACCTTCCTCAAAAAAGCACTTTTTTATTAACAGCTCAGAGAATTTCGAATAGTAGAGTTAGAATCAAAGAATCTGGCTCATAATGCATAATTTTCATACTTTGCTGCTGGATAAAGTCTCCTCTTAATCTTAGAATATATGATTTAAGCTTTTTTTGTGAAGATTGAGTTAAATTGCTTTTCATATTTCATACTATGAATGTTTAAATCTGTACTTCTATGAAAAATTGATTTCAATTTCAGTATTTATTCTTATCTTAAGGAACAGCTTTCAGGTTTCTTAAGGGACACAACTGATGTGTAGGAGAATTGAAAACAATTTCCAGGTATTTTGGTTCAACCATAATACAGAAACCGGAGGAGTTTTTAGTGTAAAATTAATGAAGCTTTCTTGTCTGAGCACTTAATTTTCTCCTATGTCTCTGGAACAACATTAAAACATTATTTTGACACAAAATGTCTAGAGCTATGACCTTTATTTTATACCCAATGAACTCTGTCTACGATTCTGTAATGACATGTGACACTCTGACTCAGAGGTTCAAATGATATCCACTAAAAACAGAAAGATTGCCTATCTGATGGACATTCTAAAAAATCTAAAAAGAGCTAGAAAGAAGAAAAAAATAGAAACATTTAAGGTGGTACCTTTTGTAACTATTCAGAGATGAAGGCAGGAAAAGATTAAAGGCAGATAATGAGACAAGTGCAAAACAAGGACAAATTGAAACTGTAAATAATAATATTTTGACTATGATTAGAAAAATGTGTGTGAACATGCAGTAGTTTGTGAAATACCCTTGCATTGTACAGCAAAAATCTCTGTGTGAATTTCTCTCTGACTTGATGTTGAAGTGTGTATATATGTATATATATTTATTTATATATAGTTCTGTTAACAATATTCCCTTAACAAGATGGAATGTTTAATATCTATACCTGATAGAGAAAAAAGTTTTACAATGGCTAGATTCCACAGGATTACTGCTTGGCCTATTTAATTTGGAAAAAAAGGGTAAATAAACATAATACTTCTGCCTTAAATAAATGTTAATAAAATACTGAATTGCAATTAATACTGTAGATTAATATTACTAACAAAATACATCAAGGTATCACATTGGGTCTTGTCTTCTCCCACAAGCATACTCTGATTACATGCAAAAGCAAGTCTTTGTCAATGTCAGTTTACAGATACCCAGCAGCTAAGCAAAACAACAGCGGCAGCAGACATTCAGACAAATGAGTTACCTAATTTTTTTATCATCTGAGCATTTAAAAACAACCCAAAAAAACCCAAAACCAAAACAGTGGTAAATAATACTTTAAGGTGCTTAGTGACTTTAAATTCTTCTCTTACAGAGAAAGAAGAGTTCCAGTTATGTACAGAGAAACTTACCGAAGGACAGAACCTGCAGAAACTATATTTAAAGATTGTGATTGAGGCGACAATAAAGTTCCCCTACTACACACCTTTATGGGAGAATTAAGAAACTTCCTGAACCTGGGAAATGCAAGGTATAGCTATTGTATCTAAGTCAAAATAAATGGGGAATATCCTTTTGAAAATCTCGATCTAATCTCAAAAGACACTATTCCACGTCTTCGTCAGTTCATATGAACATATCAGGGAATTTCAGTGCTGGCAATACTGGATCTGTGACATGTGGAATTAAAGTTTTTGTGCCTACTCATTTTGGGAATTCCACTATTTCTTTAGTGACATCCATTTCCAACATTCCAAATTTGGAATTTATAGCACCTAAGCCAAAGGACATCACTGCACAGAATAGGAAAAAAATAAAATTCTTTTTAGCAACTTTCTGTGAAATAATTTTCATGGAGCAGAAAAAAGAAGATAGAGTCCAGGGGATTTAAGTACAGAAAAAATATTAGCACAATTCAGCTATGAGAAGGATTGCTGAAATAATTTCTCTTTTCTGTTTTGCCTTTTTTTCCCAATACAGTATTTATAACAAAATGTATAGATTAACTGTACTTCAGCTCATATTTAATTCCACAGCAGAAAACAATTGACTCGATTTATACTGGAATCAGACATTAAACAGCTGCTACCGATCTAGCTCATTTTAGGAAACAATTAACTAAATGGACTATTCTATACACACATGAAATACTTTAGCTCAGCTTATTATTAAACGGATTCACATACAGAACAAACAAAGCTGCTTTAAAACTGAAAAGGTCTATTATCCATTCAATAACAGATGGATGTACAATGAGTTGAAGATGACTTATTTGAACTTATAGAAATAATTGATCTTTCCTATTGTGTTTGAGACAACAGCATGGTCCTAACAGAGTAAAAATGTGGTCTGAGAGCAACTGTGAGAAGTCAGAGCGTTTAACACCACACAGGAAAACTTCAGCACTTCCTTGTTGAGATTCTGAACCTCCCAATAATCTACTCACTGGAGATGAGACCAGCCCACTGGATTCAAAACAAAGAGTAGCAAAAACATTACCAAATGTTCTGTTGCTCTCTTACTTTCCCAAGCAAGGAATTTACTTCCTTGGTGCAATTTATTAAACACTGTTAATTACCATTTATTGTTGGTACCTAATCAGGAACAGAAGCACTCCTGCAGACAAATTAAAACCATTGTTTGTTATGAACTTATTCTTTTCCTTAACAATATGTTAAGGCTAACTAACACTATGAACAAAAGAACTAACTGCTGTGACTCAGCATAGGAGCAAGTGAAAATAGCAAATGGCAAGTGAAAATGGCAAACTTATCCCATTGTTGTTTATGGTAAGCGCTAAACTGAGCTTGCTTTACAGAATCTGTTTTCAGCTAAGGTGAAGTTCACTGGTATAAATACATTTTCAAGAGGAAAAACTATCTAGAGTTTTTTTCTAGGAAATCTTTGCTAAGGACTAGCATTTTTTTCTAGTATGTGTTCTTATCTGCTGTTCCATACTACCGACAAATTAAAGTGATGTCAAGTAATTTATTCAGGGTCAAAAAAATGGCACTGTTAATATTAAAATCTGCCTTCTTGGTATCTTTTTCTCAGTTCTAACTATCAGCCTCTTTCACTCATTTGAGATATATGCAAAACTGTTTTTTATTGCTCATGCTGAAATCTGTTGTCATGCTTTTTTAAAAAAAAACAAAATAATCCAGAAATTAGATTTCAAAGATTAGGGAAATATGAAAAAATCCCCAAACATTTATTTTTCCAAAGGACTCAAAGGGATATGGCATTCCATATGCACTCTGACTCTTTTCACAAGAGAAGCCTCTTATTTTCCTTCCTCATTTATAAATTGCTGCACAGATCTCCTTCATGGACCGCATATACAACAAAATTGCAATGTGCAGTCTTGCTCACCTGAGGTCTGGGTTATGCACCAGGAAAACAGGATGTATCAAGAAGAGCTATGATTGAAGATGGAGCAAAAATACCTCCTTTACATTCAACATCAAATTCTAAATAATATGGTCAATTAGCCAAAACATTGGCAATCCCTCTGAAACCCCTCCTGGCTTTTTTAGTAATTTCAATAAAGTACTACCAGCTGCAGTTGAGTATTCCCACTTTCAGTGCTGTGCAGTGACAGATCCAAGATGCGGAATTTCTACCCCTTTATTTTGTCTTTTAATTTCTTCCTTTTTCTATAATTTTCCTTCTTTTTCTCTTATGCATACTTTGGCCATTTGTTCAGGGTCCCAGTGCTGGCAGAGGGAGCTGCAGAGTGGCCTCCATGAAGAGAGGCCGGGGCTGACCTGTGCCTGACTCCTCCAGGGCATAGTTGAGCGCCTCAGCAAAGCTGATGCCTCTGTGGTAATACATTTAAGAAAGGGCAAAAGCATGGCTCTCTACTCAGAGGGGGTTTTTTATATTCAAAACACTTTCATGACCAATAGCAGATTTGAGATATTTCTGATTTTTTTTCCAATACAAAAATACTGAACATCTGAGAACAAGTTATCCAAGAATTCTGCAGTTCCTCAACAAGTTTGAATAGTACCCATTCATTTTTTAAACTATATTCTGAAAATCACTCTTCTGTGCAAGATTTTTCTCATTTGAAGGACAACATTCATTGTTCAGCTATCTCAAATTGGTGTTATTTTGTCTAAAATCATCAACACAGAAAGAAGATAAAACTAATCATATTTTTGGAATCATAGAATCATAGAATCATTATGGTTGGAGAAGACCTCTATAATCATCAAGCCCATCCAACTTTCGAAAGAATGCCACCATGCCTAGTAAATCATATAATGAATATATCTGTGAAGTTTATTCTGTGTGCCGTGTGTTGAAATTTTACTAAATATCATCAATATTGCAAGGCAAATATGAAAATAGTGCACAAAACTGTGAACTTACACTACCTCTTCCTAAACAATATATAACAAAATATTCAGCCAAGTACCTCATACTGTATGACTACCAATTCAAGAGCACTTAGCTCTTCCTGGAAAATCTTCCCCATAAGAACTTGTCCACCATATCTATTCAGATTACAAGTATGACAGCTACAGACCTTGCACTGTGGTGCAGCTTGAGATGATACTGCCTTTTCTAATGCATCCTAGAATATATATATATATATATAAATGGTAACAACTCAAGTAACCCATGTTTTATCTTTACTGACTGATAATTCAATGGGAAGGGAAGGGAAGGGAAGGGAAGGGAAGGGAAGGGAAGGGAA